>NW_027286069.1:112687426-113287426 GCF_022747635.1 Hetaerina americana
ACAAGTCCTTCCACCACTTCAAGGTTGTAGTCCGGGGAGGGAAGAACGAAATATTATTTTGCCACACTCACTAATATAGTGCTACAGATTTTGAGAATAGCCTGTTATAATCAAGGCCTTGATTGTGAGTAAATGCCACAACTGATATTAGCAGAATTAGTAGGAGTGGACTTTTTAAAGAATTAATTATCCGTTTCTACAACGTGGAATGTTTCCACATCATTGATCTTGATTCGATTATTATTATTATTATTTGCTCTCATGTATATGTCCCTTGTGAGTATTACCACCTTCACCCTTACTTGGATTTCGGTCTTCATATGATGTTTTTTTCCTTTATTTTATTTTATTTAATGTGACCAAAGAGATACTTCCCTCTTTTTTGTATTTTCAACAGAGAATTATGGCATGAAGACCTGTTATAAATATCGAATAGAATTAATTTTTCTTCTTTGCGACTTTTTGACAAGGTTTTAGTAAACGTATTGTCACATTGTTCCCTTTATCAGTCATACTATTCTTTCTTTAACCTTCTGTAATTACTTTTATCTTGCACATAATGTCATATGATTCATTTCGTATTTTCTTACCGGTCATTGCTCATGTATTCAAAAACCAACATAATATAAGGCAAAGTTTATAGCACGTTATGTATACTATATACTTCTAAACCAAACCAAGGGAGCCATTTAGGTGGATGTTGGAAGGAAAGTGATCAAATCATATTGACAATTAAGTATTATTTGGCAGCCTATTGCTAATGGCAGATTTCTGGGGAATTTCTCGGATCAGGGCAATCCTCATTTTCTTTTGCTGCCAATGGATTTCCAGATATATCTATGACCTGAGAAACTACTTAGCTTGGATACCGAGAGGCGTCACTCAGAATCAAGCCCTGACCCGTTCCCTCAGTAGCCAAGTGACCTAATCACTGGACTTTCGCGTCCATTATCTATAATATTATATAAATAAGGTTAGTTATTCAACGCTTTATTAGAATCTTTGATAGACACCACTGAAAATATTTCCCCTCATATTCAAAATCATAATAATGATTATTAGACTAAGCACTAATTGTAAGCCTCCCCACGAGTCCCAGTAATTATCGTGGATTCTCCGTTTCAAGAATGACGCTGGCTCACTTATCTACCTCCTACATCTATAAAACACCCCGCAAGCTACCGAAAGGGCGTGTGGCGGGGGGTATTGGGTCACCACCTATAAAAAGGAATGATACCACATGCAAAATCAAAACATACACTCTAGAAAACCCACGGTACTCACCCTAATCCTTCAAAAGCAAACTATTTTACTATCTCGTCCCATTTATATGTCCTTTCCATTTTATGGTAAATTAAACTGTATTGTATTTTACCGAACTTTAATATCTTAGACGCGGCTAAATTGAAAAAAAAACATTTTGGCTGTATACGGATCAAATCTCAGGTCAAACGTTTTCTTCATCATTTCTTGGACGGGAAATTAGTTAACTATAGTGTTTAATCCCTTTTAGGGTGAATATGATATATATCGTTGCGGCTTTGATTGCGGTAATCACTGGTAAAAATACTATCGCAAAAAGTGATTTCCACCTTTGTGAAATGGATGTTATTTACGCATTGTTTTGAAGCGAATATTCATTTTCCGAAGGAAACCGCAAAATAGGTATTTTTTGCGATCCTTGGATCCAGTTTCGAACGTTCCGCTTGATTCCGTCGCAGGAGCAAAAACACTTGGCACGCCCAATAAAAGGGTGACGTGGAACTTGGAAAAAGGGCAACGGCGTTCTATATTATCCGAAACGAAGGGATGCTTTGGTCGCAGAATCAATTTATAGAATAACCACCTGTTTATTCCATGGTAAATTATTTTGTAAGGTCGCAGTTATCGGTACAAAAACATGGTTTAAGGTTACTGTATTAATATCTGAACGCCAAATACATTGAGGTATATCTGTCGATCTCCAATGTTACCTTAATCTTTTGTTTTTCGATCTTAGTCTTTGATGGTAAACATTACATTGGCACCATTTACATTCATGGCACCGATAAAACTAATAAAATATATTCATAGTTATCACATACATTAATTATGAATCTTTTCCTTTCATACAATCTTAAATAATACTAAATAAGACCAAATAAATATGTGGAAAACAAAGGCATGAATGTGAGTCTAGAATGAATTTAACGAACGCATTTTTATGACCATTTTCGTAGGAAAGTAACACGATGTAAACTTTACGATATGGAAACAGCATTTACCAGTTCCTTTTAATAACCTTAACCACTTTCCAGTACCCAATGGTAACTTTGCAAAGATTTACAGTTAATATAAAGGCACTTTCTTCAGACTTATAAAAAGGAACGATGAGTACTCTTCAAGACAGCTGAAAATATGTGGCAGGATACTCGGTTGACAAAATCAATCAGGGTTACATCGAAGTTAAATGAATTGAACAATAAATAGGAAGGGATACCGAAACCATTTGTTCAAAAAGTTTTAGTTCATGTGAGCATATAATTTGGACAAATAATTTTTTTTTAATGGGGAAAGCGAGCAACGCTACATTTTGATAGAGCTAACCGAGTTGTAGGATAGCGGGGAGAACTGGGAATACAGAAACAAACAGGCACATAGCAGTATATACACCACCAGAGACGCCACATAGTAAAAAATTCTACTATGTCATATTTCATATGTTTCCTCTTCTTTCATAGGACTTTCAAGATCCAGTTCAGTTCATCTATTTTATTCATCCTCTTTAAACTCTCCATGCCATCGCACTGCTTTTCCTACTACAGTTATTTCGCCTTTTAAGCCCAGTTTGCTACTTACAGGTATCTCTTTGTTACTTCCTTTTCCTTAGTCTTTGTTTCCATTATAGTATAGCCTTCTCACATCTGTTTCTTAATAATCTTATCTGTATCTATTGGGAGATTTAAATTTTTTTACTGTAGTTTCTTTTTTTTGTGATTTCAATTTCGTTTCCTGAATATTTTCCATCTTTTTTCTAATTTTCCAATCTCATTCGCCAGTTTTCCCAATTCTCTCTGATGCTCCTTGTCCGTTCTGATTGAAGTTGGCACATTTCATTTCCCCATTCTACTTCAGTGTCTCATTATCTTAAATCATACATAAATAGCAATAATGTTTTTCTAAATCTGCGTCAGTTCCATAGAAAATTTGCTAAGAATTTATGCTACTCTTATATCTGTACCTAATCATAATATAATCTAACTGATCTCTATTCGAATCCCTTGGTATTTTCCACACCTTAACTGAGGTGCTTGAAGTGTTTTTTATAAACGAATCTCTTTTATTGGAGAAACACATCTCCTTAATACCCCGCAAGGGCGTATGGCGGGGGGTGTTAGGGCACCATCCATCATTTATGACAAAATCGAATGCAAAAGCCACAAATGTAGAGAATCCACAAACCAATCATATTGTACATTCATGCAAAAACCTCTACAACCCACACACATGCAAACACACCAACTACCAACTAACATACACATTTCCCTACAAATGTACCTAGGGCCTTTGTAATGTTTTATTAATATTGAACTTGGACCATTTCTCCCCCCCCCCCCCAATGGTTACTTTTTTTCTTGCAGACATGAATATGGGCCAATTTTTTGGTTCAGCTTCAGGCTCTTAAGATTCTATCACTCATATTCTCCCTTTTTACCACGATTTTTCCGACCTCATTATTTAATACTGCCTCCCAAAGTACTTCTAGCCGTCACCGACTTTGCTGCGCTATGTGTATCTATTGTTCCAGTAGCCCCCGGTGACCTTCCATCTCAACTCGCAGATGACAACAAAATTTACATTTCCCCTGCCATTTTCCTTCTGCATAAATTCTGAAAGTCACTTTCGTCGCATTTTCCCAACATTTCGAGCCCCTATTCCAACTAGTTTTCTCCTCATTTGCGTTATTGTTCAATGCTTCTAATTTCTATTTTACTCGACAAGAATATCGTGAGATACCACCGTTGAAGCCTTGCCTCTCTTGCTCGCGTCGGAACACGACATCTGTACTTGACAGGACTCATTCTAATAATTGTGTCCATCATACTTTCAAGGGATAATTAATTGAGGTGGTTTCCTGCTGTCTTCCTCAATCGCGTTTTTAACGGGGCACCATCACTCAAATTGCCGCCTCCTGATTGGATTAAACGCCTTTACTTAACGCCTCGCTGTGGCTGACAGACGCCGCGCTGACTATTTTTCGTCTGGCTCCAACTCTTCGAAAGAGTAGGAGCCAGACGATTGTGGAAGTATTGAAAAACTCTTAACAGGGCAAAGGCCAATTTATGGAATTGATAATGGTAAGAGTATGAGTATAAATGAAATAGTTATTGTAAAACTGAGTGCAACCGCGCTATTTCGACATGAACAGTGAGAAAATCGGCGTGAGAATATACGCCAAATCTCCACAATGTCTCTCAATATAGCGACTGCTATTTCCTCCGAGAAGTGACCGCGCCGAGCGTCCTCTGGTGAGGGAGATCCGCGGCAAAAGGCCCCGTCCCACCCGTCACACTTTTGTGGGTGGGTGGGTTGACATTTCCACCTCCATCCTAAGAAGGAGTCCCCACCGTTGGACTCGATTAATCTCCCAAGGTTCGCGTGCCTCCACTGCCCCCGCTGTGTCGTAAAAAAACGCTAAACTAAAAATTTGGACGCGATTCATCGTAAGGGACTTTGGAGAGCCAGACATATACTATTGCCTCCAGAGAATGACGCTCCATTTCTCTTCGAGACTCGCCGGCGTCGTGCCTACGGTCGTACCAAAAGAAAGAAAAATGAGAACACCAGTGAAACAGAGCGACACCACAGTGCTGAGATGGAAAGTTTGCGAGATAAATGAATGAGTGATATGAATCAAGGAGACGTGAGGGCGGGGAATTATTCAGCGGTGCAGCCTATTGAAGGGAAGCTCGCCGCATTGTCACCGTGGAAGAAAACTTTCTTTAAAACTGCACAAGAGGATGCGTGGGAAATTAGTCAATGAGATAAATAGAACGTTTCCATGAGGACCGAAATATGTCTTTGCATGCATGTAGAATGAAAGGATTTTTGCATAAATGCATACGCCACTGTGGGTATATTTTTGTCTGCATGTATTGGTTTTGCATGTGGTTTTGTTCCTTTTTATGGGTGGCGACCTAACACCCCCCGCCTCATACCCTTGCGGCGGCTTGCGAGGTAATATGTAGATGTACATGAAGGAATAAAATTCAAATAGTAAAAATTATTAACCTTGACCGGGACCCGAACTCAGATCCCTCGATATTCGGCCGAGTACTAGATCCAGTTAACTTAACGAGACGAAATCTTTCAGAAATGATTTTACAATTTGAAATTCCTGCGTTGTATTGCAAAGTAGTAGATTGCAGCGTTGAAATTTATGTTGCGGAGACTCCCGCAGTTTCTTGAAATGTTTTTAAATCAATTAATTGAAAGCGATTAACGGCTCTGGCAAACTACCTTATTATACAATTTACTTGTTAACACATGCTCAAAGAAAATAAAACGTTTAACGTAGCTTTAAATAACATGTGGTGTGTCGCTGTTTCATACCTACGACCACAGAAATGAATACCTTTACAAATAAATTTTAATCCTGGAGAGCAATTCGAACTAGAGCTGATTTTCAGAAGAGAGGTCAAAAACCTTGTCACCGAAAACAACTTATGACGCAGTAAAACTTGAAATATAATGAAGCATGGATTTAAGGCATTTAGGTAATAATAGCGCAGTCACCTTTCTAATCCTTAGATCTTAAAGCGAAGAGTGCGTCTCGCGTCTGTTGAAATAAAACGCTCCATCAAAAGTTAAAATAAAAGAAAAATTTGAATCTTCAAAAACACGGAGAAAAGTTTGATGTCCATTACCTTACGAGGTACAAGGCTTCTGAGCACGTTGCCCGACCTTTTCCCAAACCTGTAAGCAAAGATCATTTGCAAGTCATTGCTGTTTGTTAGACATTGCGGGATATGTAAAATTGAATGTTACTCCAATGCATTTATCAAAGCCAAAATACAATGAGTAAAGCAAGAACATAATACACGTAATTTGGGGAATTTTATTGATTATCATATATTTACGTTTGAAAATATTCAACGCTTGAATTCTCGACACCTTGGGATAGAATTGTAGAAATAAAATGATATTCGCAAAACAGTTTGTAGTATTGATTGAATTATATACTCGTATAGAACTTTTTTTGCAGTTTACTAGAAATAAAAAATCAATGCCCGCAATCAGTATATGAATTTTCAAATGTGTCTCATTACCAAAGAATAAAAAATTCTGAAATAATTGATTTTTATTTCCATTATATTTTAAACATTCTCAGATGCTTGTATTTCTTTCACTCATAGAGAATATGGTTTCCATGAGCTCATTATTTTGAAACTACTTTTGCCTATGCTCAATAAACATGCATGTATGTTCTAAACTTTCTATTGTCGAATGATGGCACGGAAGTATGTCTTACCTGCGAAATGAGCCGATGGTTTTTACGCTAGTTTATGAAAGTTTGGCTAACCGCAAATTCCTGGCCCATCGCAACTGGAGAAGAAAAGGAAATTTGAGTACAATTTCAGCAGCTCGTTCGCCGAAGGATGTAATCGGCCGAAGGCCCGTCGTTGGGAGTTCTTCGCAGTCCACCTCTCGCGCTCCAGAATCGCTATTCGAATCAACAGTTTGTGAGCAGCAGAGTTTGCCCATGGAATCTCAGGAGTGAAGGGCGCGCGAAGAGCACTTCCCGAATGGACGGAAGTTCATTAGAGAGTCTCAGGATCCACCTTTAGGAAGATTTGGATCAACGCGAACCACGGTTTCATCTGCCGCTGCCATAGGAAACGAAGGTAAGCCATCTTCGTGGCGCAGTTAGTCAATTGAAATCAACTTAAATTCCTGCTTCCAAAACGCACAATTTTGAGAATTATAGTATTCATCGCATGTGATAAATGAAAAATGTGTGCCGCCACCAATTAAAAATGGACTTATTCCGAGTGCTTCTTTAGATACTTAAAGAAGCGTCATGGTATACACTGTAACAAAGCCGTGTACATTGACTGCATTGGTACGTGTGATTGCGTGAGAGATGAGGTTTCAACCATAGTGGCTCGAGAGGACAATGGAGATCATAGTATTGCCAGTGGAACAGTAGAAAGAGCGCAATGGAGTCTCCACCATTCCGCGGACGCGTGATGATGCAACTCATCCCTAAACACGTGCGAACGCGGAATAATGGCGAATTGGCTCGGGGAGGAGTCTTTACCATTTGGCCGTGGGTGGGGGGGAAGGGAGATTTCCACCCGCCTTCGTCTCGACCACGCCCGACAACGGAAACTTTAAGGGACTCCAACAACGCACACCCGACCGGGTGTGGCGGGATGGGAGAGGCGGGGAAAGGGAGCTCCCCGGAGGCGTGCGACGGCCGGCACTCCGTAGAACAGTTGGGGAGATGTCGGAGAAGGATTTGGGAAAGAAGACCGGCTCTCTCCCTGTCCCCCCTCCCTCATTCAGTCATGCGCGAAGGGGCGGGGGTTACGCCGCTCAGCAGAGCACCCCTCGCCTGCGAGCGCAGACACAAAGGAAGAAAGTAGTGAATGCAAGCAGATGGATGGCTGGAAGGCGCCGACTGGGTCTCTCGCGGAGTGGAACAGGAAAATCATTTTCGGGGGGCCCATGGCAACGGGAGGCATTGCTCCGACAGACGGATGGGTTCCTTCCCTTTGTCAGGGGGTTCCCACCCGGCTCGGGCATCCAGGGGAATTTGTAAGGGCGGGTTTTTTGAGCCATGAGCGCCGAAGAAACAAAAGTGGCCTAAGGTTCCTCTTCTGCGTTGAACAATACTTCAGAGTATAACGTGGGCCTCGCGCGGAAGAGAGAGAACTGGTGGCCGTTGTAGGATTTGGGGAGAACTCACCTGCGGATAGGGATCGTTGGGATAAGAATTCAGAGTCGACATGGGAAAAGAAAGACCGCATTGGGTGGAATAGACAAAAGTGTGTGCTACGATAATATACGTGAAGAAATATTTATGAAGTGGATGATTAAAAAAGTGCGTTCCTTTTAATTTTTTATTTACTTTTCCATCTTCCGAAAAAATGACTTTGGCCTCTACATCGGACTTTAAGCAATAGTATAAAATTGAAAAAAAATACAAATACAAATAAAAATTATTGCATAGCTAAGGTCAACCTTAAATCTCGCATCCTATTGGCTCGTTATTTAGTCTAATTATTCCAAATCGCTGATCGCTGGAGTTATTCATGACGATGACAAATTCTCGTGTTAGAAGGAATTTTTAAGAAAAATATATATGGATGGCCGCCACAAATTTCTTCGAATGCTGTTTCATTGGGTATTCACGTTTGATGCCTACATATTCTTACGCATTCAGACCTAGTTAATTCAGCACCTATTTTCTCGGCAATAAAACTGTTATCTAGACGAACACAGAGCCATGATGGGGTCAAGGCATAATCTGGATAAGCAATATAAATGAACTCCTTCGAGGCTTAGCCGCCATTTACATTTAGTAAAAATTTGAATAGGCTACTTTGCTTATGCATATTAATACCCTTTGGTGTGCGTTCTGTAAATTCAGAGCACATATCAAACCGTACTCAGCGCTCGCAATGATTTTTTCGTTGGTGCATTATACTTTGATTTTAGATTTAAATCATGATTCGATTGCATAATTTCACAAAAATGTGCATTTATTCTTAATATATAATCATTTGAAGCGATCTAAATATTTTATAAATTTAAAATACAGAGAATAACATTTACATCTCAAAAATATTTACATGATATTACAAAAAGAGATTAATTTTCGGACCACCTAAAAATATTTCAGAAAAAAATCTGTATGGTTTAAAATAACTGTGGATCGTTATCTGTCTTATTTCTCCTTAATCATCCGTATATAGTCGTGTACATGCAACCTCGTATCGATCTTAAACGCAAATGTTCCATCAATTCAAAACTTTGGATCTCATCATTAGGAAATGCGGACTCTTTCAAGGGAGACATCACACTTCATCCTTAAATTATCGTCGCTGAATTAACCAATGAAATGACTCATTAATGACAAAATAGAACGTACTGACGCGCCCAAAACACTGCTAATATTCACTCACTCACATATTCCAAAGATGAAGCATGCTCGAGGGTTTTTCGAGATAACAGATTTATAACACGCTGACCTTCCACCTCATCGCAAGTTAATGCCATTGAAAGCATAGGTGCATAGGGATTTCCAAACTTCGAGGTCGCACCTTTGCAAGCCGCAGCATATTCGCCTCAGTCAGCAGGGCGAGTAAAATGGAATGCAAGGAATCGGGAGAGACATCATGATAATTAAAACTCGAGGAATTGAAGTAGAAGGACCAGATTTCATTCGCAAATAAAGAGAAGGGATTCGGAAAGGGCGTGGCATGGAAGGGGAGGAAGGGGATGCTCCGATTAAGACCTTAGGGGTGGAGGCTCTATCGCCGAAACCTTAAAGACCCTAAATCCTTAAAGGAAATGGAAGACGGCCGCGGCACGAAGGGATGGCCTCCTCCACAGGAGAGCAAGGGGCCTGGGATGACCTGGAATGGGTGAAGGGTGGGTAGGAGAGGGAGGGGGAGGGAGGCAGTTTTTTGCCCCTTTTTTCCAGAGCTCGCCAACGCATTATGATATACTTTCGAGGTAACCGCCGCTCAAAACGCCATCTTTTCACTCATCCTTTCCCTTCCGCATTATTTCCTTTAAAGTTTGCTGAAGTCGATGGTTTCACGATTTGATATATCGGAACACCTGATTGAGCACCTCTTATCTCACAATACTGTGACTAGCACTTCTTAGTTCAGGGGTTCGGGGAACATTTACTTGATAAATCCAAAGAAACTGCGGGAGATGCCGCGACGGTAACATTTAAAATGTTATAAATGTGGATTACAATGCAACAAATTCAGAGTGCAAAAATCGTTCGCCTTGAACGGAATCCCGGTCCAAGAGAAAAAGTAAAGTAAAAGTGTAAAAAATCTATGGAATAATTTCCTTGGAAAGGGAAGCACGGTGCCATTTTGAGGGAGTAGTATTTGAACATACAAAAATTAAATAAAATAATGGAAATAATGATTATTTAAAAAATGACAATGAAAAGAGGAATTCGGATCAGGAAAAAAAGAATGGATAACATTCAGGTTACTTACAAGTCAAGGATAGCAAGGATGTATATAGGGAATAGGAAAGCGATACGCCAGGGAGTGTGTGCATAGTGTGGTGTACGGTGTGGGGATTGATCGGTGTGGGGTTGCTCGACGCCGGCGGATCCGCCTTAATCAGAGGGAGAGAGAGAGAGAGGGAACTCACAGTCAACACCCCCGACAGCCACAGACGAATAGACGGAACCCAAGCAGAATGGGAGTTGGAGGACCCACGGGTGAGATGACGTGTGTGGGCGGGGGGGGTGGGACGGCGGTTGCGGGTGGGGACGTGTGCTCACGCTCTCGGTGTGCGGCGGCGCTATGCACCCCCACACCCCCTCATTGGGGCGTAGCGCCCTCGGAGGGGGCAGCATTCCGAGGCGGCTCAGCAATTTCGCGGTTGGCGTGGGATTGCTTGAGGCAAAGAATAAGCATCAATTTGAAAGTAAATTTCATGACATTTTTGCATCAAAATGAGGATATTTATGTACATATTTTAGAAATATACCGTTTAAAATTACTAAATGGCAACAAGATTTAATGTAATGACTCAAATGTACGCTCAAAGGAGATTGATGGAGATTACCCTTCGTAGCATGGTGATGCCTCATTCTTGTACCTGGTGGAAAATGTAAAAATCTTATCATTTTTTTCACGCGAATGATTTCCTGTTCGTAATATATTCACCATGGAAATATTTTATGCGAAAATAAAATTACCTTTTTCAACGTAAATTGAATACACGAGCAATTTTTAAAAAATGAGATAAAAAGACAAATGACGGGGAGCATACGAAACAACTCGGTCGAGGGGTAGTAAAAGTAACGGAATAAACATGTTCATCTCCGTTTCCAGGACTGATGTGCCAAAAATTCGCATTAAAACCTGATAAAACTTGGAAATCGGAGAAAACAGTAATAAAGTTAAGCATATTAGTTCACGGTATTCACCCAGAAACCACTGCCCGTTCATTTGGAGTTAAAGGCTTTTAGCTGTCACAGGAAATTTTTACTTCAGTGTGTAACATCCAATTTATTTTTAATAATCAGAAACTGCTAGTATCTTACTAATCTGCAATATTCTGTGTCGTGGTCCCATAGCTAACAGGTTTAACCTTTTCTACCTTCATGTAGGATGTAGAAGTGAAAGTTGAAATGGTCCAGTGGGCACTTGGCTGGGCTCTGCACAGAATATGAACATGGGTGGCGCCTCTGGAATCATTGAGCTACACCCAGAGTATGTAATTATTCGGGTGCTAGATATTAATGGGGCGCCTAAGAAGATACATCAGAGGTAACTGTCCCCTAACCATTTGAGATATGAATTTCAATGAGATGCCAGCTTTGTATTAAGCGAAATGCGTAAAACTTACCGATCAAACCATACCTATATTTAATTATTGTAGTTTTGTATATTTATTTCTGACCCTTGTTATTACGTTGATATTTTTTAAAGACAGAACGTTGGCTAAGACCAAGTTACTTATGTTTGTGCATAAATAGAGTAGTTGAGCCGATGAAGTCGTCTTGAAATTCATCGAATCTGTCGGGCAGCCGGCCGCGCGGGGTTCAACCAAAGCAGAAAGAGAGGACAAGGTAGGGTTAAATCACAGATTCTTTTTGAGGCCTACGTTCTGAAAATGAATGGCATAATTACTGTGCTAATGAAAATTAATGCACCCACTGGCGCACCAAGGTGTCCGTCAATAGCAGTAGACGCTATCGTCTACATAGTGGAAAACGAGGATGCTGACCGAATGGTGGTTATTTTTTGAATTCCCCAAGAATGACATTAAGAACTGCGGAAGAAGCCGTGGCAGTAAATTTTTACAGAATCATTCACTAATATTAATTAAATATCAGGAATTTTATAGAGTTAGCATCATTCATTAGCAACAAATTTTTCCTTTAAAGCGCCCAAACTTTTGAAACGTAAAAAAACACCGGCAGGTTATTCAGATAGAGCACTCGGCTGAAAACCGAGGGATCGGGGCTCGAATCCCGGGCAAGGTGAATGATTTAAACACACTAAAATTCCTGAAATTTAACACATTTCAGCGGGTGGCTCAGTTAAACGTTACTGTCAAGGCTTGAATCCCGGTCAAGACGAATGATTTTTATACTTTGAAATTCCTGCTTCCTCAAGAATGGTTGCTAAGGACGTTCATAGGCATTTTATTGGCCTCTCCTATGCCCTACCTGCTCGTACACCTTTGAATGATTCGGCGATCAGAGTAACTGACGCCCCTGCAACAAAGAGAGAGAGAGATGGATAGGATGAGGCCTAAACAATTAGTCATAGGTAGCAGGGTACATTTTGTTTTTTAATTCAAATTCGAGGATAGGCTGAAAAATAATGCGAACATACTTGTAGACCACAAACAAAATAAACATTGAGAAGTATTCCTGGTGGCATGTGGAAGTAACATGCACGCGCAGGTTGGAGATCGTTACATTCATCCAGTGTATTTCGAGAAGCTCAAGTATGAAGACGTGTTCCAGTGCTAAATCAACGCCAGTTAAACAGCGTGCTGTCATCGATTTTTTAACTGCTGAAAAAGTGACTCTTACTGAGATTTTAAAGGCTGTTTAAGATGACAATACTATCGATATGTCTACTGTAAATTGATAGGGAGTAAAATTTCGTGGTCGCGAGCCTGGGAAAGTCATAATTGTTAATGAAACTTCTTTGGATTGTGTTTTGAGTTGCTCACCGAGTTTATGTGACAAATATTCTGGAAATAGGGCCAACGGTAAATTTTTGGCAGTATATACAGACTCTAAAATACCTCCGACGTCGAGTTTGTCGTGTTTAAGGCAGTCTGGCGCCAATAATCTTGCAACATAGCAAAGTTCGTCCACACACACGCGCAACTGGAGAGGCTCTGCGAAACCTGAAATTTCAACCGTTTCCATACTCTCCTTATTCTCCCTATCTTGCGCCTTGCGATTTTTATTTTTTTCCTTAATTCAAGAGACACCTCAAAGGCAATCAGTACACCTCCGACGATGAGGTGAAGTAAAAATTTTGATAAGAGTACGCTGTTGAACTCGCGTTGACATAGCACTAGAACACGTCTCCATACTTCCGCTCTCGAAATACACTGGATGTATGAAACGACCTGAAACCTGCGCATGCACGTTAATAGGGGATGTTACTTCCACAATTTTACGAGGAGGGTTACCAGGAGTGCTTCTGAAAGTCATTTTGTTTGTAGTCTACAAGCATGTGTGCATTACTTTTCAGCCTATCCTCGTAATTAACACTTTGAACAATAATAACCAATGAGTGCGTTTTTGCGAACAGTAGAGCACAATGCACATAAGATTAGCTTATCTTAATTGGAAATATTGAAGAAAGTCGCTTTTAGATGTCGAATCTTGAAACAAAATATTGAAGCTATTTAGCCCTTAGACGAAGAATCGGAGACTGAGGGAAAAATATACCTCCTAGTCCATCATCAGCCGTAGAAGATCAAAAGCATTTTTTGGCGGACTGTGCACTCGTCCTACAATTTGTGATATTGAAGAAAGATCAAGGAGGATAAGACATGAGCCCGTCACCTGAATGTACACAATCTATAGTGCAAGTTTCGTAAAAAATGAGGATAAAAGTTGATATGCGTCAGCGATATACGAGCGAACCAATGTCCCACGCCTTGGTGACCCAGAGAAATCAACTGACACGGCAGTCTTTCTGATTGATTAATGGCAGAGCTTCCGAAAAATAATACGCGCCCATTGTGTGCTTGTCAGACGAATTGATGACACACAGCCGTTTCCTCAGCACCTTCTCCCGGAAAAATATCTACAGGTAATAATGCCCTCTCGAGCTAATACATGCTCTCTATATTTATTGTATCTCCTGACGTTGTAAAAAAGGTGTAGAAGTAAGGTAGTTTGAATGGTAGTTATTCTTTATATTGTGTGGTCACTTCAAAAGGGAAGATATTCAGATAATTTCCGTATTTCTCTTCACCATACTTAAATGAGGTTTATTACTCATTGCCTAAGAGGAAATGTACTTTCCTGGAATATGATTCGCGCAATGACCGAGGCGCATATAGGTAGGAGAAATAATGCTAATAGTCTAATGGATGGAAGACAAATTAAAAAAATTAGGAAAATAATAGCACAGCATGATAATTTTACATTAAATAGTAGTACATTATCCAAACAGCACCGAATATTTGCTGGTAATATGATTGAAAAACAGGACGAACTGGTATGGTGATACTTCAGGACGTTAAACATCCAGTAGTTGGTGATATTACTTTTGAAAATACAAATTTTGCAATCAATTTTCTACTGAAGTGTAAAGAGAAAACAAACTAGCATTATTACTGAGCGCAAATCACAGTTTTCAGATTCTTGGATAGTTAAATTTAATTCTAAGTCATTTAATTCACTGAAAACTCTTTCCTTCGCTCCTTGCTGTAACAAATTAGGAGCAGTGTGAAGTTTTCAAATTTTACGAAAAATATATTATATTAAACTATTACTTGGCACTGGAAGAAAGCAAGGAACTTATCGTTACTCCATGCTTCAAGTGAAAGTATGCCGGCGCACAAGTATACGCCCGCACGTTGGAAATATTACGTATAAAATGGAGGTCGTTTTTCCTGGAAAATTTTTACAAAGGGTCTAAAATGTTTTAAGGAAGAATTTCTTACAGACTATTTTGGGATTACAAAATTGTTATAGACTTTTTAACAACTTTAGTTTAGAGTTTATCATTTATCTAATTTCATTGATCTAGGAGTGATGCATTGAAACTGGAACATATTAATGGATGAAATATTTCCACCAGACAAAAGATTTATTTGCTGAAGAGTAGTTCATCGACTCCTGGTCGTGAAGTGCATTGTAAACATAAATACTCGAAAACTGAACTGTTTCGGCCATCAATCATCTGAAATCATTTATATTCGTAATTAGCAAGAAGTATTGAGTAGAGTGTCGCCAAACTTTCCGGGTTTCATTACAAATTTAACTTAACCGATTTAAGTCTCCAAAGACTCCTTCGGTGACTGCGTCTTGACAAAAGTGATATCAGTTGGCGCCCAATGCAGTATGGCGCAATCAATATTTCATATGGCAACAAAGATGTGCCTGTCAGGATGAAAGTGCGTTGATTATCTACCTGGACATAATAGATGTGAGCAAGCGTGGCAAGTTAGCCGCCAAGCACTTTTTGATTCTATAAAAGCTTAATACTTATCTAAATCTTAATCTGAGGATAATTAAAAAATTAAATAATATGACGATATATATTAATTGGTTAAATGCAAATAATCAAATAATAATTTTCAATGTTTTCCATAAATATACTATCCGTAGCATTATCAGCGTCGGATCGTTTTATTATTATTCGGCAAAGCATATATACTAAAATATATAGTGCGAATTTTCAGCACACGTTTGAAATTTCTCATTTTCTTCTTCCTTAGACATTTTCAAACTAGATTGATGTATTTACGCAATTAATAATAACATAAATGATAACATGAACTCCGTATAATTGTGCAGATTATTTTCATGACAACTGCAGTTAATTTATTTATTAGATGAGTGGGAGTAACTATGGAATGGATTATTGATTACGTTGAATATTCTGTAATTATCGTCAGCCTCATTTATATTACAACCTCGAATGCCAAAATGAACTAGTCGAGAGACTGTTATGCTGTGTGATCTGCAACACCATATTGTGTGTATGCTCTTTCCGGCCGCTTCAATGCTTACGGGTGAGATGATTCTCAAAATGCTCCTTTAATTGGGTGATGGTGCCTTAAATGTTATCGTTTCATCAAATATTCAACAGGATATTCATGACTCCACGGAAGTTAATGCCTACATAAACGACTTTAAAGATTCACTCATTAACCGTTTTTAAACTTCCCGTAAAAAATGCGTGAGTTAGATAAATATTTATACACCATTAAACGCATATTAAAACTACCAAAACCCAAAAAAATCAATAATTTTTCCTTCCGCGTGAAACTTTATTCCATAATTCTATGATACATTTTCACCATGCAAGTTTTCAAAGAATCCGTTCATATTTCTCTTCGATTGAAATTCAAACAACTTGGTGATATTCCGCTTTAGGTATCTTTACGGAGTTATCCCCTCACGTAAATTAAAAATCACGAAGCTTATAGTTTGTAACAATGATTTCATGAGTGGTTCTCGGTCAAGGTGAACGATTTTAAAACCATGACATACTTGAATTTCAATGCTATTCACGGAACTCGATAGAGGACAAATACTACCTTCAAGGGGCACATATTTGTATGAGAAAAAAACCATTTCATAACTTTCTTTGCTTCGAAGCAACTTAAAAATCACGAGAAATTTGAAATTGCTCAAAAGTATGTTAGACACCGCGAGGGACCCAGGGGTAGAAAATGTCTCGCTTTGATTACAGCGGGGATTCTAAATTAGTTTGGGGCTTACAAAGCAATATTTATTTCAAATTTTACTAAAGCCGAAAATATTCCCCGAGGTCCCCGCCCGTCCGTCTGGATCTGCCCCGAGGACACCCTTACCCTACCGGCGAAATCCAGGCACTCTCTCTACCATTTGTTCCCTGGACCCTTAAAAACTTCACTTTGGAAAAGGTTTTTGCCGCCGTAGATATGAAAACATCCAAAAAGCTTCAATTAAAAAATGAAAAATAACTAAGGACGTTGTTAAAACAGGGAGATCAAACAGATAATAAACATGTTACATAAAGGATTGAATGCCCACAAGCTACTTTGTGGCGAAAAATTGGCACGCCATCCAACTTTCCATGTTTATTTCAGTATGGTATCCGTACAGATTTTTCCTCGAATAATTACGTCTAGCGATGGGCTCCATAAATCACATTCTAAAGCCATTTCCTTGCTGGTAAACTGCTGTGCACCTCTATTTTAGTGTTTCATTAACAATATAGAAAATTAACTTACAGAGTTAAGTCTTGGGCTGACAAATACTTACTGTTGCCCATCTAAAAGGGAAGTATTATTTCTTTAATAGAATCCTGTTTTTTCAGTTACAGAATTTTTCATGTTTAAAAAAATTTTTGGACTCCCCACCAGCCGACCAAATGGGCACTCTTTGTTTGTTACTGAGCACCACTACCATGAATTTATGTGTAGAATAAGCACCACTTTCTTATTACTAAGAAATAAAGGGTTTTTAAGGAATATCAAGGACGATGAATGTGTGTGGGAGATGATCCAAATTTTTTCGAGCTAGATGACGATATCGCATGAGAGAATGGGCGTATCGGTCATCCATCTCTCGCGGTAAGTGAAAGCATAATTGGAGAATAACTGCATATTATCGACTATTTTAGTTTTGATATCCTGCAGATGTGCGAATAAAAAAGATGAACAATCAGGTCCTCTGGAAGATCTTCTAGCAAATCGTTGCCAATTCTTTAATTAATATATTTAATTGGTACTTAAGAGAGAAATGGTTAGCAAAATTTTTAGCCATTTTGTTAATGTCACAGAATCGTAATTTTATCACCTAAATGTGAGTGGCACTAGGTTTAATGCTTTTCAAAACTTTGCGTCGCTTAATTTTCTTGGTTCCCTCGTCGTTAGGATTTAGTGAATGAAAAACCAAAGAAGTACTTCGAAAGTTCTACTGCTGGAAAGCATCATACAATTGTATTAGAGGGTGACCATCTACGAGGGTGGTCACAGAAGTACCCGGCCTGACCTAGAGATAGCGGTCGTTGTTTGAAAAATATCACTGTATTACAAAAGTATGCAATCTTAAAGCATACAGGGTTCGTCCGGAAAATAAGTGTACTGAGCTCCGGAAAAAATTGTATTACACTTTTACATATCTTAAGCTAATATTCCTCAAAATAGGACCCTTGTGAGTCGATACACTTGTTCCAGCGGCGTTCCCATTCCTGGAACGCTCCCGCGAAGACATCATCGGGAACCTCTCGAAGACTCGTCATCGACCTCTTCTCTGCCTTCCACGAACATCTTGTGCCACCGAAGGATCATGTTTCTGGACATGGCTGACTCCCCGTAAGCCTGGTTAATCATACCGACAGTTTCGGTAGACGATTTCCCAAGCTTTACCGCAAATTTGATGGAATAACGCTGCTCCAAAAACTTCGGCATCGCGTTCCGTGACGTGGGTCGAGCGTGGAGTTTCGCGTTAACAGAGCTCCTCACTACACCACAGCTCAGAGCCGACTGCCTTTTTCAGCGTCGCTTGCCAACATACCCACCTCCAATTGCAGGCCGTCAGAGCGGTGCTGGGTGCGCCTTGAGCGGCGCGCCCAGCCCAGGAGTCAGTATACTTATTTTCCGGACGAACCCTGTATGTTTCAAGTTTGAAGACTCTACCTTTTTTAGTATTTGTTTGGCATCCATCAATCGTGAACGTTTTCAGTAAATTTGCAATTTTGCGCCGTCATGACCATGGATGAAACATGGGTCCATTACGTCATATAGAGACGAGACAAAATAAAATCAAAACAATGGAATCAAAAGGGAGAACCGGGTCCAAATAAGGCGAATACCTTTACATCTACAGGCAAGGTCGAGGCATCGATTTTTTGGGATGCGCCTGAAATAATTTTCATTGACTATCTTGAAAAAGGAAAAATTATCAACGCCGAGTATTATGCGAACTTATTGCAACGTTTGAGTGAATAAATCCAGCAAAAGCGGCCACATTTGGCAAAGGAGAAAGTGTTGTTTCATCAAGACAATGCACCTGCTAACAAATCCGTTATTGCAATGGCCAAAATTTATGAATTAAAGTTTGAATTGCTATCTCATGTACCAAATTTGCCAGATTTAGCCCATTCGGATTATTTTATGCTCGCAAACTTGAAAAAAATGGCTCGGTGGCCTAAGGGTTTCCAACCGTGAAGAAGAGATTTCGGCAGTAAATGGCTATTCTGAGGAGCAAGACAGTTCTAATTATGAAAAAAGGTATCGAACTTATTGAACATCACCATAGCCAAAATGGCGTAGTTCCCGGAATTATTCGTCGTGTTTGAAGCATAATAATAACAAAAAATTACAATATTTAACTTCTTTAACTAACTTTTTTGCAATTTGTAACAATTTTATTTTCAACTGGTTTTAAATTACATCCTTTTTCGGTGCACAATGGTTGCTTTCATTTCAAATTTATGTATTCTGCATTTGAAGTTGATATATGAGCGCTTTTTAATTAAGAATACTTATATATATATGTATATATATATATATATATATATATATATATATATATATATATATATATATATATATATTCTACTTTACTCATCCTCCAAATTTTGATAAATCTTTTCATACGAAATTTCTCTCAACTTTATTTGGCAATTATGTTTTAAAATGATATGATGAGGGTTAATGCTTTCTCCTGTGGTGACAATGGCTGTAGACTCACCGTCCTTTAAAATTGATTACCTCCCTTGCTTAAACAATTCTGTTGGCAAAATAAGACCATCCGCAATCTTCCTTACGTACGCCATGTTCTGATGAAAGCCAAGATCAATGCTGAGCATTGCCGTGAATAGCCATATTTATTAAATGAATATGGCCAGTTGACTCATGGACACAAAAAATATTCCAAATTTTAATGAATGAATAGGGTGATAGGTACCCCGATAGTTTTAGGCATCCGGATAGGTAAATTGGGTTCACATCCGTCCGTCATTGTCAACTATTTTAGAGTAAATTTTAAACTTTTTACGAAAAACACTACGAAAACATCATTAAAAAATTTTTAAAAAGTACTAAGTACCTTATGATATAACTTCCCCGATGCCCCCTAATCCCTAAAACGAAGGCGTCGCTGCAGCTTAAACAGATGCCAATTACCGCCCAAAGCATTCGGGTATTTGGAGATGAGGCTGATTTCCAAGACCGAAATCAGTTAAAATGATAATTGATTTCTTAGAGGAAGTTCAGTTTAAGTTTAGAAAAGCGGGAAATAGATGTCATTCTTCAGCAGTAATTGAAAGGATATTGGTACTAAGGAATATAAAATAAAACCAGAATTTATTTGTTTATTTGGTAAATTTTGATAATGTGTCTGGAAGTTTAAATAGGATAAAAAAATGAATGAACTTTTAGAGGAATGAAAGCTTGTGCATTCATTAAGTGTCAACAAACTTTCGCCAGCGGAATTTCCACGACTCGAAGGCTCCCTGGTAGGCGGATTCCGGCAGGTCCTCAAGGCATATTTTAAGACCATCCTTAAGTAATTGTCGACGCAGTTAGATATGCATAAATGAAATTGGTTATTTGTAGAAAGTCGGTGAAAAACATTTTAAATAATTATGCATATAAGAAAGAGCATATGAAAACTTTGAAGGTGTTTATAGTTTCGTATGACAGCAAAACTTTTTCGTTAAGGCAAGGGAATGAGAGATGCTTGGAGACATTCATGAAATGAATATGGACGAGAAAAGTAAAGATAAATAGAAGTAAAGAAGATCTCCTGAAGTTTTAGCAGTGACAGGGGAAAGTGCCTTATTTTTACAGAAGTTTGAAAAAATAGGAAAAATCATTGCATAGCATATTGAATGGATATGGAATGTAGAATATTAATAAAGCAGAGACTGAATATTCGAGGTGAGAGAGAGAAAAAAGACACGCTGAACGATATGAAGAGAGATAGAGAGTATATGAAGAAAGAAATAATTGATTATAATAAGAGGTAATGTTCTGAACATATTTGTGATGTAAAATGTAGCATCGCTTTGCCAGTGGTCAATCAAATAAATATATTAACTGGGTGGCTATTTCTTACCGGAATCAACTAAATGCTAACATTTGAATGAAGACTCAATGAAGATACAAGAATTCTCTCCAAAATTAACTTAAATTTATGACACGTACTTCCACTCATTATATTTTTACAAAGTTTTATGCAGCTTAAAATTAGCAAAATTATTGCAAAACCAGATTGTAGAGTTGTAAAGTAAATGCATGCATACCAGAAAACTAGGAAATAACGTTGGTAGTAGATAGTTAATTTTGTCAATTAAAAATGGAAATTTTAATTTCCTTTGATGAAAATATCAATGGAGGAGATATCAATTGATAACTTAACTATATGCATATGGCGACATAAATCGAAGGTAATTCGACGCACTCTCGACTGGAATTTCCCTTGGAAAACCACTTGCAGGGCCGACCACCACTTGGCGCTCCTTTAATGCCTCGAAGCGAAGGGGTCGAAAGACCTCAAACCAGGGGAGGCCCTCGCCATTTTTACCCATCTCCCCCGCACCGATCCTAAATGTCTTTACCCGTTAAGGAGATGGACCGGCGGCGATAAATGCATTCGCATTAAAAGCAAACGGCCGACACAAATCTCTCGGGCAATCCCACCGCTCCATTCCCCTCACCCCCGCCCCCTCCCCCGCATAACGCGCCGTTTCCGTCCCCCGCACACTCCCCCCCTGCCCACCCTGCACCCTTCCATCGCTCACTCTCCATCCCTCCCCACCTCTCGCCCAGTCACTCTTCTCTCCTGACCAACACACCTCCGCCCCCAGCCTTCAACTTCTCCTCCTGCACTCAAGGTCAAACACATGGCGACCAACATCGTCCATTTATTCTTTAAACAAGGGATAGAGTAAAATCCTAAACTGAGTACACACAAGCCATTGGTGATTATGCTACTTTCAATTCCTTTGAAGTTTATTCCTCTTCTTTGAGATCGGAGGAAATAAATAAAACCTGTTTAAACTGCTCTCACTAATAGTAATCGGCGAATTCTATCCACAATTAAGTCCTCTACAATACCCAAGAAACCGGAGGAGTGGCGAATTCCTATTGCTTCCATTCTCTCTCCCTTCTTCAGATGCTATTCCGCATACCGCGCTATTTAAGAGAACAAAGTCTCACGAAAAAATTTAACAAAGTGCTCGCTTGTTTAGTGCTTTTTTTGTTCACAGGCTGTTGCTACCTGCGGTCAGTAGACTTCTCTATCTGGCAGAATATATTAGACTATTCCGCTTGGCTATTTTTTCCACCTATTTCTTCGTAAACATTGTGTGACAAAATAATAATTTCTTCCACTAATCCAAGATGCTTATTTCACAGTATAATATTATAATCCTTTCAAATTTTTCTGATACATTCCATAACTTCATCTGTCTGTTTAATCTTTGATTGATACTTCATTCTTCATTTTCTTTTAGTGATAAAGGGTATTTAAGAGAACAGAGACTCAAGAAGTGTGAATTCTTTTCACTCGTCAATAATCGGAAAAAAAAAGAAAAAAAATGCTTCATCTCATTGGATTCGGAACAAAAGACGTGCTCAAGTTAGTCTCAATATTTGCTTTCTCAGTGTAGATACACATAAGAAGATGTGTGAGGGCGCCCATCATTGACTTATTTCTTTTTTAATTTAATTTTTCTTAACAGTCGTGTGCAGGTTTAACTAAAGCCCAGTGGTTTATGCGAAATTCTCTGATCTTTCTTCGACCCATATAATATTATTCTACGTCTTTCGAATTATGGAATATTTTGTCTCAACCGTCCCTTTAAAATCCCTTTTACAGATCCTCAGCATAATTACTCACTCACTAATGTTACAGTTCTCCTTTTTATTGCTATTTGTATGGTGAAAATATTATCTACATCTGTCATTAGCATTGCATTAAATGATCTACCTCCACGATCATATTATAAGATGTACTTCCTCTTTTTATAAATTTTATGCTCACAAAAATATTTCCTTCAAGATTTTCAATTATGTGCATTCAGATATTAGAAAGTTTGCATGCCGTTAACGTCGAAAATGTTTCAAATTCATTTGCTTCATTTTATTGGGAATAGAACAATTAGTTTATAAACACTTATTGTTTAAGATGATATCAAAAATATTACAAAAAACTAAGGAATATCGACCAACAACTATATTTGAAGGATATTTTGGGTTTCTTATGGTGTAGCTTTTAGGATTTTCCTGAAAGGAGAATCGTTTACTTTATTCTGAATAACGAATAGGTAATACTTTTTATCATAATTTACAATGCTTCAGCATAACTTTTATTCATTCTCCTTTAGTATTTTTACTCTATCTGCAATATGTCAATACTTCCAAAATTTGATTTATGCAGTTTAGTTAATGCATTTCCTCCAGGATTTGCAATAAAATTGGAAGCAGCATAGTCGATACTTGGTATATCCTTGATGGATAAGGCATAAACTCCTTCATTGAACTCCAATCTCAGACAAAGTACAGTCTATATACCTTCGTCGCCGTCTTTAAAGCTGTATTAATTTTTTGTACTGGTCAGCGCTAAACTGCTCCAAATTTTGAGACACGTACGAGGTGGGACATTTTAAAAAGATTAATCTCGTTGCCAACGAAAGGCAGATGTGTGCTTCGTAGGCATAAAAGTTTAGATAGCACAACGGGCATGTGGGGTATTCTAAATTGTACAGTCTGCAAAAGAGAAAATTGAGAATTGGGTTAGGTGAGATGCATAGAATAGTTCAAAATGATGAAGCGTGGGAAGATTGACGAAAGAAAATAGAATATCAAGTCTTTGGGGATAAACAACCACAGTTTTAACATAAAAATAATGATGAAAAAAACAAATATAGAAAAGTTTTAATTTTTAATTGAAGTATTGTTGAATGGAACCATCTACCTGGAGAGTTACTTAGACCCCTTTTATCATAAACTGTTAAATCCTAAAGTAGCCACTTGATAAAGTAATGGGTGTAAAACTTCACAATGACTGTGAGCGATAATGGTTTGCAAGTGATTTTGAACATACAAAGTTGGACTAGGAAAGTGTGTGATGTTTGACGGCGCAATATTTTGTACGGGCTGTGATGCTGGGCGGAGCACTATTCATATGGTATGATGCTGGTCCATGTGTGACTTTTACACTGCCTTTCTATTTGCTTTGATCGTTTTAGTCCGTAGCATCATAGTTTGGATTTTTTGTCAAACTTTGGCGGTGAACCGTTACATATTGACCGATTTCAAGAATATCTTTCATCTATTATGCTGTTCACATAATTTGAATCGTTTGCAAGCAGTTCCTTTAAGGTTCTACAATAATTGTTTTTTTTACCCACACTGCTATTAAAATGCTTCATCGTTCTTTCATCATCATCATCAGTTATTTCAATCCTAGGATTGGTTTACTGCAGCCCCATGTCTTTCCAGCCCTCTGTACTTGAATGCAACTCAAGGCTGCATATTCTAGGGTGGTTTCCTATTGCCTTCCACATCGCAGTATTTGCGGCCGATACCGTGAACTTTAATCTCGCCCGCAGCGGTGGCAGCTGATGCCAGGCCGACCCACTCGGTCCGCGCCACTGGTGTCTAATGGTGAAACTGCTGCGTTCCACCACTGGTAGCCAGGGAAGCTCCTTGTTTCGTCCCGAAATGCCATTATTGTGGTTTTTTCTGTTAGTATGTGGTTACCTCGCTCCGAAAAACAATTAATAAAATGTTCTAAGCTCAAAATTGTCTGCCGGTCCCGGGACCTGAACCAGCGACCCTCGGCCCCACAGGAAGACACGCTACCTCTGATCCACCCCCGTCCCCAAATTAATTTTGTAAGCTGAGGTGGTGGCGGGGTAACGTCCTCGTCCGCCATTCCAAGGGTCGCGGGTTCCATTCACGCCTGGGTGAATTTTCCTCCACCTTGGTTTTGGGTGTTTGTAAATGTGGCCATTGTTAATATTCCGATGTAAAGCCAAAATTTGCTGTTTTTGGAGTAATGTTGATTAAATAAGTAAATAAAAATATTCCCGAATCTTATTACCTCTTTTATTAAGTGACTAAAGTAGTTTTTCACTATCATTCAGTTACTTTGTCTCTCCCATGACCAGATAATTTTGCAAATCTTAACATGAATTTTTCATGGCATTTCATATTTAAACAGGCTAGATTTATTTCTTACCTTTTAAAAAACAATATTCAATTTTAGTTCACGTGATAATCTCTCTGCAAACAGTTCTGTTAATTATTTTTTACTACAGCCTTCCTTCATTTATTTCATTCTGCCATCAGAGTTTTTGCGGTTGAAAAGCGGCTTTTTTCACTTCAAATATCAGACCATGTTTCTTCCGCTTGACACAAGTAGAGAAAACTATGGACTTAAGTTGAGGAAATGTACGATATATTTTTAAAAAACCACTAAAATGGCCAATTTTGGCAGTTCTCTACAGTTATTCTACCTGCCAAATATTCTCAATGTTTTCCTACATTTGTAAAGGAAAATTCATCCTCACTCTGCTAGGATATATATCAATATCTACCCCCAAATCTCAAATTGGAAATTTTTCATTTGATTTATGAACCGATACTTGATCCTCCCATACGATAAATTGGCATGCTTATTTTTCTTTTTCCATGCGTCTTTATCGTTTATTCCTGTTGAATGAGCCAATTATAATTAGAATTTTACAGATAGAAAACATAAAACTAATAAAAAAATAATTCTATGCAACCTATTTTTTTATTTTTTTATAAAGTAATTTAAAATATTGTCCTTCAAGCCATAACGTTTCAACCCTGTATGATTTGATGAGGGTAGAAAAAGAAATATCGCATTTCCAATTAAAGATTTAATACTTCACACGACCATGGTTTGGATGTTGCATATCATCATCAGGTGGGATACGTGAACATTTTTTCAAATTACGTACAGGGTTCGTCCGGAAAATAAGTGTACTGACTCCTGGGCTGGGCGCGCCGCTCAAGGCGCGCCCAGCACCACTCTGACGGGCTGCGATTGGAGGGGGCTATGTTGGCAAGCGACGCTGAAAAAGGCAGTCGGCTCTGAGCTGTGGTGTAGTGAGGAGCTCTGTTAACGCGAACCTCCACGCTCGACCCACGTCGCGGAACGCGATGCCGAAGTTTTTGGAGCAGCGTTATTCCATCAAATTTGCGGTAAAGCTTGGGAAATCGTCTACCGAAACTGTCGGTATGATTAACCAGGCTTACGGGGAGTCAGCCATGTCCAGAAACATGATCTTTCGGTGGCACAAGATGTTCGTGGAGGGCAGAGAAGAGGTCAACGACGAGTCTTCGAGAGGTTCCCGATGATGCCTTCGCGGGAGCGTTCCAGGAATGGGAACGCCGCTGGAACAAGTGTATCGACTCACAAGGGTCCTATTTTGAGGAATATTAGCTTAAGATATGTAAAAGTGTAATAAATTTTTTTTCCTGAGCTCAGTACACTTATTTTCCGGACGAACCCTGTATAAAGCCTGAAAAATATAATTATATAATTGAAAAAATACATAGCTGAAAAACTTTTCATGCATGTCACCTGATGGATGATGTTCCGCGGTCGAAGCAATGACCGTGCGAAATATTAAATCTTGATGTAGAAGTGCAAAGTTTCTTTTCTACCCTCATTCATGAAGGAATTCCACAAAGTCAAGCCTAAAACTGCTTTGTTTGCCTTTATGATTTATTTTTCACCCTATGTCGTGTTTTTATTAGTTGCGTTCATTATCTTCTTAAGTCATTTCATATAACCGCCGCGAGCTGTGCACAATAGTGATTCCCGTCATGTGAATTCCGCTTTATTAGCCAGACCATTCACCAGCAGAGCGCATCAAACTTAGAATGCTAAGAGTCAAACTAACTAGTGGAATGCGTTTCGTCACTCCTCTCGAGAAACTATCAATGCACTGCATTCAAAGAACTAATGTTTCAGTCACTCCTTCTTCTCATTTCACTGATTTCCAAAATGTAGATGGTTTTTCAGCTATCTATTTGACGGATACATTTCCTTTTCGATATTTCTAGATCTCCTATATTTCGTTCATTCCTAAATGTCCTATATTGAACTTTACAATGCATGATTCTTGGTCACGAGAATCTCGTCGCATGCTTTCTCCTCATTTTCTCTGTCTCACAAGCAGCTTCCCAACAAAGATCTGAACGGAGGGCTGGTTTGCCGCTATAGTATTAGGCTCTGTCGAGTGTTCGGTTAAAATATATCCTTGGACCGATTCGTTGATAAAATATATTATGATCAAGGTTTCTACATTACTTCAAAACGTCGGTCATCAAAACGTAGGTCAAAATACGTCATATTAACAGTTGAATAGTGCATTATATTTATGTATGAATTGATCAACAAATTTTCTTTTCGTATCCCACGACATTATGCCTGGATCGACATCATGCATTCATTGAACTGAGTCATAATTTATTAGTGGCCTCTTTATGGGTTTCTAGATTTTATATCTATATTTTTGCCTAGGCATACATCTTCCTTTAACTTACTTACATTTTAAGGCTAATTAGTTATTGAATGTAACGTATTTTTTATCCGGTCTCTCCTTCTGATAATCGACCGAGGATTCGCAGTCATATGAATCCATTATATATGTTTAACATTATTGGTGGTTTAAAATGGAGACTTAATAACAAAATAAAATTCTTTAGGATACCAATTTCAAATGCTTTGATTTCTAGGTAGACTTGAAATGATTATATTATTTGAAAATTCTATAATAAGAAGACAATTTAAAGTCAAATTAAAGGCATAAGTAAGTACTGGCCAGAAAGATCTCGACGACGAATCGTTCATGATGCGTTTTCTTACAAAAACAGTTAATATTTCATAAAATATGTAATTTCCTCCTTTAAAGGGAGAGGTTCGGCAGCGGAGCCGAGGAGGAATTTCACTCCCTCTAGTTGGCACCACCGATTCCTCTTTCCATCCTGCCCCCGCCCAAAGCAGATCTCTCCGTCCGCGAGTAAATGCCGCCCCCCTCTTCCCCAATCCGACGGGGGGGAGGGGCTGAATGGCCACGCACACACGCAGGCAGCCTCGCTGCAACCCCCGAAAACCCCTCAATCCATCCCACTTCATTTCATTTCCTCCAAATCTCCGAAAAAAAGGACCCTAGGGGCCGAGAGGGGACTCGGGGGTGGGGCGGGAGTGAGGGGCGAGGTTGGGGGTAGCGCGGCGAGGAAGGAGTTTGAAGAAAAGGAAAGGAGAAGAGAACGCCCGTCCGTTTGTGCGTGGATGTGTGTGGATGGGCATTTTGCGGCGCTTCGGAGCGGGATTCCCCTTTTTGCTTATGCTCGTTTTTGCCACCCCTTCCTCTTTCCCTCTTTTCCTCTTTTCCTCTTTCCCTATTTCCCTCTTCCTCTTTCCCTCTCCCTCTTTCCCTCTTTCTCTTTACCTCTTTCTCTTTACCTCTTTCTCTTTCCCTCTTTCTCTTACACTCTTTCTCTTTCCCTATTTCTCTTTCCCTCTTTCTCTTTCCCTATTTCTCTTTCCCTCTTTCTCTTTATCTCTTTCTCTTTCCATCTTTCCCTTTCCCTCTTCTATTTTCCTTCTTCCTCTTTCGTTCTCCCTCTTTATCTCTTCCTCTTTCTCCCTTCCTCTTTCCCTCTCTTCCTCTTCCTTTATGCCTCTTTCCTTCTCCCACTTTCTCTCTTCCCTGCGTCAACTCCTTCTCCCCCTATCCGCCCGCTACATTCTCCCGCGGCGGCACGCAAAAGAAACAATTGTGTCTTGTTTTTGCCGCCGATTCAGTCTCCCCCGTACGTTGGGGAGGGGGGGGGAAGACCCCCTGGGGGTGCGGCAAGGGGGCAGAGAGGACGGCTTTTATATCGATCGCTTTATAAACAACTGCATCATCAGTTAAGAGGGAGAGAGAAAATTCAATTGCTCTTGAGGGACACTTCGCCTCCTCCTCCCCAACTCTCCTCTTCCGCTCTCAGAAATCACTCCCGAATAAATGCCGTACAAAGGTGCTAGCTAGGGCAACAACTCTTTCCTCTCATTCTCTTCTTTTTTATGAGAGAACGCTCTCTCAAAATCCTTAGCAGAATTCATTAAGCAATGTGACCCGAGGGTAATTACTTACCAAAGCAGGAGGAAGCACCTGAATCCATCTGCATTGCCCAAAACATGACACACTAAGCACTTCAAATCTTTTCATAATATTGGACTTGAGATTAATTATGAAAATGAGATCCTTGAGATATTTGAAGATCATTGAATCACTAGAGTCGACTTAAATGTCATTTCAAAGAAAAGTAAAGGACGCGAAATCGTGGCAACTCCTCCATTTCTTTTCTCTCATCCATTTAAAAATATGCATCGAAGGTTTTAAACTAATTAGTTTAAACTAATTAGTTTAAAATACAAACTACAATTTGTTCCTTGTTTAGTATCATTGCCAACATGACTCACAGTTTTACTCTTGTTCGCAAAAACGCACGCAGATGTATATTAGTTTTCAATTCCAAATCCACTACGTTTGTAAAAAATAATTAAAATAACAAATATTTAAGTTATATTTATTAATTAACTTTTTCACTGAGAAAATAATTTCATACGAATTTCCTAATCTGAATAATCACTCCTAGATCCTTGCCGCTTTAATCCCCCCTTCCCAAACCCCCTCACCCCGGCTCCCGGAATTCGCATTCCCTCCGCCTGAAATCTTACAGTCTGCCTAAGAAGAGAAGGCCTAAGGAAAAGGCCGAAGGCTTAAACTATCATTTGTAACTTGAAGGTCCTTTATGGACAAAGTAATTCCAAGACTCCTATTTTTTAAGATAGTGTGGCATGTTTATTCTATGCATAAATCCCTTGCCAAAATTTTAAAATAATATTTTTTAAAGTAATAGGAATGCATGTTCAAACATTATGCAAAATGGAATATTCCTGTTCATCGAATATCTTTACTGTGTTATCCCAATGTATTCGCAAAATACTGCCAATTGAGCTACTTGAAAGAAATGCCAGGAAAATGAGAGAACTTAGTTTTATGTAATGGCGGTTGAAAGAAAAAGGTAAGGTCAATCGTTGCTATGTGGTTGGGATATCTATTGTGGCTCATTTGAAATACTAGGGGAAATATTAGGTTTCCGTAACAGGGTAGGGAAGGGAGTGGTCAATCGATTTCAGGCAGTAATCAACATATCTGAAAAATCTTAAGGTCGAAGAGTTTAGAGAGAAAAACTGCGGGCCGTCCAGAAAAATATTGGGAAAGATATAAAGTGAGGGGCACGGGTTGAGATTTGGCAATGGCGGATTTCTTCGTGCGGGATTAACATATTGATAGGTAGTCACTCCTTGAGATAACAAGTACTGACCCCTTGGCTCCTGGCCATAGTATATGGGTACCCAGGAAATAACATTAAAGAGAATGCCAAATGACACTTAATATGTTTTTAAAACATTTAATCACAATATTAAAGAGAGATTAGTTGTCAGACAAACCATTTTGTTAGAATATAGAACTGTAATTCTGGAAAAATGGAATTAAGCTTTCGAAAGATTGGGACTTAAAAATTTACACAAAAGGAACTGGAAATTTCGGATAGCAAGCATAAAAAATCTCAACGTGATTATTTAAGTTGAGATATTTAGGTTTTTAGGATGGTAGAGTTTGACATTTGAAAAATATTTCCCGTCAAATTTTGGCATGCCAAAATATTTCAAACTCCATTTTTTGGGAAGAGTTTTATATAAATTAGTGTATGTATTACCAATATATTTTCAATACTTTTAAGAGATTATTAAAAGATCTTGTTAATAAACTTTATTTGACGCGATATATTAATAAGTTTTAGCATCAGTGGTGTGTTTCTCGAAGATTAATTTAAGTTATGCGGAAATGTGTCGCCTGGACAACCAGCCGGCATTCAAAGAGGTAGAAATATCTCTTAGTGTAAGAAGTGATTCAATTGATTCTAATCATGGAAAGATCAAAACGATGCGTACACAGATAATCGTTGATGCCATTTCTACCCTAATAGAGTTCTTAGATTTTTCCAATTCCAAATTAATAATTTAAAACTTGTACTTGTTTTAATGTTTCTATTTAAAATGTGAAATTCTTTTTAACAAAAACATAATCGTTTTATTTTTATTTAAATTTTAAAAGTTGTACTAGAACATAAAATATTCATTTTGTCGTACTTAAACATTTATATTAAATAATATAAGCTTCATATTAAGCAAGAGATGGAAACAGGGAAGTACAGATGTTTTAGGTCTAAACGAAGTAAGATGTAAGGATAGCTGGGATTACTGGAGTATTAGTTATAGAATAATATACAGCGGATGGGACGAGAGCCAACGAGGGATTGCCATAGTATTAAATAAAGAGGTAGGGAGAAGCGTTGTCAACAAAGAACAGGCTCCGAATTTAATATTACTGGCAGAGATAAAACCAGAGTCAACGAACTTGGCCATTGTTCAGGTATACATGCCACCGAGCAACTATAAGAAGGAGGAGGTCGATAGGATATACGATCAGTTAGAAGACATAATCAAATGCGTTCCTTCAGGGAAATATTTGATAGTGATGGGGGATTGGATTGCGACGGCAGGCGAAGGAGGAGATGGTGACGAGGTCGGGGACTACGGTTTAGGCACGAGGAATGACCGCGGGGAGAAAGCAGTTGAGTTCTGCAGAAGACAGGGGTTAGTCAACACCAACACTTGGTTTAGACACCATAAAATACGTAGGTATACATGGAAAATGCCTGATGACTCAGACAGGTATCAGCTACATTATATTCTAGTTAGACACAGGTTTAGGAGTAGTGCGATAAATTCGCACAACTTCCCGGGAGCGGATGTGGACTCTGACCACAATCTACTAGTTATGAAATGTAGCGTCCTTTTAAAACAAAGTAATGAAGGGTTGCCGGGTTAGAAAATGGAATGTAGAAGCAAACTTAGACCAACAAAATTAGACAGAGAAAATGAATATGACGTAGACGAAGATAGCTTAGGTTCTGGCATACTCGACAAGGAGATAGAAAGGGGATTAAGGGAGATGAAGCTAAATAAGGCCGTGGGGCCATAACATTCCTGCCGAACTACTGGAAGCTTTACGAAATTGTGGGAGGAAGAGGCTATATGGACAGATTCTTAAGGACTATAAGGAATGCATCTGGCCTGAAGATGTTGTGAGATCAGTATTATTTCCTATTCCGAAAAAGGTAAAGGCTATATCATGTGAGGACTACAGGACAATTACTTTGATATCCCACGCAGCTAAAGTTATTCTCAGGATCATAAACAAAAGAATAGAGAGTAGGGCAAATGATTACTTAGGGAATGATCATTTTGGGTTTAGGAAGGGGAGCGGTACGCGTGATGTCATTGCAGTAAAGAGATCACTAATCGAGAGGAATATAGAATACAATCAGGAAGTATTTGCCTGTTTCGTAGATTTTGAAAAAGCGTTTGGTAGAGTGAATTGAGAAATACTAATGAGTATATTGAAGAAAATACGAATAGATTGGAGGGAAAGGAGGATAATCTACAACCTGTACATATCTCAGACTGCTCAGGTGCGAGTGGGGAACAGGGAGTCTGGATGAACAGTGTTAGGAAGAGGTGTAAGGCAGGGTTACTCGTTATTACAGTTGCTGTTCGACTTGTATCTAGAGGAAATGATTAAAGAGGCATGGGAAGAACTGGAGGTAGGAATGAAAGTTGGCGGGGAATTTGTAAAATCAATTTGGATCGCTGATGACCAAGCTTTAGTTTGTCAGTCAGCCAAGGGGCTGCAAGGATTGCTTAGTGAATTGGAAATTCAGTGCGAGAGGTATGGAATGAAAATGAATATTAATAAAACAAAGGTTATGCGATTTTCTAAAAAAAAGGCTAAGATAAACATTAACATAGGAGGGCAAAAACTAGAGCAGGTAGAACAGTTTATTTATCTCGGTAAGTGTTGTGGACCAACACGGTCAAAGTAGTAGGGACGTAAGGAGAAGAATTGCGCTTGGGAAAGAGGGTTTCACAAGGAAAAGGTAGGTGATGACAGGGAAGTTGAGTAAGAATATTAAGAAAATACTCGTAAAAACTTTGATATGCAGCGCAGATTTGTACGGCGCGGTCATTGAAGCAGGAGGATAGACGTAGAATGGATGCTTTTGGAATGCTGGTGTGAAGAAGAACGGAGAAGGTCAAATGGATCGAGAAGAAAACAAATGAGGAAGTACTTGGTATGGTGAGCGAAGAGAGGGGTTTGTTGGGAGAAATCCTATTGAGGCAGGAAAAGTGGATGAAGGGGGTATTGACCGACAGCGGGATGTTGAAGACTGATAGAGGGGAGAATGTTGGGCAAACAAGGAAAGGGAAAGAACAGGATAGGGATGTTGAACGGGATGAAGGGAGGAAGAAAGTACTCAGTGTTGAAGAGGGACATGATTTAGAGTAGGATGTTGTTTTTTTAAGGAGTCACAAATTATTTAATTAGTAATTATATCCATCCAAATACCTACCTCAACCGGTAGATTACCTTAAAAAATATATTATTGTTAGGTAATCTACCGGTTAAGGTAGATTCTTGAATGCATACAGCCACCGCTATATATATATATATATATATATATATATATATATATATATATATATATATATATATATATATTTATATATATATATGTATATACACACATATATTCTATCATCCTCTCTTTAAAACTTGACGTGTATAATTCAAATTTTTATCGGTACTTAATGTCTCCATAGGGTGATATCACTCCGAAATTAGGTGAAATTTTTTTATCGAATGGCTAACTCTTCTGGGACCAGGCTGGAGTATAATATCTCCATCCAACTCCCTCCAAAAGATCGTATCTCCCTTTGGCAACAACAAAGTAAAGCAATAGATATTCAAGTCTCGTTTATAGGTAATAATATTTTAACAGCAGAGTATAGAATTTTTAAAGTATTTTTCATGAAATGTAAAGCATATTTTTTAATGAATTCTGTCAGCCCGATCCACGGCTTCTTAGTGCGTGAAAATAAAACAAATGGCTTCCAAAGAAGCACCCATAATTCAAGTGATACTTTATGCCTTTGAAGTTATTGATTTATCTGATTTATAATTGTGATATAAAATAAGAAGTTCATATTTTTGGACTGCAAGTTTCCGCATTAAAGAAGTATTTCAGAAAATCACAGTTACGCTCTTATGCAATTTCTGCAAGATTTTTCACTCACATCATGCTTTGAAGTCCATCCTATCAACAAGAGCAAAAGCACTGCCGAGTTTGTCGGAGCGGAAACTGATTAATGGATGCACCTTTTCAAGTGTCCATAACATTGAATCGGAAGCAAAGTGTTTTACGGAAAATGAATCATGTATTCCCGCAATTCAAACAAATATCTGATTTAATGATCGCCCATATACTGATTTCCACGACTTTCATATTACAGCTTTAAGGTTTAGAAAAATTTCGGAAATCGTTAAAATTATAAAAAGACCTTGCATTTCTTGCACTATACCTTTATTTAATAAAAACATAGAATCTGTAGGCAGAGTAAAGGTAATGGTCAGTGAATTTAAATTTAACTGCAGTACGGAATGAGGGATATTCAAAGTAATACGGAGTATGAATCCAAACAATTCATGGAATCTTGGGGCTACTTCAATCTCCTAACGCCCCTTATTACTGACGATTTCATCGAAGGGTGCTGCATGCATTATCGTACACGGTGATTATCCAAACGTTTAGAAAGAGTGGAAAATAGTAAATAATATTCACTTTCCGATATAAGCATAAAGCATTAGCCGTTAATACTTCGTATTCATATAATCCAAAATGGCAGTGTAACTCAATGATGAACAAGCATTTAAAAAAAAACATTTCATGAATGTACTGAAGTTTCAAGGAAATTGTATTAAATAGTTTCAAGTACAGGAATAATCAGTTTTTTAGCCAAATAAACCGGCTTCGTTTGAATCCTATGCGACAGCTTTGTGTATTCTAATAATTGCAGCTATTGATCCTCACAGATCCGAAAATAATTTTGCATATTGACGAAATGGAAGTTCCATTAGAATTTAGATATAAATTTTTTCTGATTTTCTCGGAGGGATCTATAAATACTTAAAACCATTACTTTTATTCAAATTCGTCCTCGCTTTTCCTCTGGGGTCTAATAATATAGTATAATTATTTTTGATAGTATAAATGAAATATCACATTGTAATATTTCAACTTTCAAAACTTGGGTCCATAAAAAAATTAATATCCTTGGAAGCGCATTTATTCTAACGCGGGGGTCAATGTCAAATAGTGCATTGATAATTCCATAAGGATTGATCATAATCTTTTCTTTTTAGAATTTAGTTACCGACGAATTTTTTTCTATGCTGTATTGCTATTACAGTAATCGTGGGGATAGCGAAAGCACGCGGAAAGAATCGATTCTCGGAGATGGTATGGACCTGTGCGAAGCATCATTTCATTTTTCTCGAAAACATATGCAAGAGTTAAGTCATGGAAATTGTACAAGGACATTTATGCGGATACAAGATTGAATTCCCTTATGATATTCTCCATTCATTGCCAAAAAATACAGGAAGTCGTTTATATGCCGATTTTCTTTTTGGCACATTTGAAATTCCATCGTTGGCACTAGTTTATCCAACTTAGTAGGGCGAACGCCGAATCCATTCCGCAATGGAGGGGGAAAAATTCATAAAACAGTACACATTCAATGCTAAACTGTATAACGAGGTGCATTTTACACTATTACTTAATTTCCCCTTGCGGAGGAACGAGGAAAAAAATTAGATCTGGGCCATGCAATTAAATTTATACCATCAGGTACAGAAATATATCCTTATCACGACAGTATAAAGGGGACTGGTAGAGAAAGCTATGTGTTGGCTACTTCATATTTATAGCTTAAGGTTTTAATACTAGAGACATTGCAGTGCATTCATCCGTCGTTGCCTTAAAAAGGTAGCTATAAAAGTTTGTGCAAGGATTATCGGGAAAAGTTTCAGAAAAATTGATTTAATTCTGATATTGTTATAATTACTTTCTTTCTTCAACTTTCTTCAAAGTCCATCCCTTCTTGAGCGTTAGTACACACTTTAGGCCAAGAGGCTTTTCCGCGAATCGAAGGCTCCCTGTTAGTCGGATTCCGGAAGGTCCCTTTTGGTACGCGTTCAAGCAGCTCCGACGGCACTTAGGTTCGGCACCATGGTGGTGTCCTTCAGGGAGGATTTCAGCTTTGGGAATAGAATACAGTCCACTGATATGAAATCGGTTGTGGAAGGGGTTGGGGAAATCGTCGCGCTACCCCTGAAGACGGTCATCGTAAGCAGACACTCGACTCTGCTCGAGAGTTTAGCGCAGATCTTTCGCATTGCCAAATTTCCAGTGATAATGGCCCGCAGTCAGTGATACCTGTGCGTCATCTTATCAATGCCAATATGATCTGCAATCATGCTCACAGTTAACCCACGGTCTGATTCCCGCAATTTGGGCACATGTTGCAGGTCTTCTTTGCCTCTTGACATCGACGGTCTTCCAGCGGGTGGTTCGTCCACCACACTCTCGGCCATTACCGAAGAGCAAGTGCCAAAGTTTGTGACATTCTTTCAACCTTGAACAGTTGGAAAATCATACTTAACCTCTCCGTAACCGATTTTCCTACTTGAACAGACAATTTGTTGGCGTACCGCTGTTCAGTCGTTCACTCATTTTTTGCATACACTGAGTAGCTCGGCAGAAAACAAAAACACGACCTAGCCTGAACGAGCACTCGCAGGCGATTGGCGCTTGGAGCCTGTTAAAGAACGCCCCAACCACCGAGCCTGCGTGGTGAAAGTGTGCTGCTACATACAATTACTTCAGGAAAAAATTGTTCCCGGCACTTTTTATCCAAGCAATGCATACACTTACAAAAGTTGACTCTTCATTAAACTACCGCAGAAAATTGGAAATAGCCTAAGGGAGTACAGACAAATAAAGACTGACAGCAGAAATCAAGCACTTGCAAGCTTTTCTTGTGGTTATAATAACAATGGATAGAGTATGCAAAATGAATTTCTCATTGAAAAGTGGGGAAGTATGGCAAATATGCATTGAGGAATTATGTGTAGTGAGCTGTTTTTTAGATGCGGAAGTTATACATGAAATGCGAAAAATCTTTGCATTCATTAATTGAAAAACATAAGTATTACTCGTACGAATATATCAATGTTGTGTCCAGCACTTACATTAAAAAATATTCATTTTCTCATTTGTATTATTGTTTACTGAACTCATCTGCGGACAAAATTAAGTTTTTAGCAATTTCAATCGTTCTAATAGTGAATTATTTTAATTAAATATAATATCTCCAATAATATATAGAAATTATTAGTTATTCATTCAAAGTTTCATTAATCTATCGATGAAAAATGATTTCCTTGGGAGATTTCAACCGATTGAATTAGATTAGAAAAGTTACTTATCAAATTTCAGAATTACTTTCTAGATAAATTATTCATTAAATCTTTTGTAAGTACTCTCACAACGGGAGGCATAAAAGGCCCAGCTTTGAAATATATTTACAAAAACACGCGTTTGCATTCTAGTGTGCAAATAGACGCATACAGTATTTTGGAAGCGAAGATACTCCGCGACAACTTCCAAGAAGAAAATGCCACATTCTTCCCCCAGAGACTTCCGAATACCTAACTTCCAACAAAATACCTCAACACAAGAAGTAGAGCATAGGTAGAGATATTATATCGGGGTGAATTAAGTTTCGGGAAGGATTTGTATCCTTACGCAAACAATTTTCTCTCTTTTAGTAAATTTTCAGAAGCGTTTCCAAAAAGATTGATCCACGGAAGTCCAAAATAAGCATATAATATTGAGGTTAATAAATTAAAACAATGAAAATAACGATGATGAAGAGATTTATCATTGGCAGTTGATTCTTTTGATTTTTTTAAAATGTTGATTTTAAAGCGCATTAGGCTTACACTTCCGCTATGCATTATCCCGTTTCACAGTTGTAACGCGTTTGCTTAATAATGATAAATAAATATTCCTTTTACATATCAAAACTTTAATAACCATGGTGGCTTTTAACACTGGATTGTTCTAATTTCTTTTTCATCTTTCCATCATATTTTATATAATAACATCCGCTGAAACAATTCACGAAGATACAAAACCCTCGAGCAATACCTTGAAAACTTATCAATGCACACTTTTATTGGGAATAGCATCAAGTATGATGTGTGTAACTGCAAATCCAGGCCAAACTTCATATTTTATTCATGACCTGTCCTCATGAGTCCAGATGCAGATGCACCCATTTGGTGCTACATTATCCGTGTTTAACGTAATTATTAATTCCATGTTGGCACCTCCACCGTACGGAATCATGTGAGAGCAAGAGTGCCCTAATGTTCTTCTACTCACCCAGTTTTGAGAGTACATGTTGCATTCAAGTACCTGCACATAAAATTAGATTGCTGAGAGATGACACGTCGTGTTCACCAAGTAGTTAGAGCAATCAAATTCATTTGTTAATATTCGAATACACAATATGGGCATTGAATCGAGAAGACTGTTGCACCACCTAAATCACCTAATTGTACCAGGAAAACTCTGACCGTGCAAAAAATAAAACCAGACCCATACCTAGAACACATGGAGTTCACACGTTTTAATAAGAAATCTCTACTACCTTTTATTAGAGCAACCTATGGAATGATTTTTATGGATTTAACAATAAAATAAGTTTAAAGTGCAGTGACCATAGGAAGTGTACATAATTGAAGATTAGAGAAAATGGCCCGTGATTATAATGGATTCTTACTATCCCAATGAAATCCAAATGTACTCGCAATAAAGCATTACTCTGTTCTTAGGGATATGGATAATTTTGTTCCAGTAAGCTAATAGTTACTTCTCCAAAAACAAATACGATTAATTATTGGCAATCTTATCAATCACCTTGAAATCATGACGTGCCTTCCAGTAGGAACTTTTCCGCTTTGTTGAAGTTATTCTCATTTCTCAATGTATTACCGTGATGTTCTATTACATTGCTGACGAGAATATTCTCACATTCACCCGTCTTATCGTATTAAACAAAAGATATTCTCATTTTTCCAAATTAAATACCATTTAGTGCTATCTCTTTGGCACTGACCAAAGAGTTTGCGCTAAATAGTATTTTACCATTTTCAAGGAGATAACTTCAGGCGTCACTTTGTGGAAACGATACATATTTGCAAAAGAAACACTTGGTTTTTCCACATAAAATTTAAACACTGACAGTGATTAAATCTTATGTGGAAAAACCAAGTCTTTCTGTTGCAAATTACCATTTTCATATCATTTTCCATTATTCGTTCGGTTGAATTTTTTTGTTACTGACAATTCATAGTTTGGCATTTGCCAAAAGTGGTTGTTTCGTCCATCCTCATATGGAGTCTTCATTGCTACCATCCTGGGTCTGAAACGTAATATCTGATTTCATTTCTCATTATTTCAAGCGTACTCCTTAATTAATTTTCAAAGAAATTCAATCATATTTCACTTAAAAATTCATCTTAGGTCATCCAGTTACAATTCTAGTAGTTTCTGTGAGTAAGAGTTCAACATCATTAAACATGTACTTGCACACACAGAATAGCATAATATTATATTTGTGTTTCAAAATACATCAATGCTTGCTAATGAATTGTTGATATTCCAAGTAGTTATTGGATTAATATGGAAATAAAACAAAATATATTTATTCACTTTGGGGTTTTCATGAAGGGGTAAAACAAACTATTTCTCCTTCACCAAAGCCCGAAGACTAAAAATAAGCATAAAATTAAATAACTAACTCAAATTCCCTGGAATCAGACTAAATGCCAGGGTGTGTACCACACCTAATAATTGGGAGAGTGCAAGACAGGTAATGCATCATTTCTTCACACTAAACTGGAAGCTGGAAGATGCCATCCCCGGCATTTCAACCCTACCGCCTTTCAGAGACTAAGGTAGACATTGTGGCTTAAGACTCATGTTTAGTGGCGCCTCTGCCCACTTAAAGACGCTCCCCCTTATTGGTTGCACTACGAGGGAAGGAAAAAGTTTCCTCTCACGAAGAAATGAGACTGAACATAATGGGTTCGTGAAATGGTAAGGGAAGAAATGATACAGTAGCGAGAGAATTGCAAAGGAGCAGAGAACGAGAGAGGGTGGGATTTTCGAGGAGTGCCTGAGAGTGGATGGGGGTGGGGGAGGGGCCGAGGAGCGAAAGGGGAGTCGGGAAAGAGGAGGGCCGAGCGAAAATTAAGTGCGAGCATAATGGAAAGGGGGAGGGTGGGAGGAAGACAAATGGGGGAGCGAGGGAGGGGCGGAAACGCGCATTTCGGCGAAGGAAGAAAGGTTGGGTGGGGGTGAGGGGGTGTCGGAACCGGAAGTGGGGGCAGCGCTCTCTCTTTCTCCTCGGGCGCCCGCTGCATGGCCGGTCGCCACCGTCACCCCCTTCGGGGAGAGCGATGGCGATCCCATGGCCTCATCAACCCCTTCCTCTCGTCGTCCCCACCCCCCTCACCCCCCTTGGTGCGCGCACATCAAACCGGAGTAGTTAGCCAAGAACTTGGATCTACAATCTCTTCGAATTCTGCGCTCTAAAATATCTTAAGTCACAATTTAAATCCAATAAGAAAACAAAGTGCCAAGGAAACATTACTGGCATGGTTTTTCAAATCATAACCACTCCCCATACATCGGTTACAGAGCGGAAACCAAACAGAATTGGAGAATTAAACGTCTCAGCAATGATGATTCCTGATTTATATTCATTATATCTCAGCCTCCAATGGCATGGTAATTGCCGGGACTGATTATTTCCAATTGTTTCAGGAAGTGTACCTAACTTGATGAACTGCTTCTCAATGCGCAGTATATTATCAATTACCTTATTTTTACGAGCTAACCCTTATTTTGTGCCCAGTAATGATATTATTAAACGTATTCTGTTAAATTGCAAACATTTGTTCAATATTGCCATTAGCATTTTTATTTATTATTAAAAAAATTACTTGCACAGAAAAGAAAGTGCCATGGTTGTGAAACTGAATTTGAACATTCCCGAGCAGAATCGTTGTCACTATGCAGGTGGAACAAATTTTCAACGGAAAACCGAAGATGGCTGCTAATCGCCAGTTTGGTATGGTCAAGGTAATCAAAACGCAGGAAAACTATAAATTAATTCATTTTCAATTGTAAAATTCAAACTTCAGTGTTCCATGAGTTGCTCTGCTTAAGATTCACGAAGTTAATGAAGGTTGATTTTTCACAGTTTCATCGATTCATTAATTCTTATCTTATATATGTATATATATGTATATATATGCATATATATGAATATATATATATATATATATATATATATATATATATATATACGGTTATATATACCGTTCCAAAAACCTACATTAACCGGTAGATTACCTAATAATAATGTATGTGTGTGTATAGCATTTTGTATGAAAAAATTCCAAGTTTATCTATTCAGTGGACAGTCTTTATATATTTTAGTTTGCTCTCGTTGGGCAAAGATGTTTTATAAATAAATAACTATGAGTTTGCTAAGCCAAATAGGAATGGCGAAAAATAAAGTCCGGAACATATTTGACCTCTATGCATTGAACAAGAAAGTAATGTGATCATTACAAAAGATAAGCTAAAAAGTGTGGAAGAGAAATAGAGCTAATTACGCCTTCAAAATAGTCAGCAGATGCAGTATTAGCGCTTCCTTCGCTCCGCTTACTCCACCTTACTTCCCCCATCCCCCGTCATGTACCCGGCTCCCGATCAGGACCACGCCGACGGATTTCTGTCCTCACGGAGACCCTCGTCGCTCTTCAATTGGAACTCCACTAGCGGCGATATGTCCCTCACCCGCGCACCCGTTAGCTCTCCGCTTACCCATCTGCCTGCCAACACGGCATGCGCCCGTCGAAGGAGTAATCTGCGCGGCGTTATTGCAATTCAAGCAACATTCTTACCAACACCAAACACTTCAAACTAATGAATGATATTTACATTTAACGTAAATTTAAGTTTCATAAAAGTTCTAAGTTGACGTGGAATACATTCCAAACAATTAATTTACTTTTTGAGCCCTGGTGATCATTTGGATTTTCTTATGCTCAGGGCAAATGGAAGAGAAGAAGTTGATTTTTAAATAGTTTGGTTGAAGGATTGTGTAAGAGGCAGTAGGATACTAAAGACTGTCATAGATGAGTTTTTAGGTAATCTGGTTTGACGGGTGTATAAATATTGTGTTTTTAGTCAGCATGAATGGAGAAGCGAAGTACTTACTGAAGAAAACGCTCCTCCGAGAGCAATAGAAATTCTACACAACACATAAAAAATAATTGCTTTTTCTGGTCGTCACAAATCTAAATTTACTACGGAAATTAACTTTGCTAATGTATAATTTATTCATTTATTACCCAAACTCCCACCTCCAGGAAAAAGATTTAAGCTGGAATTTATTTCTAAGAAGACTAAATAAATTATAAAAATTTACTTTGAAAATGCTTTGCGTGCATAAACATTATGCATTTACACGAACAAAAAAATTTTTTTTTTCTTTCAAATCGTTTTTTTCTGTCAAAACTCAATTTCCGGATAAGGAAATTTTAAACGTAATGATTTTCTGAAAATATTCATTTTTCACAAGGAGCAACTATTTGATTTATTGAGAGACAGTGACAACACTATATTGAATTTACAAATTTAGCTTTCCACACCGTGTAAACTAGATAATTTTAAGCGGATGCTTAAAAGAACTGGATAGGTAACCGCACACAGCTCAAAACCACAAGATCAATACTCAGTTCATCTGCACGAGCGGCCTTTATGAGATAACTACCAAGATAAAGACACATACAAAACACCCAATGCTAGGGAGGGAATATCAGGCTTAGCCTCTCTCATAAAAGAAAATGATGTATTTTGTTCCATGTTTCGGAAACTGTCATTTCTGTTAAAAATAATAACGCTATGGAATAATATAAAACAAAAAAATATCTCCAAATTAAACTCTCGCAAAATATACATTCATTTCTTATGGGTGAGAAGAGATTTCAAAATAAAAGCCTTCAATAGTGTGTTGGCATTTTAATTGAATACGAATCCCTTGTCTAAAGCAATATTCGGCCCTCCGGATCCAAAATTGTCATTCGCCACTTCAGGTAAGACGGGAGACGAGGACCAGAGGAGTAGATATTGTTTCGGCGTGGAAATTATGGAAGATATATCTGGAGCGACGGATGATGGACGTGAATACGACCCATACACATTTATCAGAGGAGCTTACTGTACGCTCTGCTGCTCTTTTCATCATTCTGCCACTGCCTTGCCACTTCTGCCGGTGATATGCCACGTACTTCATTTCTTCAGCTATTTTTCCTAACATTCTTCCCAAGAACTTTGCCATTACGTCCTTGGCCGAGTTAAGACTTGACATTTTCAAGGGATACGCGCTCCTCTTTGCTTGGACAAGGAATTGATGCGTCGTAATTAATACATTCCGCTGAAACATCTTACGCTAGCAAAATCATTGCGCCTTCAAATGAAATTTCTCTAGAGACTCAAATAATATTTCCCATAAACAACAAAACAAAGACAAAACATCTAGGCGATAGGAACCCGAAAATTTCATGAAATACGATTTATTTGATAACTTTTTCAATTGACCTTGCGATACAATAATAGTTGGTTGCAACACTGCCTTTTTAACTTTGTGCGTACAATTGGGAATCTGCATTTAACCTCAAAAAGGCATTATCATCAAATAGATAATTTAAATTTTTACCAGTGCAAAATAATTAATGACCGAAAATAGAAAAGTCGTCAAATATAACCAGCACAAGATTTTGGATGCCTCAGTATTTCATATTATTTCAATAAATGAGACCTCCTATAAAAACAAATTTTCTTTGTTTTCCCCTTTTCAAAGATGTTTTATAGCTCTTGTACAATTGAATCTATTCCAAAGAGAAGAGCATGCCTTTGAGTTTGAGGGGGAACATTTCAGTGTAAGTAACGATCCAGTGGCAAACTCATTCCTCCCCATGATGTTTGTACCATGGACGGCATATCTTGCTTTCCTCCTCCCGGTCAACGTCCGACCGGCTTCGTGCATCGGGGGGAAGGGTGTTTTCCATGCAACTATGTACCCTGCAGGCTTTTGCCCATAAGTTGGACTCCTTTCATTAAGAGAAAAGCAGCATTAAAAAGGACAAACGAAAGAATGCTTTCGGAATGGTAGCAAAGGGCGGGCGTAACTCTCGCGTTATTTTATCTATTCTTGTATAACTCACTTGTAAAGCCCAAAGAATCCACTTGCAGTTTATGTGTAGTTAACATTCTGCGCAAAATATAACAAACTTAAGTCAAGGAATACCGCTCAGTGGGTTTCTTTCAATGCTCTCAAGTAACAACTAGATATCGGTCCATGGGAACAAATGGATCGGGATTTTGCGGTAGCTAACGTACTAGCTTCACATCCAGAGGACCCGGGTTAGAATTCTGGTGCAAGCCTTTTCAGTGGTCTTCCAATCCCTACTCGAGGTGCTTTGTGGAAAGCACTTTGTGTGAGTCTTTCGGCTGGGACGTTAAACTGTGGACTCCATGGCGCCTTTCGTTAAGAGACGGCGCTAGTTCCGACAGCGTACGAGTCACGTCGGGGGTACCTCGGGTACCAGTGTACGAGTCACGTCGGGGGGAAGTGAAATCGGGGTGTTTTCTTTATTTTTGCTAATGATTAGAACCTTGAATAGTAAGATTCGCGGATGTTCGCGGGTGACACGGTGATCTATCGGGAGATATCTGGGGATGAGGATCGTTTATTTCTTGCACAGGATTTAGATTGATTACTAAATGGTGTTCAAAATTAGGATTGTCATCTAACCTTAATGAATATTTGGTGATCAATTTATTTACAAGATCAACGGGTTTGTTTACAAATTAGCTGGAGTTGACCTAGAATTAGTTGATGCGGTAAAATACCTAGGTTTTAAATTTACTACAGACCTAACTTGGGGGACCCACGTACGTAAAGTCTGCGGGCAAGCATGCAGGTATAAAAAATAGGGTTTTTAAAAATTGCATTGTCGGAAGAAGCTACTCCAAGGTCAAGGAACGTATTTTGCCTGCTCTTGTGAGACCTCTTTTAGAATACGCATGCAGCATATGGGATCCGAGTGAAAAAGGCCTCATTTGGGAAATTGAGAAGGTTCAACGCTGGCAGCCCGTTTCTTTTAAAACTCTTACGATAAAACGAAAAGCGTCACTGAAATGTTTATGGAGTTGGCGTGAGAACCATTAGGAGAAAGAAGATTCAATGCAAGATTAAAACTACTTAATAAATTCAGATCCGCATTTTTCAGCACCGAGGTCTCGCAAATCATTCGCACTCCAAGGCATTTTATCCATTTTTAGAGTTTTTTTAAATTTCTGATTTAACCATGAAAAGTAGCAATTCCCACCCCCCCCCCTTTGCCTTTAAGACAAAACAATAAATCGTGAAAAAGAGAACCAAATGGTTTCAAGGGTGTTGATAAGTTTTCATTGTGACAATGTAAACCCAAAATACCCAGAATTAATGCTTCGGAACATAAGAATTACGTAATAAATGATTAAGCAACTCTTTTCTTTTTTAATTGCAAATAGTTACATTATTTTGGCATAAAACGTTCTTCTTTTGTTTTAGATTAAATACTTGCTGTGTTTTGAAGGCATTTCATCCATTTTTTGAGTTATTTTATATATATCATTTAGCCATGAAAAGTAGCAATACGAATAATATAAAATAATATATTGGTCGCTTGGATCATGTGTATAAAATTTGGGAAATATATGCCAGAACTAGCAGACTCAAGGACTCCTTCCCACGGACAATACGGAATAGCAACTGTAGGTTTATATATATACATAAAAAATTCCACTTGCCACCCTCAGCGTCCAGGGAATAATTAGGTCTACTCAATTGCATGCACTTTCACTATCCTTTAGTGTTATGTTGTCAAAACCCTTTCTTTCTGCATGACTTCATTAGAATGCATTAAAATAATTTAGTGCTCTTTACAGCATTGTTAGTTCTGTCATTTATCTTTTTAAGAATCCCCTCCCATCCCTGGTAACTCTCCGTGGGGGGGGGCTTCCCGCTGCCCTCAGCGTTGGGTCACATCTCCTAACTGTTTCTTTGTGGCGGAGACCGTTGTATGTTACATGTCCATGTGACAGTGGAATTTAACCTTCTCACTTTTCAAATTATAGCTTTCACGTTTTTGGATAATTTTTTTGCTGCATCCGAATGTGCAATTGTCTGTTAGTTAATAGTGTAGTATGCATTTTAATGCGTGTAAGTTGATAGGATTTTTGCATGAATGTATAAGCTATTGTTGGTATAGATTTGCATGGATGTGTTGATTTTGCATGTGGTGTTGTTCGCCACATGCTCTAGAGGCGGCTTCCGGGGTATTATGTAGATGTAGGCTAATGCCGACGCCGGGTTTCACTCAACTCTTTATCCTTTCCAGTCCATCCCTTATGACATAAATGACCTCAGCTGTCGGTCGCCTCCCCTCAAAACTAAACTAAGGAACGTGTATATCGGTCATGAATACGTCAAGAATGACTTTCACGTTAAGATTATTTATGAAATACGGCATAATGGCATTTTATGACACTCAGACTCGATTTTCAGGAAAAAATCATGAATTTTGTTGCTATTATACCCAAAAATGATACCGTTATGAGTCAGTCACAACGCTTCGTTTTCCAATTCATTCAGTAGGCGTGGACATGTCTAAATTAAAATCCTCTCGTAAGTAGACAACTTCGTTCACTTGCAGTAGTGAAGATCAAGGAGACCCAAGGAGTCTTCTCAAGTTTGTGAAAGGCACTAATTCGTCGCAAACGAAAGCATTTAGATTTGATACTTTGATTGTTGGGTTGCAGGAGCACGGAATATATTTCACAAGGCGCTTAACTTCGTCAAACTGTCAATATTTGAATGAACTCATTGCGGAACAATTCTTATGCCCTCTTATAAAGTAGTACATAAGAACTCTATAAATACGAATACACTTACCAAAAGTTTGTTCTGTAAATCTGAAAACGATTTCTTTATTTGGTTGCGGGCACACTACCGCCAAGATGGTATGGAGTGGAGGCTTCAATATTTTTGCATAACTACGATTAAAACTCAGTAAGTAGCATTGACTGGGTCCAATTTGGAGATACTCTTCCGTACATTTTCGAGTTATGAAATAATTATACCTAAAAAAAATCTTTTTTACCAAAAGATGGCAGAATGTATTTCACTGAGACTCATTATTTGATATATTCTCTCCAACCAAGAGGAAAAATTTAATCACCGCATCCTACAGGATCCTGTACATCTATTTTTTATATCTTATACGAACATATACTATGATGGATGCCGAGAGTTCTAAGGTCTTAGCTTTTCAGTTTGTCTTCAGGTGAATTAAAGCAAATTAATTGGATGTACAAAAAATGAGTTAAAATTAGGATTGTATGAAGTATCCCAACAAGTTCCAATAACGTACTTTGATATAAAAATTATAAAGTTTATGGAAACAGATTCTAAGATAAAGCTTTTTTTTCCATTTTTGAAATTTAAAGTATATCGAGATTATTTTCTCATGTTTGAGCTAGTTTTTCATTTCTAATAATTTATTTCAATTGTCAATCCATTGAGATTAAATTTTTAATATAAGTCGCTTATATTTCATTTCTCTGAGATAAAATTACTGTGAAAGGAAAACAAACGAAGAAGTGCTAGTCGAGGTTGAGGATGAGGGGGGAGGAAGGACTGGTGAGAGGAATCCAAAGGAGACAGGAAAGGTGAATGCATAGCTTTCTCCAACAAAAATACGTACATTTGTCCAAAGCATCTCTAAACTCACACACAGCAATGTGGATTGGATTAGTCAATCACTTCTACTCGTGTGAGTTTGGGCTTCTTGATTTTTTCCAACGAGTTAAGATGTGGGTAAGCACCCTTTCTGGTAAATTACTGAAAATGTCCTATCCGCAATTATTAGGGATGCTATTCGTAATCAATCAATTATGATCCCTTGCATAAATTGGAACGGTCTCTTTAATAGTGATATTGAAAATGTATTTTCACACCCATTTTACTACGGTAAGAGAGAGTTTATGATAATAAAATTAGAGGGATTAAGTGTGTAACCTATAGATTTAAGATGCCATTTTCTCTCATCCCTCTCTTTTCCCTTCTGATCCCTCATCGAACGATGAGGGATCAGAAGAAAATTGTCCGACCGCGGCAGAGGTAAAAATATTCAGTTCTAAATTAGCTCGGTGTCTATCTAAACTATCTATGAGAACAACAGATATACTGCTGCTGGGTTATTACTCTGCAATAGTGAAATAGAAAATATCAATGAAACCACTCTCAAGAGGTAGATACAAATCACTGTGATCAGGACCTAAAAAAGTATTCTGTACAGATGCGATATAGAAAGCACAAGATGACCACTGAGGAATCAAAAATGCTGACAAGAAAATATCAGCATGTTCCTTGTTCAAATGAAACATCATATCCCAATTCCAGATTTAAAGAAGCACATTACAGTGGTACGGATGAACTTTACGACCTGAATAGATGGGACGTCTTTTGAGCGTGGGGGAGGAGCTAACATTTTCCCTTTCCCTCACTGTAGAGGAAAGAAATCGGACAGGGTTGTCCTTTGGAGGACCGTCGGAAGGATGGGAGTCGCGGGGTAGTCGAGCGATGGGCAGGTGGGCGAATTTATGCCGGGTGTGGTACGGCAAGTCGTATCCAACATTTAACCCCAGATAGCCGTAAATAAAACAACGAAACCCTTCGCAAAAAATGATGTATACGGCGAAAGACTGACCGTGACTAATAAAATCCTCCACAAACTGGCGCAAGGACAAAAGAAACGGGGAGGGAAGGTCCGAAAAGGGGCTGACCGTTGAAGGGGATGTAGGGTCAGCAGCGGAACGGCGGAGTGACGGCCCTGCCCGCTCCTGCTGCGGAATATCACATCCCTTTCCGCTTGTCTCGGGTGCGCCTGAGCAATTTCAAAACTCCAGACATTGTCACACGTTTTATGAAACGGGTGAGGCATACTTAAAAAATAGTATTTGTTCACTATGAATTTTCTATGCCGATTATTAATAAATACATTTTTTTCTTTTTAATTACCATTTTCTAGGCATAGTGACTGTTCTTAGGGTCATCCTAATTTACAACATTTTATTTTATTTCTACATCTTCCGTAATCTACATCTACATAATACCCCGCAAGCCGCCGCAAGGGCGTGTGGCGGGGGGTGTTAGGTCACCAACCGTAAAAAGGAAAAATACCACATGCAAAAAAACAACACGGAAAATTACACCCACAGCAGCGCACACACTCATGCAAAAATCCCTTCATCCAATACTCATGCAAACACATATACCGCAAAACAACTAAAAAACTGCACCCCATGATGCAGCACGAAAGCCATCCTACAACACGGAAGCCAGGACACAACAAGCAAGAAATTGAAACACCACATGAAAATGCACCACGAAACACTCTACCCCCAAAGTGTCTCTAAAAGGCAGGGAATGCGACCCAACGTTGCAGGTAGCAGGAATTTGCCCCCGCGGAGAGGGACGAGGGATTGAAAGGGAAACTTAAGAACAGATGAACAGAACATGAATGAGGTCATTCGGAAAGAATGGGTTATTATAGAAAAACACATAAGGTTAGTGGAAGAGCATGCATTTAAATACAACTAATTATTTTAAAGTTCCTTCGCCCCACTGTTGCTCATTTAGTTTATTTTTATCTTTGGTTATATCAAACATTGATGCTATATAAACTATGCAAAATTTTGGTATTGGAATGGAAGTAAATCATTATAATATTCCAATCGATAGACCTGAAAAACGAGGGCTGTCCAGAAAGTAACCTCTGTTTACGTGTATCGAGCAAAGTAGTGGGGGGAACTGAACGTTTGCTGTATTGACACACACGCACACACACACACGTGTCGAGCTGCAGTGTTTGGAAGGTCGCGCCGCTTGTCGTTTGTTTATAGTAGCGATTCAAAATGAACTATACCATTGGAAATCCTGCTATTTATAAAATGCGTTTTAGTGATAGAGTTTTTACTGGCAATAATCTGCAAAAATCCTGACGCTCATCAGAAAATTTGTGTTGTGCAACGACTAGTGTTGAGTGACAGTGTTATTGTTAGTTTAAGAGTGAACGGACAAATGTCCATGACGTCCAAGTCATGGACATTGGTATTATTTATTACTTATTTGCCAAGTCATGGTCATCCGTCAGTTCATCTGTCACAACACTAGACCGACCACTACGTTTCTCCGCGTAAACATTGGTGCTGTGGCCATTTTTAACCTGAATGCACCACTGCCTCACTTCCCCTTCACACTTTTTTCCGCCTCCGTACACTTCCCAAAGTTGCCGATGAATTACAATTGGCTTGTGGTTTTTGTCCAGTAAAAGCTTTATCACAGATTGCACTTCACTACTCGCGGGATTTTCTTTTGCGGCGCGGAGTATAACAGTTTGCCGTGAGAAATACATCTACATCTGCATAATACCCCGCAAGCCGCCGCAAGGGCGTGTGGCGGGGGTGTTACCAACTCGTCGACGGGGTGTTACCCCGTCTCCAACAGATACCAGGTGCTGTCGGATGACAGCACCACCGTACCTGCAGCCCCTACCCCTACTCCGAGGGCCCTGCCTAGGGTATGACGTCAGCGAACGGGAAGGGAGGGAATGGTAGTGATAGGTAGCTCGAATGTCCGCTGTGTAATGGTCCCGTTGAGGGAAAGGGCGCGCTGCGTAGGCGTCGATCAAGGGGTGACCGCCTGGTCTATACCAGGCGGAGGAGTCCCTCAGGTAACGAAGGAGATCGAGGCGTCGGTCAAAGGCACGAAGTGCTCTAGGCTGCAGGTCGTGGCCCATGTTGCACCAACTACGTCACGGACCGTGGATCCGAGGAGGTCCTCCGTTCCTTTCCGGAACTCAGCTCCGAGGTGAAGCGAGTCCAGGGCGTCGAGGGTTGTTCGGCTGGGACTAACAGTCTGCAGCATCGTTCCAAGGGAGGATCGCGGGTCTCTGGTTTGGAGCCGAGTGGAAGGCACAAACCAGAGACTTTCGACATTCTGCTCAGACATACAGGGTTCGTCCGGAAAATAAGTGTACTGAGCTCAGGAAAAAAAATTATTTCACTTTTACATATCTTAAGCTAATATTCCTCAAAAGAGGACCCTTGTGAGTCGATACACTTGTTACAGCGGCGTTCCCATTCCTGGAACGCTCCCGCGAAGGCATCATCGGGAACCTCTCGAAGACACGTCGTCACGGCCTCTTTGACGGCGTCCAAAGTCCCGTATCGCGTTCCTTTCAAACTCCTCTTTATCTTCGGGAACAGAAAGAAGTCCGGTGGTGCCAAGTCCGGGCTGTAGGGCGGGTGCGGCAGCGTTGCCACGCCGTGCTTGGCCAAGAAGTCCGACACGACAAGCGCGGTGTGAGACGGCGCATTGTCGTGATGCAGCCGCCAGATGTTTTTGATCGCTGGCCGGACGCGGGCGACTCGTTTTCGAAGCCTGTCGAGCACTTGGACGTAAAATGCAGCATTTACAGTTTGTCGTTCAGGTACAAATTCGTAGTGGACGACTCCCCTTTTGTCAAAAAAGACAATGAGCATCGCCTTGATCCGAGATTTGCTCATGCGAGCTTTCTTTTGACGGGGTGATGATAGGGTGTGCCACTCCGCACTTTGTCTCTTCGACTCCGGGTCGTACTCAAAGGTCCACGTCTCGTCACCCGAAACAACGTTCTCTAAAAAATGTGGATCATTTTTGCAGTGATCCGCAAGTTGTGTCGCGATTTCCAAACGATTGAGTCTTTGATCATCACTGAGCACTTTCGGCACCAACTTTGCACACATTTTTCGCATCTGTAATTGGTGCCTAATAATCTCGTGCACTATTGTTTTTGGCACATTACACTGCTCTGCTTTCATCCGAACACTAAGGCCTGAGGTAAACCCTCTGATCTTGCAGGACTACCCTTAACCGATCTGGGGTCCACTACACAGCGGAAGCGGCGAGTAAGGTAGCGGATTGGATACTCGACCACTGTTGGCCTTTTTTAGGATAGAGGGCAGGTTATTTAGTGGGTCGGTAACATCTGGGGCTAGCTTGTATAATATTATTAATAAAAATATAAAAGTCACCGAAAACACTGGTATTTATTTAGAAAGACATGTGACACGCACTTCCCCAAAAAGGCGTCCTAAATTTCAGCCAGTCACAAAAAAGGGCGTTATTTAAAATAATATAATATAACACTACTTGTTATAAATTGCAGAAGCCTCCAAAACAAATCAGCGGATCTCGAACACATAATCCAAACTCATTCCGCTGATTTAGTATTAGGCACAGACAGTTGGCTGTGTAATGACATAAACGACAAAGAAATTTTCCCAATAGATTTCAAAGTTTACCGACACGATAGAGATACAAGACCCGGAGGAGGGGTTTTCGTGGCAGTGAAAAGTCATTTTGAAAGCAGGCAAGTTTCATTTGAAAATAATAACATAGAAAGTGTTTGGTGTGCCTTACTACGGACCAATCAACCCAACATAAATTTATGCTCTTTCTATTTTCTAAATTTATAATTAGCATAAAGCAGACTTTGAAACTTTTGCCAATCAATTAAACTCTTCACTACCCGAGTTCAATACCCGCTTAAGTCATGCCAGCGTCGAAGAAACTTGGACAGAATTTGTCAATATTATGCAAAAAGAATCATAAATTTCATACCCATAAAATACATTAAAGCAAATCGCGATCCCAGGTGGTACAATAAAGATGTTAGAAAAGCCCTTCGAAAGCAGAGAATGCTACACTCTAGGGAAAAGAGGGCAGGCGTGAACACATCATCCCCTGAGAATAAACAATTATGGGACAAATATACAGTAACGCACCCAAAAGTGGTAGGACTGATTTTCTCTGCCGCGAACGGAGCGGTGGAGGGGGGTCTGCCTGACAGGGTAAGGCGGAGGGGGCTCTTAACAACAGACCGACACCAATCTCAGTCGCCTGCGGGCTGTCGTTGAGTGAGGGCACCGTTTTTAGTGAAGCAAGTTTTTTGTCCGCGTCGAAAAACAAAATGAATCTGAATGTAGAGCAACGTTATTCCGTGAAGTTTTGTGCGAAACTAAGGAAGACGGCAACTGAGACCCTCGTTATGATCAAGCAGGCTTATGGGGACACTGCCTTAAGCCGTTCCACAGTATTCGAGTGGCACAAGTTGTTTGAAGAGGGTAGGGAGCTCGTTGAAGACGACCATCGCTCCGGACGGCCGTCGACGGCAAGAACCGACACGAATGTGGACAGAGTGAGGACACTGCTGAACACGGACCGACGCTTAACCAGTGAAGAAATTGCAGACCAGTTGGGTCTGTCTACATCCAACGTCCAACGCATTATTTCACAGGATTTGGCCATGCGCAAAGTGTGCGCCAAGATGGTGCCGAAATTCTGCCATGGCGCGCTCGTCATCAGATATTTTCTGGCCTAATACGGCGTTGCCACGTTGCCGCACCCGCCCTATTCTCCCGATCTGGCACCACCGGAATTCTTCTTCTCCCCCTTGATGAAAAGACAGCTCAAGGGACGACGTTTTGACTCGATAAAGGCCGTTCAAGAGGCTTCGACGAGGGTCATCAACGGCATCCCAAAAAAAATTTCCAGCGGGCGTACGGGGACTGGGAGCAACGTTATACTAAGTGTGTAGCAGCTCAAGGAGCATACTTTGAAGATTATTAAGTCGATGTAAGTATATCGTCAATAAAATTCTTGTAAAAAAATGAGTCCTACCACTTTTGAGTGCGACCCTGTTTATCCTCTAAAATTGAAACCAAAGCACAATTACGTAGCGCCTCACTGGACTTTAAACGCAAAGTACTTTGCGAGCACTTGGACACTGACCCCAAAGCTTTCTGGTCTAATGTTAGGGAAGTAAATGGGAGTAAACAAACCGTGGCTTGCTTAAGGGATTGTAGCAATATAATTCATACAGACAGTTAGGGTAAAGCTAACATCCTAAATTCATTCTTCCAAACCGTTTTCAGGAACGATGTTGCCACCGCATATCTCCAAGAAACAATACATACTCAACCCATGGAAAAAATAAAGGCTGACCAACAAGGAATTCTAAAATTGCTTAATGAGATTAAACCCAACAAATCCCCGGGTCCCGAAAATATACCAGCTAGGGTGATAAAACATTTAGCTCCAAACATTGCCCCGTACCTTGAATTCATATTTAACAAATCTCCCACAGAGTGCGAAGTACCTAAGATTTGGAAAACCACGCAAATAACGCCTATTTTTAAAAGTGGTGACAGGGAGGACCCCAGTATTTACAGACCTATATCTCTCACTTCTATCTGCTGCAAAATCTTAGAGCACATAGTTGCCAGGTCAATAATGAGACACCTTGATAAAATTAACTTTTTAAGTGACAATCAACACGGATTCAGGAAAACCCGCTCCTGCAAAACCCAATTAGGATTATTTGCACATGATTTACTTTTATCTGGTGAGAGGGGTAGGCAAGTGGATGCCATCTTAGATTTTCAAAAGGCATTTGATAAGATCCCACATGGTAAACTCATTCATAAATTAAAGGTCGCCGGTATAAACAAGGGCGCCATAAATTGGGTTAAAGATTTTCTTTCAGAGCGGGAACAGAGGGTAGTCCTTGATGGCGATAGTTCCGACGGCGTTTGAGTCACGTCGGGGGTACCTCTGGGAAGTGTAATTGGGCCGTTGCCCTTCTTGATTTTTGTAAACGATTTGAACCGCGAAGTGAAAGGTAAAATTAGGATGTTCGCGGATGACACGGCGATCTATCGGAAGATATCCGGGGATGAGGATCGTTTTATTCTAGAACTGGATTTAGATTGCATTACTAAATGGTGTTCTAACTGGGGATTGACACTAAATTATAGTAAATGTTCGGTGGTAAATTTCTTTAAAATATCAACGGGATGTGCTTACAAATTAGCTGGAGTTGACCTAGCAGTATTTGATGCGGTAAAATATCTTGGTGTTACATTCACAAAACACTTAATTGGGAGACTCACATACGTAAAGTCTGCGGTCAAGCATATAAATAATTAGGATTTATTTGACGCATTGTCGGCAAAAGTGACTCGAAGGTCAAGGAACGCTGTTACCACGCTCTTGTAAGGCTTCATTTAGAATACGCATGAAGCGTGTGGGATCCGAGTAAAAAAGGCCTCATTCGAGAAATTGAGGAGGTTCAACGCCGGTTTTGTAAAAAATTCTTACGATAAAACGCAAAGCGTCACCAAAATGCTCATGCAGTTGGGGTAGGAATCATTAGAAGAGAGACGAATCAATGCAAGATTGAAATTATTAAATAAATTCAGATCCGCATGTTTCAGCACCGAGGTCTCGCAAATTATTCGTACTCCTACATACATTGGTCGCTTAGATCATGCATATAAAATTCGGGAAATAGATGCCAGAACTAGCCGACTCAAAGACTCCTTCTTCCCACGGACAATACGGGATAGCAACTGCAGGGTTATAGATAGCAAAAATTCCACTTTCCACCCTCAGCGTCTAAAAAATAATTACTTCTATTTTAAATGCATGCTCTTCCACTTACCTTGTGTGTTTTGTTATAATAACCCATTCTTTCCGAATGACCTCATTCGTGTTCTGTTCATCTGTTTTCAAGTCTCCCTTTCAACCCCTCGTCCCTCTCCGCGGGGGGTAATTCCTGCTACCTGCAACGTTGGGTCGTATTCCCCGCATTTGAGAGTCTCCCCGAGGGGAAGAGTGTTTTTTGGTGCATGTTGATGTGGTAGTGGTGTTTCACATTCTTGCTTGTTGTGTCCTGGCTTCCGTGTTGTAGATCTTGCGAAACACAACTTGGTCGGGATAAACTTAGATCGGGATAAAACGACACAAAAGTCGATGCAGTATTCCTTGATTTCAAAAAGCCTTCAACAAAGTGCCACCCAGGGAAGTGTAACAGGGCCACTTCTGTTCTTAATATACATTAATGACTTAAGCACACACGTTGGTAGCAATCTGAGGTTATTTGCTGACGACACGGTGGTATACAGGGAAATAAGGAGCCAACTAGACCGCGAGCTACTCTCTAGAGACTTACATAATATCTCGGAATGGTGCAATAAATGGGGATTAAAACTTAATATAGATAAATAAGCAGTTTTGAAATTTTGGAACAAAGGAGGCGAAGAGCAGGATAAAAACTACGACATAGAGGGTTCAGTACTGACTACGGCAAATCAAGTTAAATATTTGGGGGTTGTTCTTACACCACGCCTTTCATGGGGAGAACATATCAGGACAGTATGAGGATCAGCTTTAGAGAAACTTGGCTTCATAAAACGGGCGGTGGGGAAATTTAATGAAAAAGTTAAAGAGAGGTGTAATTTGGCTCTAGTTAGACCTCATCTACATCTACATCTACATAATACCCCGCAAGCCGCCGCAAGGGCGTGTGGCGGGGGTTGTTAGGTCACCAACCGTAAAAAGGAAAAATACTACATGCAAAAAAACAACACGGAAAATTACACCCATAGCAAGGCACACACTCATGCAAAAATCCCTTCATCCAATACTCATGCAAACACATACTACCTTGATCAAAAAGTTCCCGGAATTTATTCATCTAAATCTATATTGTCCCCTTCAAAGTAATCCCCATCGACTGCAACACACTTATGCCAGCGCTTGATCCAATCCTCGAAACATTTTTTATATTCGGTTTTCGGTATGTCCATCAGTGCTTCCTGCGATTTTTCCATTACTTCCTCTCGGCTGCTAAAACGCGTTCCCCGTAATGGTTTTTTAACTCGATTGAACAGAAAGAAGTCACAGGGAGCCAAATCAGGTGAATTCGGTGGCTGTTGGATGGTATTTGTTGCATTTTTCGTCAAAAAATTACGAATAATGATAGCACTGTGCGACGGTGCGTTATCATGGTGCAAAATCCACGAGTTTTCTGCCCACATTTCTGGTCTCTTTCGGCGAATTGCTTCACGCAAACGTCTCATAACGCCCAAATAATACTCTTTGTTTACTGTCTGGCCTTCTGGCAAAAATTCATGATGCACTACACCGTTGTAATCCATGAAAACCGTCAGCATTGCCTTCTTTTTTGACTGAAAACGACGTGGTTTTTTTGGTCTCGGCTCATTTGGTGAACGCCATTCACTTGCCTGATGTCTGGATTGCGTGTCGTACTCATAAACCCACGTCTCGTCTCCAGTAATGATCCTTTTGATGAATGTGGGATCGGATTCAGCCTCGCAAATCATGTCTTTTGCGACGTCAACACGGTCTCTTTTTTGCATGGAATTGAGGTCTTTTGGAACCAACTTTGCTGCTACACGACGGAAACCCAAATCATTAACCACAATGTCTTGGGCGGATCCATAGGCAATGTTCAAGACCTCCGCTATTTCTCTGATGGTTAATTTGCGGTTATTGACCAACATTTCTTTTACTTTATCAATTTTTTCACCGACTTTCGATGTCGATGGTCTGCCACTGCGTTCATCATCTTCGATTGACTCACGACCACTTCTGAACCGCTCGTGCCACTGGTAAACGACCGTTTTTTTTAGAGAATCGTTGCCGAAACACTTTTCCAACATTTCCAACGTCCGTGCGCCACTAAATCCGTTTTTTACGCAAAATTTAATACAAGTTCGTTGTTGCAAATTTAAATCCATTTCTGAAATTGTAAAAAATCGCCAACACACACAGAGATAGATGTACTCTTGGCTACGTAACTTTTGCAAATGTCAAGTTATGACACTAAGATTTAAGCGAGCGCCACACGGTGGTTATTCCGGGAACTTTTTGATCAAGGTAGTATACCGCAAAACAACTAAAAAACTGCACCCCATGATGCAGCACGAAAGCCATCCTACAACACGGAAGCCAGGACACAACAAGCAAGATATTGAAACACCACATGAAAATGCACCACGAAACACTCTACCCCCAAAGTGTCTCTAATAGGCAGGGAATGCGACCCAACGTTGCAGGTAGCAGGAATTTGTCCCCGCGGAGAGGGACGAGGGATTGAAAGGGAAACTTAAAAACAGATGAACAGAACACGAATGAGGTCATTCGGAAAGAATGGGTTATTATAGCAAAACACATAAGGTTAGTGGAAGAGCATGCATTTAAAATAGAAGTAATTATTTTTTAGACGCTGAGGGTGGAAAGTGGAATTTTTGCTATCTATAACCCTGCAGTTGCTATCCCGTATTGTCCGTGGGAAGGAGTCCTTGAGTCCGCTAGTTCTGGCATCTATTTTCCGAATTTTATATGCATGATCCAAGCGACTAATGTATGTAGGAATACGAATATTTTGCGAGACCTCGGGGCTGAAACATGCGGATCTAAATTTATTTAATAATTTCAATCTTGCATTGAATCGTCTCTCAGCCAATGATTCCCACCCCAAATCCATGAGCATTTCGGTGACGCTTAGCGTTTTATCGTAGGAATTTGCCGCAAGTATTTGGGATCCGTGGGAGAAAATTTGGCAAAAAGAATTAGATAAAGTCCAGAGAAAATCCGCTAGATTCGTTAAAAATTGTTATGATGAGAACACAAGTATGACATGTCTCTTAGGGGATTTAGGCTGGGCACCACTTGAAGTGCGGAGAGAATAATCAAGGCTTAGACTTTCAGAAAGGTTCGGAACAAACGAGTTTAACTATGACACTGAAGGAATTATAATGGCACCATACTACTCAGGTAGATCAGACCACAAAGATAAAATAAGGGAGATAGATAGAAATACTCATTCTTTCCCCGAACGATCAGAAATCACAATAGTAAGAAACCGAAGTCATTTCAGAAATATTAAAAACATTGAATTTACAAGTCGGAACAAAATTAAACATTGCAAAGATGTTAGGCATACTTTCAGGTGCACGCGTATGTTAGTTGGTTGTTTGAGTGCTTGCATATGTGTGGGGTGTAAGTGTTCATGCATGAATGTATGCCATGTTTTCTTTGTGGTTCTTGCATGCGGTTTTTTTTCTTTTCTAAATTACGGGTGGTGTCCTAAAACCCCCCGCCACACGCCCTTGCGGCGACTTGCGGGGTATTAAGTAGATGTAGATGCATGTAGGAGTTCGAATAATTTGCGAGACCTCGGTGCTGAAACATGCGGATCTGAATTTATATAATAATTTTAATCTTGCATTGAATCGTCTCTCTTCTAATGATTCCCACCCCAACTCCATGACCATTTCGGTGGCGCCTTGTGTTTTATCGTGACAATTTGTTACAAAACGGGCTGCCAATAAAGTCTGCGCGCAGTACCACAGAAGGATGCGTACTTAGGGACGTTTAGACACCAAGATGGTGACTTTAGCCTTACCGATAGCCACCCTAGCATAAAACGTTAGCTACTTTCTTGACAGCCATTGTATCGATTCCTACAGATTCTTAACTGGCAAACACTGCTGAGAAAATCGCGGCAGAGTGTTCAGAGTGGCCAACTCAGAGAAATCCGACGTTTACGCCCATACACGTGTACCCGTCATGAAACCTAGGTAAGGTACTTAATGACACAAAAGGATTGAAATAGAGAGTTTTTTCTTTCAAAGAAATAAATAATCGAAAAATAGTCTAAATTTCGATGTTAAATGAGCAAAAGCGCGTTATTACAAATTTCAAAAACAAAATCATCTGACTGGATTCCCCTCTACCTCAAGAATTCTTTCAAGTACTTGCCGCTCTTCAGTTTCGTATCACTTCTTATCTGCGAATGTCGTCATTCCTCCTTTTAATTTAATGCTTTATTTTATTTTACACTAAATGTATGCATATCGATTCCATAGCACTTTTGAGTCGACCAAATCAATCTTTTTTTTTCTCAACAAGAAATGATTTCATTCTCTATTGTTACATTCAATATTTATGTTATTTATCAGCGCTTACATTGTTTATTTTTTAATTGCTTCCTCGATCTGGCTTTGGAGGCGGTAATCCCTCTCTAAACTTCTTTTAAATGTTCAATGCCCTTCGGCTTTCTTTGAGTGCCGTGATAATTGGTAACGTGACTTCTTCAGCTGAATTGGTTTAACTCTATTTTTTGGTTATTGTACTTTCTCCTGCAACACCTCTCGTCTTCTCGTTATTCATGGAAATCTTGTTTCCACTTTATAACTCTCCGAGTCCTTCTTCCGAAACTTTTGTAATTGACTTTTTCAGATGATTCCATCGCCCATCTCTCTTTGCTCCTCTCCCTCTCTCTCCCTATTCTTTTCCTTTGATATTTGCTTTGCGGACTCTGAACTCTTCTTATTTTGTCCAGATTTCACCTCTCCGTTTTCATTTACTGAAGATATCAGGATAATTGTGTGGTGGGGTTCATTTTGATCCTTGCTTTATAGCATCATTATAAAGCAATCTTGCAGGGGAGTTACATGTGTCTACTCCAATTTTTTCGCACCACACACAATCATGCTCTGAATTAAAGGCTTTAACAAGCCTCACCTTAACAGCCTTCCTAAATGTGCCTGCCTTCAATTTCCTCCTCTTCCTACATATATTTAATTTCTTATATGTACGACTCATCAGAGAAATACGACTGTACAATGATGCATAGTTGGTGCTTTCATGTCAGCACAATCAGCTGAGAATAATGAGAATTTTTACTGGTATTGGTATTTATTGGTATTTTCACTGGTATTGTAGGACACAAGCGCTGCTTGTTTACCATATAGATCAAAATTGAAAGGCAGTTTGAAGAAGTTAGTTCAATCTGAACAACTTGCAGGATCTACACGGATAAATACATTTTTCGTGGTCATAATCAGCGTCATAATATTATTTAATATCAAATATGTTATCTCTTATCGCACCTCACATAATTTGTAACCCCTTTGATACCGATTGGCTACCGTCGGCGAAATAAAAATTACCAATTTTTATGTGTTTTTCAAATGATTTGAAAGATTTGCAAGCTACTCTAATATTGAACATCCATCCTTTAGACAGTTCTCCGGTTTGTCCCTTGAGTTACAAAAATAAACAAAATTCTGTATGCAAGAAAAGTAATCATGTAACCAGTTTTCATATAGTATGTCTCTTCATAGATGAAGAATCAACTCGATGTTTTCAGGCTTAACTTTGTGGAAATCCATTATCACTGAAGACATTTTGGCTTCATTGACGAAGACTTTCCTGCTTTCTCGAATGAACATCAATATAGCATGCTTAGTGAATGCTAGGTTATGTTGCAAAGGTTACAGTGGACTACTCGCAAAGAAAGCAACTAAAGTATTTCGATTAATTTAAAAGACATTTCCTCCCAGTATTTTCACCCATCCACTTCATCAAGCAACCAATCGACGAGGGTTTGCGTGGAAGGAGGAAATATAGTTTCAATTTTTACCCAATAAAGACGTTTTATTATTGTTATCATCGAAACCAATTTGCAATCTACGAAATACGAGTAGTATGGTGCCATTATAATTCCTTCAGTGTCATAGTTAAACTCGTTTGTTCTGAACCTTTCTGAAAGTCTAAGTCTCGCTTGTTCTCTCCGCACTTCAAGTGGTTCCCAGCCTAAATCCCCTGAGAGACCTGTCGCACTTGTGTTCTTATCATAACAATCTTTAACGAATCTGTCGGATTTTCTCTGGGCTTAATCTAATTCTGTTTTCAAAATGTTCTCAAATTATTGTTCATGTACTATATTTTTTGTGCGGGTAAGGATTGCGAAATAAAAACCAATTCAATTGAATGGATATGGAGGCATGGTACTCATGCCCTAAGGATGATGGCCGAGTCGAGCATCGAAACTTCGGCCAGAAAGGAGACTTACCCGTGGGATGACCTTAAGAGATGAATTTCTAGTGTATTAAATACGCCGGGAAAGCACCACATCTTACTTGGCACACTTTCTTATTTTTCGTTAACTAAAAGTGTACCTATGATTTTATTCAAAAAGTTGTCATTTTTTTATAATTTATAAGTTCGAAAAAAATTTTTAGGTAGTAATTCAGGCGCAAAATTGGTTTGTTAAAATTTATGCATTAAGGAAAAGGCACCTCGTTTAAGGAGTTTCAATAAGACCATTACATAAAATGCCAATGTCTGAGTCGCCGAATTTTAATTGAGACCCGATGAGCTATCTCTTCTACATTGGAATAGGCTTCCAACGACCCGTACGAGTAGATACATATCGTAAGATTGGGTTTTGAAATTTCTTGCTGCGTGTTGGTGTTTTAATCAATAAATCAATCAATCCATCATTGAAATGCTAATACTCATAAATAAATGTGAAAAGTGGAGTCCAAAGATGGCTATGTGACAACAATGTGTTCTGAACATAAACCTTGGAAATTTAAGGCAACGAATTCTAACTAAAAGGCATTTATTTAAGCTTGTTCCAAGTTGCTTATTGACTCGAAGACTTGACGTCTTCCTAGCCCGGTTAGATGAGAGTCGGGGGCTCGGGGCAAGCCGTCGGGGATGGGGGAGGTGAGGAGGGATTAGAGCGAGCGCGGGAATTGAGTGTGGCGGATGAGGACCGGGAGCGGGCATGGTGGGCGGAGGATCTCGGTGGGGGCACTGGGCCCTCTCTCGACCTGCTGCTTTAATCTCCAGCGTCCAGGGAAGGGAAGGAGCAGACTAAAGTGAAGGAAAGGGTCAGCCATTTAACCTTCAATTAACTGAATTTGAAACACATGTTATTTCCATCGGACGGTAACCATGGCTACTTCGTTTTTACGGTTGGTGACCTAACACCCCCCGCCACACGCCCTTGCGGCGGCTTGCGGGGTATTATGTAGATGTAGATGTAGATGTACTTGCGGTTAGATTATCGGACTCATGAACACCTTTTATTCTCAAAACGATGATGGACCAATCATCTCACGAAATGCAGTGAACGAATTCTATCGCACACAACGATTATTACGTGCAAGCTATTAATGCCATTACGTCCCTCCTATGACCTCAGTCACAGCCGAAGCACATTTCCATTAATGAAGAAGGTTGCAAATTGAGCTCTCACCTAACGGGTGAGAGAAAATAGAACGAAAGGTTGTCCCGGCACTATAAGGTAAATCCCCTAATACTACTAGATATTCTAGTAGCGGTTTGTATTGAGGATCTTCTTTCGGAAATCGTCCTTCTTTCATGTTTTCTGCATGGGCCTTAAACTTTATCCTATTTTTTGTAAGTTTCTCATTAATATTTTGTGCATCGCGTTTTTCCCTAATGTCTTTAGTTATTGGTCTTTGTGGTCTGATATAGGCTTCAACTGATTTAAGATGCTGAAACCATGCTGACGGAACTCTGCTTACAAATTAATTTTTTTCTATAGATAATTAAAAACGTGTATGAGAGTTTGAACAGTAATAATTCATACAATACCGCTTCCATTTTCTTGTTTCTAATTTTATTATTCCTTACTTTTTCTGCAAATTACCTGATAAAAATATCACTAGTGATATAGATCCTCAATCATCCTTTATCGTGCATAATGTAATTTACTAAATATTGAAAATGTGATACTTGATGCATAATTCAGTTATTTATTATTATTTTATGTCTCACCAGTTACGACCGCAGTTTATTTTGTAACTTTTAGCAAGATAAAATTATTTAAAATGTTTTGCAGTTTATGGAAATGGCAGAGTAATCTTTACTGTCGTTTCTGTTTTTTTGAATGAAGATTTTGTCATCGATGAATAGTAGAATATTAATTGTTGTAATGGGTGTGACTCTTATTCCAGGTCTGATTATGCTGAAATCGTTCATGCATGTCCTCAAAACTGATGGAGATGCGCCATATCCATGTTTCACTCCATGGGTTGAGAATTATTCATCTGTTACTTTCCTACGCACGCAATAATGATTGTAAAGTCAAACCAACTTTTATTACATTTTTTAAAATGTTTATGGTGTTCTCTGTTTTCAATGAGGTGCCATTGTTTTTGTTCGTTCACCTAGTTAAAATCATTGGCTTGATACTTTTGTATCCTTTTTCTAAAACCATATTAGACTGATACACACACACATTAGTGTTGCTAATTCTTATATCAAATATTATGAATTTTTGCCGTAATTTCTGTTTTGGCTAATGTCTCGTTGAACTGACGGCCATATTTTTATGCCCGTAGAAGTGGTTTTTTAAACTGCCAATACGCGTATCTCAATCTATTATAAGATTATGAGAAAAACAAAATTTGTACTTTTCCACAGATTTAATTGTAACATACAACGCGTTTCAGTTCATCAAACCATCTTCAGGTACAAGACGAAGATGACGAAGATAAGTACAAGAAAGAGACGAATCATCTTCAGGTCTGTTATCGTTTTTTGGCTACTTTTAAAATAATAATCAAATTAGTTGAGTGTTTTGTTATCTATGTTCATTGCATGGACTTTTTCTCATTTTACAATTTCCTCTACCTTTTAAGTTTCTCACCTCTCTTTGCCAGAGTTTTGGATTTTAATCCGAGTTCCTCATTTGCCACTTTCTTTAAAATAATTTGAATGTTTGACCATTCCTCATTTACTTCTCTGCAGGTAAGAGTTCTTTGGACATAAATCCGGACCCAATTTGATAGTGACTTCGTATACTCTATTCGTGTTGTAGAAGTACTTAATTACTTAATAAATTGTTGTTCCTTTCTCTTTTTTGTGTTTTGGCCGATTCAATTTTCATTTTGCCGATGATGATAATTTTGATATTGAAACTCATGATCGCCACAATTTTTCAGTACAATATGTTATATTTCGTTTGTGTTGCCATTTATCTTTTAGTAATTACATAGTCAATTACTTACATTATGCCATTGCCAATTCACGTATATTAATACACATACGCGTATATTTGTTTTAAAAGAAAGCATTAATATTTTATTCCATCAAAGGTGACAAGACCTATACTTTTCTTGATTACTTGTTTACATCCGATTCCTTACGTTAGCAACTACATCGGGCACTATTGAATTTCTACCCTGGAAATACTTGGAAAAAAAATATTTTACAACATAAGGTTTTAATATTTCATTTTATTGGTACAATAGTTGGCGGTCCCCGGCTGTGATTTTTTGGCTGGATTGGTTTTCCTTTTCTTTGGAGCATAATACCGTTTATATTCACTATAGCACCCACCTATACTATACAGAACAATGTAATGGGTTATACGATTCTTCTATGTATTATCTACGATTCGTGTGATAAAATAGTGAAAAAAATTGAAAACCCGTTGTCTGATAAAATAGGCCATTTCTTTTCGTTTTATAGACAACCGAACGACAAAAAAAAAGAAATATGCGGCAATGCAAAACAACGGTTATGATTTCTCGAGCAAGATTCAAGAGGTGACATCACGAATACGCCAGAAAGTAAGAGACGTGCTGGAGTGCCCGCACTCAAAATATTTGGGTGCCTTACGCATTGCTGAATGACAAGGATTTCCGCCACTCTGTTCAGTGCCGTTTCCACCTCATTACGACCCAATGCCTCGTTCTGGTGAAGGCATTGCAGGGAGTATGATATGAAAAAATGACCCAGAAAAACGAAACCGGTTTAAACATCTGATTGAGATGATTTTTGAACGGTAAAAAGCACCGAATGAGGAATTTACTGTAAATCTAAACAACCTGCACTTAAAAATATATTCTTCCTTCTGATTTTATCGGTAAATGGAAAAAGTCTTTAAACTAAATTACGGCTTGTTTCAAATAAATATTGTTGAATTTCAACAATGAAATAATATAAATCGTTTAGAAGTGAGCGATTAATTTCTACAAAATTAATTTGCCAAGACTTTCATTAAAACTTCTCGGTAAAATTATATAAAAATTGGATGCTAAGGCGTTCGATTGTTGGTTCTTTAAAAACATAACAGTTTCAGGTTTAACTTTGTGTAATTCCTTCATTATGAGGGTAAAAAGGAACTTTACACTTCCGCAATAAAGATTTAATATTTCTGGACCATGAATTCGACGCTGTACACCTGCGCATCACCTGATGATGATGCGCAGCATCGAAATCATGGTCGTGAAACAGTAAATCTTTATTGTGGAAGTGTAAAGTTACTTTTTACCCTCATAATGTTTGTCCTTCAATCACTATGAGTTTCCATTACAAAAACGTGGAGAGGAGATGCGGAACGTAACTGCTGCGTCGTGAGGGAGCGCGAAATGGGACGGGGAGCACAGGAGGAAGAGAAGGGGAGGTGAGGAGAGGCAATCCCGTCACGTCCGGGCGGAAAGAACGGTGGGTCCAAAAGAGAGGGGACCCGGGCAGACCACCCCACCCACCTTCCCATCTTGCCCCCAACCCCCCCGAAGGACGACTCCATATTTCGCACGGAGCGGAGGTCGTCTGCGGGGTTGAATGAGGCTGGCCGCACAAGGGGGGGTCGAAAGTAAGGGATAACATTTACGCGGAGAAATGGATGAGAGGGAAAGGGGGAGACACGCACCAATTTCACAGAGGGCAGCGTAATTAAAAAATGTCACTCTACCTTTTGGTAGCTCACGTTCATCCAAAACCTGCATTAACCGTTATATTACAAATAATGATTCTAATATACAATGATAAATATATAATTATTGTAATAAATGATCACAAATAAATTAAACTAAGTTCCTTCTGCCCGCAGAAAAAGTTGGCTATAATACAGAGACTTTCAGAATCTGTGCGTCTTTTTTATGTCTGTCAACAATAACGCAATTTGTAACGCCACAATAACTAACGCCATCTCCCTTCCCCGCTGGAATTATTCATGCATGTGTCCATGTTGGCTAAACAGGAATGCATTGAAAATCGATGAAATACTACCTTGATCAAAAATTTCCCGGAATTTATTCAGAAAATTAAAAATACAAGTTTATTCATCTAAATCTATATTGTCCCCTTCAAAGTAATCCCCATCGACTGCAACACACTTATGCCAGCGCTTGATCCAATCCTCGAAACATTTTTTATATTCGGTTTTCGGTATGTCCATCAGTGCTTCCTGCGATTTTTCCATTACTTCCTCTCGGCTGCTAAAACGCGTTCCCCGTAATGTTTTTTAACTCTATTGAACAGAAAGAAGTCACAGGGAGCCAAATCAGGTGAATTCGGTGGCTGTTGGATGGTATTTGTTGCATTTTTCGTCAAAAAATTACGAATAATGATAGCACTGTGCGACGGTGCGTTATCATGGTGCAAAATCCACGAGTTTTCTGCCCACATTTCTGGTCTCTTTCGGCGAATTGCTTCACGCAAACGTCTCATAACGCCCAAATAATACTCTTTGTTTACTGTCTGGCAAAAATTCATGATGCACTACACCGTTGTAATCCATGAAAACCGTCAGCATTGCCTTCTTTTTTGACTGAAAACGACGTGGTTTTTTTGGTCTCGGCTCATTTGGTGAACGCCATTCACTTGCCTGATGTCTGGATTGCGTGTCGTACTCATAAACCCACGTCTCGTCTCCAGTAATGATCCTTTTGATGAATGTGGGATCGGATTCAGCCTCGCAAATCATGTCTTTTGCGACGTCAACACGGTCTCTTTTTTGCATGAAATTGAGGTCTTTCGGCACCAACTTTGCTGCTACACGACGGAAACCCAAATCATTAACCACAATGTCTTGGGCGGATCCATAGGCAATGTTCAAGTCCTCCGCTATTTCTCTGATGGTTAATTTGCGGCTATTGACCAACATTTCTTTTACTTTATCAATTTTTTCACCGACTTTCGATGTCGATGGTCTGCCACTGCGTTCATCATCTTCGATTGACTCACGACCACTTCTGAACCGCTCGTGCCACTGGTAAACGACCGTTTTTTTTAGAGAATCGTTGCCGAAACACTTTTCCAACATTTCCAACGTCCGTCCTCGTCTTCTTTTTTTTTGCCAAAACGTTCCCTCTTGACGCTTGGCTTGCAGCTGCCCGATGATTTAATCATTCAGCTGCTGTGTTTGCGGCTTCTTAGCCCGTCGATGAAGGAAGGTCCAATCAACTCCTTTTCCTTTTCAATGGTGGTTGGTCGTCGTCCCGTCCCGTTGCTGCTCTTGGGCGTTTGTGCCTTTCCCAGGAGACAGGTTTTAAGCCGCCGATCGACCGCAAGTGCTCTTCTTTTTTGCCTTCAAGCTCCTCGTAAAAGGCCGTCGCGCGAGTCTTGATGACATCTCCAATGGGCGCAGTTTCAGTTAAGGTGTGGAGAATTTCTGCGGCATAGTTCCAGCCAAGCCCAAGTACACTGTTGAGTGCCCCTCTTTCCGTTACCTCCAAGTGGTGGAAGGCCGTCTGAGTGATTCTGCCACTCCATGCCGGTGAAGCGTACATCAAGATTGGGCGAATTGCCGCCACGTACAGATACGTCTTTGTCTTGATAGAGAGGGACGGTGAACGCAGCAGCGGCGAGAGTTGTAGTCGTCTTCCTCTTGCCTTCCTGGTGGCAGCGAGGGCGTGACTTTTGAATGTCAGTCTTTTATCCAGTATCACGCCTAGATAGGTCACCTCTTCCTTCCATGGCGCCTCCTCGGTGCCCACGAGGATTTCTCCTGGTTCTCGCAGTCCTCCAGGTGAAAAAAGAATCGTCTGTGTCTTTGCGCTGTTGACGCTGATTCGCCACAGGGCATACCACTCCAGCAGTTTGTCTACTGCTCGCTGTAGGTATGTTGCCGCCATGTGTGCTCTCCGCGAAGTGGTCACTATTGCTGCGTCATCCGCATACAGGGCAACCATGGTATGTCGTCCAAGGTCTACCGGGAGGTCCGCCGTATATAGATTAAAAAGTATCGGTCCGAGCACCGATCCTTGCGGCACGCCTGCGTGGACCTGTTTCGGCTGTGACAGCGCGCGTCCCCAGGCGACACGGAAAGTCCTTCCTGTCAGGTATGATGTTAGCAAGCGGCGCTGCCAATTTGGAAACCGCTGTATTGCAAGTTTTCGCCTGAGACCAGCGTGCCATACCCGGTCGAAGGCTTTCCTGATGTCAAAGAACGCCGCCGTTGAGCAGCATCGCCGATTGTATCCGGCCGTCACCTGTTCCACGAGACGGACGAGCTGGTGTGTGGTGGAGTGTTCCTCTCGAAAACCGTACTGTGATGCCGGCAAGATTGAGTAGGCCGCGATGTGCTTCAGGAGATGTGGCAGCAGTACCCTCTCAAGCAGCTTTCCCAGGGTCGCTAGCAGGGCGATCGGGCGGTAGTTCTCTACGTTCCTAGCGGACTTCGGCGGCTTCGGCAATAGGATGACTTTTGCCGATTTCCAGATGGCCGGAAAATGTCCCATGGAGAAGCAGGCCGTAAAGAGCGTAATCAGGTGAGTTGCGAGCGAGACAAGCATCTGTCTAAGGGCCTCGTTCGGGATGTTGTCCTCTCCTGGTGCTTTCTTGCAGCGTAGTCGTCCAAGGGCTGCTCTCAGGTCGTTTTCGGTAACCTTCGTTACCGTCATGGTGCCCTCCTCCGTTGTTTCATCCTCTTCAGGAAAGTCGCTAGGATCATCCGGTACCAGTGGATCCGGAGTCGACGTGAAAGTGGCCTCCAGCGTAGTTGCTGCAAATTCAGCCTTTTCGTCTTCCGTGATAAGAGGGCCACCAGGTGAGTCGATCGGTGGGTCGATCCGAATGCTGTGGCGAAGAGAAGCTGCCATTCTCCAGATGCTCCCATCTTCGGTTCGGAGGGAAGCAACCTTCCTTTCCCACGTCGTCTGCCTGTGGTCCTGGATGAGCTGCCTCACTTCGGCTCGTTTTCTTCTAAACCGTGCCCCATCCGCGGGACATTTGGTTCTTTGAAATCGTCGTCGAAGCCGATTTCTTTCGCGGATGCGGCGAAGGATGGAATGAGGCAGCGTCAGATGTCCAGAAGGGCGGATCAGTTTTATTGGCACGGTGTTCTGTAATGCTTGGTCCACGCCAGCTATTATGACAGAAGCATATTCGTCCAGCATAGCTTGTGACGTCAGTGATGGCGGCTGTTCCGGTAAAATGTCGGACAGGATCTGCCTGTACCCTGTCCAGTCTGTTTTATCCAGGCATCGCACCGGCCGTGGGGGAAGTAACGTTGGGCAGCATCCCAGATAGGCGCAGACTGGGTAGTGGTCGCTGTCCAACGTCGGTGTCGCCACGAGAGAAAGCGAACTCGTGAGCCTACGGTGCAGCGTAATATCTAAGACGTCTTCGCTCCTGCCGTGATGCTGATGCGTTGGCCCATGTGGACCCGCGACGCGTACTCCGTTGTTCTGAGCCCATGTGAGCAGCGCTTCACCCCGAGGGTTCGGTGTAATTGAATGCCATGCAGCATTCTTTGCATTTAGATCCCCGAGAAAAAGCGACGGCCGTGACCCGGAGAAGATGACTTCGAAATCCTGTGTGGCTAGAGGTCGTTTTGGGGGGAGATAGAGTGACCCCACTGTGAGAGAGCCGATCGAAGTATCTACTTCAATGGCTGTCGCCTCTAGATGCAGTCGAGCTGGTAGGTCAATTTTTCTCGCAGCCAGGTCAAGCGAAACGAGGACCGCCGTGCCCCCTCCTCTTGTTTGCCGGTCATCCCGGTAAACTGCATAGCCTGGAACGCCGTATGAAGTTCCAGGACGGAGATGAGTCTCTTGCAGACAGACGATTGAGATTCTTGCCTTCCGTAGAAAGGCAAGCAATTCAGGGGTCTTTCGCTTCAATGCGCCGCCGACATTCCATGTGGCTAGGATGATAGATTTATTTAATTCTCGCCTATGGTCCATTTTGGTTTGGGAAAATAGTGGTAAGGGCGACAGTTAAAGCTTGCAGCTGTTGTTGCAATAGCGCAGCAGAGGACGTCAATGCTTCCAGGATGGAAGAGAGGGATGTAGCCAAAGTTGGAGTCGGCATCTGCGAGTCTGCAGCCCGCCTCTTCTGGAGAAGAGGAATTTTTATTTCTTCTGCTGTCTCCCTTGCGACCGGAGCCGGCGTCGAGAGTGGAGGAAAGTCAAGATGCTTGCACATGGTCGGACGTTGGGTTGCGTTGGTTGGGTCTCCCGGCTTCGACGCGTTGAAGGTACCAAGCGTCTTCTGTTGAGGAGAAGGCAGCTCTGTTTCAGCGGCGGTGTTCTTCGCCCCCTGGGTTGGTGCGCCTTTCCTCCGGAGGCTAGCCATCTTCATCTCCTTCTGTTTGGCGTAGACAGGGCAGGTCCTGAAAAATGCAGGATGGTTTCCTCCGCAGTTACAGCAACAAGTCTTCTTCCTTTCCGTATCCGGACATTGGATGCCTTCATGTGCACCAGCACACTTGTAGCATCGCGGGGCTGCCGTGCAGTTGGAAGATGCGTGTCCGAATCGGGTGTACCGGTAACACATTTGTGGCTCCCTGTGCTGATATTTTGCCACCCTGACACGGGAATTGCCGATGTATCTTATGGCAAGCATTTCTTTTGTTTGCCATTCAGGGTTTTCCTTGACAACGACAAGGAAGAAGGTTCCCTGCCGCACCAGATGCACTCGTTCCACCGGAATCCCCATGGCGTCCATATCTTCTTTCAGTAGCTCAACTGGGTAGGTGCACGGAAGTCCACGAACCGCGTAGAAATTGGCTCGTAGGGATTTCGGGCCCCAGGTCGAGAATTGTGCATTTGACTGCACCAACAGCTGCTTTATGGCCGCATAATCAGCCGCAGTCTTTAGTTGAAGTCTCGTCGAGTCGGTTGTATGGATTGCAGTAAAGGACTTGTCCGTTGCCTTGGATCGGACAAGTTTCAGCAAGGCCGCGTGGTCTACTACATCGTATATGATGACTGCCGGGGGGCGTGGTTCCTTTTTTCGGCTTGCCGGGGATCCAGATGGTGCAGATGAATTTTCAGCCTCCATCGCCACGGGAGCAGAAGAGTTGTCCGTGTCCGGATCCGTGACGAGCGGTGAGAATTTATTACTCGTACTTACCGGGCGCTTATTAGTTGCTTCTTCAATGGAAAGGAATGGTGCGCTACGCTTCCCGGCTCCTCTGGGATCCTTGACGTGTCGCCAGTCGTCGTTGAATTTCGCAGCAGGGGCAGGCGGCCCGTTCTGATGCATGGAAACGTCCATATTTAGAGCGCCGGCAGTATGAACAGGGTTTGAAGAAGTATTTTCCAGCTGCTGGTCGAGAGGAGTCCTTATAGTGTCCGCTGGCAGCGGCACGATGTCCATATTGGGCGCCACCGGCGCCTTGCTTCGCTGTCCCTCGATTATTTAATGATGTCAGCAACCAGGGTTAGAAGTATCCAGTAGAATATTCCAAGGGAGGCGTACGTCGAAATTTCTGTAGGTATATCCAGGTCTGATGGTCTATCCTCCGTCTCCAACGTTCCGAATCCAGGTCTGGTCTGTCTCCCTCCAACGTCCGTGCGCCACTAAATCCGTTTTTTACGCAAAATTTAATACAAGTTCGTTGTTGCAAATTTAAATCCATTTCTGAAATTGTAAAAAATCGCCAACACACACAGAGATAGATGTACTCTTGGCTACGTAACTTTTGCAAATGTCAAGTTATGACACTTAGATATAAAGGGAATATCAACAACAGATGTACCAATTTAACAAAAAAAAACAGAACTCAAATCGGAACGATGGGAGCGCCACACGGTGGTTATTCCGGGAACTTTTTGATCAAGGTAATATATATATACATATATGTATGTATTAATATATATATTCATATATTAATGTATATATATACATACATATATGTGTATATATATACATATATGTATGTATATATATATATATACATATATTTATGTGTGTATATATATATATATTTATATATATCCCACCCGGACTACAACCTTGTCGTGGTGGAAGGGCTTGTGCATCCCGATCAGCCCTAGAGCTGTACTGGCGGGTGTAATAATAATTACTCCTGGTAGGGTCACCCATGCCAGATAGGTCGAAGGTTAGGAACCAGACGAAAGTTAGTCTGTGCGGCGTCTGTTCCTCAGTGAGGCGGCTGCAATGGCGTCTGACCCCAGTGGGGCGGCCAGTAAGTGATGTTGTCACGTTAAAAACACTATTGAGGAAGGCAACGGGAAACCACCTCAATTATCATTCCCAAGATAAATATGATGGACGATAGAGATATTTTGAGTCTGGGCAACTACGGGGTTCAGCCCAATCGGCCGTGTGTCATGCCCGGCAGCGGGGGAGGCAAGGCTTCCACGGTCGTCATCCCACGAAACCCTTGCAAGGTTAACCAGCAGCAGCAGGACAGAAGACGCAGGAGAAGAAGACCAAAGTAGTTATAATAGGAACGTAGAATATAAGGACAATGATGAGGACAGGGAAATTGGAGAATGTTAAGCGAGACATGGAAAAGGGAAAAGTAGATATTTTAGGCCTATGCGAGGTTAGATGGAAGGATAGTGGGGATTACTGGAGTGATCAGTATAGAATAATATACAGCGGCGGGGACGAGAGCCAACGAGGGGTTGTTAAAGTATTAAATGAAGAGGTAGGAAGAAGCGTAGTCAACATAGACAAGGCAACGTATAGATTATTACTAGTAGAGATAAAAGCAGAACCGACGAACTTGTAATTATTCAGGTATACATGCCACCGAGCAACCACAAGGAAGAAGAGGTCGATAGGATATACGATCAGTTAGAGGACATGATCGCGTGTGTTCCTGCAGGGAAACATTTGATAGTGTTGGGGGATTGGAATGCGACGGTAGACGAATGAAGAGATGGTGACGAGGTCGGGGACTACGGTTTAGGCACAAGGAATACCCGAGGGGAGAAAGCAGTTGAGTTCTGCAGGAGACAGGGGTTAGCCATCACCAACACTTGGTGTAGACACCACAAAGGACGCAGGTATACATGGAAAATGCCAGGTGATTCAGAAAGATATCAGTTAGATTATATTCTGGTTAGACACAGGTTTAGGAACAGTGTGATAAATTTGCACAGCTTCCCGGGAGCGGATGTGGACTCTGACCACAATTTGCTTGTTATGAAATGTAGCGTCCGTTTCAAAAAGAATAGGCAGGGGCGGCGAGTTAGAAAATGGAATGTAGAAGCATTAAATAGTTTGAAAAGGAAGGAATACAAACAGGCGGTAGAGGAAATCATGGAGGATAGTAAGGAGCTAAGTACTATGGAAGGAAAATGGGAGTTTGAAGAAAGAGTTGTTTAAAGCCGCAAAATACACTGTTGGAACCGTTAACGCTAAAAGGACTAGGAAACCATGGATCACGGATGAGATGATTACAAAGATGGATGAGCGGCGAAGATAGAAGAATGTAAATACAGAGTTAGGCAAAATGAAGTTTAAAGAATTAACCAATAAATTGAAGCGGGCAACAAATAAAGCAAAAGAAGCATGGTGGAACACGCAGTGCGAGGATATGGAAAATCTGCAGAGGAAGGGTGAAATCGGTGCGCTGTATAGCAAAGTTAAATCGTTATCAGAAAGTAAGAAAGGAAGATATATGCTAACAGTTAGAGATAAGACGGGTTAGGTAATAGTTGACGCAGGAAAGATCAAAGAGAGATGGAAGGAGTATATAGAAGAACTGTATAGTTAAGAACTTCGACAAACAAAGTTAGACATTGAAAAAGAATATGATGTAGAGGAAGACAGCTTAGGTCCAGGCATACAAGACAATGAGATAGAAAGGACATTAAGGGAGGTGAAACTCAATAAGGCCGTGGGGGTGGATAACATTCCCGCGGAACTATTAAAATGCTTAGGAAAATGTGGGAGGAAGAGGCTATATGGGCTGATTCGTAGTATTTATGAGGGAGGAATCTGGCCGGAAAACTTTGTGAGATCAGTTTTAGTTCCTATTCCGAAAAAGGTAAAGGCTACATTATGTGAGGACTACAGGACGATAATTTTATTATCCCACGCAACTAAAGTTGTTCTCAGGATCATAAACAAAAGGATAGAGAGTACGGCAAGTGATTACTTAGGGGATGATCAGTTTGAGTTTAGGAAGGGTACGCGTGATGCCATTGCAGTGATGAGATTATTAATCGAGAGGAATATAGAATACGATGAGGAAGTATTTGCCTGTTTCGCAGATTTCGATAACGCGTTTGATAGAGTGAATTGGGAAAAACTAATGGGTATATTGCAGGAAATAAGAATAAATTGGAGGGAAAGGAGGCTAATCCGCAACATGTACATATCTCAGACTGCTCAGGTACGAGTGGGGAACGGGGAGTCCGGTTGTTTGGTTATTTAGGATGGACACAGCTAGTAAATTAATATTTTGTGACACCTAACAAAACACAAAATCCAGTATCCTACTCTACATCAGGTCCCTCTTCATCTCTGAGTACTTTCTTCCCTCCTTCATCCCGTCCAACATCCCTATCCTGTTCCTTCCCTTTCCTACTTTGCCCGCCATCCTCTTGTCTATTACAGTCTTCAAAATCCCACTGCCGGTCAATACCCCCTTCATCCACTTTTCCTGCCTCCATAGGATTTCTCCCAACAACCCCCTCTCTTCGCCCACCATTCCAAGTACTTCCTCATTTGTTTTCTTCTCGGTCTATTTAACCTTCTCCATTCTTCTCTAAACCCAGACATCAAAAGCCTCCAGTCTACGTCTATCCTCCTGATTCAATGACCACGTTTCGCGCCGTACATAGCTAGGCTCCATATCAAAGTTTTTACGAGTCTTTTGTTAATATCCTTACTCAAAGTTCCTGTCATAAACTCCCTCCTCCTTGTGAAAGCTTCTTTGCCTAGGGTCGTTCTTCTCCTTACGCCCTTTCTACCTTGACCACGTTTGTCCAAAGCACTTCCGAGATACGTAAACAGTTTTTCCCGCTCTAGTTCTTTTCCTCCTATTTTAATGTTTAGCTTAGCCTTTTTCTTCCTAGAAAATCGCATAACCTTTGTTGTTTTATCTTATTCCCATCCCATATCTGTCGCACTGAGTTTCCAATTCAATCAGCAATGATTAAAACCCCTAAGTTGACTGACAAACTAAAGCTTGGTCATCAGCAAACCTAACTGATTCTACGAATTCCCCGCCCACTTTCATTCCTACCTCCAGTTCTTCCAATGCCTCTTTAATCATTTCCTCTGCATACAGATTGAACAGCAGCGGGGATAATGGGCAACCCTGCCTTACACCTCTTCCTAATACTGCCCAGCCGGACTCTTCGTACTCTTCCGCACCTGAGCAGTCTGAGACATGTACAGGTTGTGAATTAGCCTCCTTTCCCTCCAATCTATTCCTATTTTCCGCAATATACCCATTAGGTTTTCCCAATTCACTCTATGAAACGCTTTTTCGAAATCTACAAAACAGGCAAATAGCTCCTGGTTGTGTTCTATATTCCTCTCGATTAATAATCTTATTGCTGCAATGGCATCACGCGTACCTCTCATCTTCCTAAACCCAAAGTGATCATCCCCTAAGTAACCATTTGCCCTACACTCTATCCTTTTGTTTATGACTCTTAGAACAGCTTTAGCTGCGTGGGATATCAAACTTATTAACAAACCGAACGGTATTAGGGTTAACCCTGTGAAATTTATCCATGATGGAAAGGAAACAAACTATGCAAATTTCACTTGAATAGAGATTTATTCACGACCTGAAGATGACATTAAGTGTTTGAAACCCGGGTCGTGAATAAATCTCTATTCAAGTGAAATTTGCATAGTTTGTTTCCTTTCCATCAAACCTATTGTCCAGTAGTCCTCACATGACGTAGCTTTTAATTTTTTAGGAATAGGAACTAACACTGATCTCACAATGTTTTTTGGCCAGATTCCTTCCTCATAGATACTGCGAATCAGCCCATATAGCCTCTTTCTCCCACATTTTCCTAAACATTTCAATAGTTCCGCAGGAATGTTATCAACCCCCACGGCCTTATTTAGTTTCATCTCAATTAATGTCCTCTCTATCTCATCGTCGTGTATGCCTGAACCTAAGCTATCTTCCTCTACGTCCTGCTCCTTTTCAATGTCTAACTTTGTTGGTCGAAGTTGTTTACTATACAGTTCTCCTATATATTCCTTTCACCTCTCTTGGATCTTTACTGGGTCAACTATTATCTTACTTGCCTTATCTCTAACTGTTAGCATAGATCTTCCTTTCTTACTTACCGTTAAAGATTTATCTTTTCTTTAAAGCGCACCAATTTCACCCTCCCTCTTCAAACTTTCCATATCCTCGCGCTGTCTTCCACCATACTTCCTTTGCTTTAAATTCGCCCATTTTCTTCTGTCATCCATCTTTGTAATCATTTCAACCGTGACCCAAGGTTACCTAGTTCTTTCAGCGTTAACGGTTCCAATATTATCTTTTGGGGCTTTTGATAACCCTTTCTTGATATATTCCCATTTATTACCCAGCTCTTTGTAATCCTCCATGATTTTCTCAACAGCCCACTGGTACTCCTTCCTTGTCAATCCATTTAATGCTACTACATTCCATTTTCTAACCCGCCGCCCCTGCATTATCTCCTTGAAACGGAGGCTAAATGTCATGACAACTCAATTGTGGTCAGGGTCCATATCCACTCCCGGGAAGCTTTGCGTATTTACCACGTTGTTCCTAGACTTATGCCTCACCAGAATATAGTCTAAAGCGGACGCCTTGCAACCCCCGCTGGCGGGGATCGACACACGGCCGATTGGGCCGAGCCTCCTAGTTAACAGGACTCATATTCTCTATAGTATCCATCATTTAAATCTTGGGAATGTTTATTGAGGTGGTTTCCCGTTGCCTTTTCAATAGTATTTTCAACGTGACACCATCACTTACTGGTCGCCCCACTGGGGTCAGACGCCATTGCAGCCTCCTCACTGAGGAACAGACGCTGCGTGGACTGCCTTTCGTCTGGCTGCTAACCTTCGACCTATCTGGCATGGGTGACCCTACCAGCAATAAATATTATTACTATATATATATATATATATATATATATATATATTTATTTATTTATTTATAAATTTAATTAATGGTGTTTTTAGTTACTTTTAACGGGAGAGATTCAAGATTATTCCAGCCAATGATTTCAGTCATAAATACGTTTTCCTGTATCACCGAGGTTTAATTTATTTCGGCCTGTTATTATGAATCTGCGAAATGAACACGAACTATTCGGACCATAAAATATCTCGGGCCACAGGGACATCTTGGAGGTAAGTCACAGGTTGATAAGTCGCCGCGCAGCCAGTCGAACAAAAAAGAGAGCATTGGCATCGCCCACTGCCCGAGGGGACGGCCACCCAGTACGTGTGGGAGAAGGGGTGGTGAAACGGGTTGCCCCCGGGGGCCTTTCGTGGATTGAAAGGGGTGCAGGGGTGCGGGAGGGAGAGCCGCCGCCGCCGGCGAACCAACGAACACGATTCCGCACGCCGGCGAAGGATTGGAAATGGGATCCCGTGTTTTCTCACTCGGCTCACTCGATGAGAGACGTCTTTTATCCCTGGCGCCCCAGCACGCCCGCCACCCCACCCCTTAGACGAGGTGGGAGGGGTGAGGCCGCTCCGCCCACAGAACAACCCCTTTCCGAGCGAGAGACCACTCAGGGGCAAATCCCATTCCCGCTCCGCCCAACCACTCCCTCAAACATCTCCCGCAAAAACCCACTTGATGCATCGACCCCATTCCCCGCGATTAAGTAAGTCCCACCCCTCCCCCTTGCTCCACGTCCGGGGCAAACCGCGTCGTGTCCCCCTTCCTTCCTTCCCCCAAACAGAATCCAGCGGCCCAACGGAGGAGGGCCGGCCCGCCGCTTTTTCATCAGCGTCTTCTTTCCCCGCTTCCTCTTCCCCCTTCGAGGCGTTTCAAACGAAGCGGAGAGGCGGGCGAGGCAGGCTCCTTTTCTCCGACTTCGTAGGTCGCCTTACCTCTCGCCATTTCAATCTGCCCTATCGAGACGTGACCCCGGTAGGAACCCGTATCGTCGCTAAACAATATTACCCGCCAGAATCGAGACGTCATTTCTGGGAAGAGAAATAGTTGGGTAATATTGTGTAATTGAGTTGCATTAGCTGCCGAAGACACCAGAGTTCAGTATGTTTACCGAGGGCTAAGCTATTCCGAGCGCATTCGACAGGAAAATAGAATGCTTGTTTTCCGTTTGCCGGTTTCGTCAACGGTTGCTGTTTTTAGGTTGCATGTACGCCCGCAGGCATTCTTTGCCTCCACCCATTTTGTCTCACCAATGATAAAAAGGGAGCGTTTGGTGTGTGCTTGTTGATAAAATTAAGCTGAGCATAAACCGAAAAACCGGAGCATAAACCGAAAAATTGGTTTGTAATTTAATATTTTTATTTTATCGCACTATTTCGTATCTCTCACAAAAAACGAAAATATATCTTTGTCAAAGGCCATTGGGTGATATAAAATAATCAATCATGTTGAATCACTACCCTACTCGCTTGCACGCATGAATTTTTCTTCAAAAAGTGATGCCACTTCCTTCAGACTTTGACTATCATACTGCATGTGAATTAAATTAATAATATTCCCGAGAAATTTCTGGAGATGCCCAGTCAGTAATTTAACGGGGTCATCTGCTAAATGTGCATTACGATGGAGCTATTTTCGGTGTAAGAATCATCCACCTTGACCAGGATTCGAACCCAGATCCCTCGGCGTCCGGTCGAATGTTTTAGCCATTTAAGCTACAATACAATCCGAAATTTCGTAAGAGGCCTCAATAGCTTGAGAGACACCTCGGTAGTTTAACTGGCTAAAGCACTCGGACAGGCAGGCATTATGGGATCCGGGTTCGAATCTCGGTCGAAGCGAATGATTTTTACACTCTGAAAATAGTTGAACCATTAGTATTTCTTTTCATTAAATTTCAGCATTTATCAAAACTATGATAAATTCACGGAAAATTAGAATTTAATATTTCCTCAGAATTTTGGACTTCATATTTATGAGGGAATACGTCAATGTTACCGGCGACTTCGTCTTTTTCCCAAATTTTTACGGAAAGTTGAAAAAAAAGAACGTTGGAATTAATATTACTGTGCAGATATCGTTATGCATGGAGTTGTTTTTGCATCGCTTACCCCAAAACTATCATAATATAATTCATCTGACACGTAAATATGCATGTATAAGTAACTTAAAAGTAAAAATAGGATACCCTTACGGTGAATTGCAGGAAGTGACAACGTCATTCGAAGAAGTCGTACAGGAAATTCATTTTTCAAACACGTGATTTCTTGGTACCAATAAAAAGACTAGTTCCACGTATTCCATCCACTTTCATACTTATTTTGATTTATTAAATCCTGTTTGCAAATTGCTGACAACCACTTAAGATCAAATATGTAAAACCTACAAGTTCCCAATGATGAACTGACTGAATCGTTGCCAGGCAACTTCTAGGCACTCTTTACTTAATCTGTTACCATTTTCATTATTCTTTCGGCTTCGGGTTGGCTTTTGATTGACTTTAGCACAGTATACTACTCTACTACTCCCAAAACAAAACACCTCTGACACAAAATACCTCTGAACCCAACATTACATATTACAATTACACATTCTTTAACTCTGCAGATTATAGGAGTTCTAAATACAAATAATTCCATACCATAAAAACTGTTTCACTCCAAGGGCATGGATTTATTCGGATTTCCCCCTGAAAATATATATTTTTCATGTGAAATGAGAGTGAGTATCATATTCAGCCTTGCCTCTGCAAATTGCTCCGCTCATTCTAACTGCCTGTCAAGGAGGCGTTCTCGGTGAAATGGAATAATAATTAGAAAAAAAAGCATGATCTCCGTCAATCTCAGCCATGGCGCACAAGCATCGCAAATCCCTTCCTGCTTGGTTCGACTGCCATAGACCTAGAAATAAACCCTAAGCGTTCACACCTTTACCATCGCATGGAAGAGCACTCGGAACAATCCGGGACGTCTCTTATCTGTGAGTGTGGGGGGAGGGGTTGTTCACTTGCAACTTAACCTTACCCAAGATTCGTCGCATTCATTACTCCATTATAAAACTCGAGATGTCCACATTCCATCGGCCAATCCTTCCCTTGCGTTCACCTCCTGGGATTGCAGTTTGCAGCGAACTACTCAGGAGTGAGGGAGGGGGGGTCAGTTCGCCCGTCTATCCCTCTACCCACCCTCCCTCCTTCTCCCCTTCACCCTATCTTCCCCTGCATCCGCCCCCATCCCTCCTCTCCCCCGTCCCCCCCTTGGTCCTGCTTCCTGCTATCGCCACTGCTTCATCCTCGCGAAGCCTCCTTAGTCGCAACGGCCAATATGGATTCAGTCTGGCGCCAGCTCAGTATCACTAATACAAGCACCAATGTTCTTAATACCATCCTCGTGTACCAGCACCCATGTTCTAAATATCTCCACAAAAAAATGGCTATTACCCTCAGCTTTACAAACCAACCTCTTAAATAATGGAATGTACTCGTAAATATATAAGATAATGGAGTTAGCAGTAAATTTAATGGTTGAATTGAGAAGTTCGCGGTAAATACGGAAGGCATAGGGCCGTTTGCATGACAGATCGCAATTAGATGTCGCTTATCAACTATTCGAAGAGGTACTCAAGGCATCCATCAGAGCCATAATCATTTTAATGGAAGGATATTTCATAAAAACGAACATGTAGAAAATTTTAATTCTACACTACGGAAGTTAAGCGTTGAAGGTAGATAATGAACTAAAATGTGAGAAACCAGAACTAGAGTGACCTTTCGTCTCGCCCTGCGGCAGAACGACTATTGGCAGAAAACTGGAAAAAATTTCTTCTGATGCCTGAGTCTAAAAAGCTTTCTTATAAAAAGTGTGATTATGAGTAGGGGAAAACAATAAATAGTTAAATATAGGGAAATAGTGCGTGGCAAAAATTGATTGAATCTTGGAAATGCAGGCACGAGTAATCCTTATATGCATTTACCATCAGGAGAAATAACACCTTGATAGGTCGATACAATATGACGGCAGGAATATAAGAATTCTTGTCACTCTTTTCCTCTATAAAGTTCCGAATCTATGGGAAGTCAATAGAGGAAAGGAATTCTTTCAAGATGCTTAATGTTGAATTCTTGTTAAAGCTTTTCACCGCATCTTTCATGCGATACATATTTTTGGTAAAAATTTGGAAAACTTTATTTGGTATTTTATTTTGGTAAATTCTTTTCGGTATTTTTGATAAAATATTAGGCAAAAAAATTATTTTAGTATTTTTAAAAATATTTTGGTAAAACATTTTTGATATTTTTTTATAAAAATTTTGGTAAATATTAAATCATCAACAATTAGTTTCACTTTATCGGACATTTTACCATTGAGAAAATCCTTAAATAAAAAAAATCCCGATTCATTCGGTGGCGCAAAGGACCTATTTAGATATTCCATCGCGCTGTCGAAATCGGAATGTTTTTTTATTGGTATTCGTATTCTGTGCTTCGCGATGCATTTGATTTCAGAAGAACATCAGCACAGGATGCTGTCTCTCTCTTGAGGACGACGAGGCAGACTTGAGCCTCGTGTGCTCCGTCACCCTGGAGTCCCTCGAGAAAACGCGCGAGAGCGTGCGGATTTCTACAAGGATTGCGCGGAAAACAAATTTGCAAATGAGAAATGCAATTTCCATTGAAGCAATATTCGACAAATATCGGAACAGCTGTGGCTTTTGAAGAGTGGTGTCGTGGATAGAGGGGCGTATTTGGTGTGCATTAAACATGATTTAGCGATCAGAATGACCCCGGTTAATCCCGGATTTGGCAGAAGCGATGCGCAAATTGCCCTTCGACCGTTACCTGCGCCGGGCAGAGGCGGAGTGAGGTAATCAGGTCAAACAGATGAGAGATCATTGCCCGAGGAAAATCGTGGCGCTCACTAATATCCGCTTGGTGCCGTCATTTCACTCGCCCGAGCAAAACTCTTGTCTAAATCAGTTTCGCACCGGTCGACGAGTAAAAAAAACGCTTTCCAATGCGGTTATAAGGCAGTAAGGAGTTCCTCAGGTCGCCTTGCAATGCTGAAGTGATTAGCTACGACCTTTCAGCTTCTCAAAACCCGTCATTTGGTAGCTGAAAGATACCTGAACATCGTAAATATTTCATTATAACGTGCCAATAGCACCTTACCATATCTACGTCGACTTAATACCCCGCATGCCGCCGCAAGGGCGTGAGTGTGGTCAAATGTATTATATCGTACTTACCTACTGAATTAATGAACTATCTCAACGTGGATCTCATCGTTACTCATAACAAATGCGCACTCAAAGACTATGTGTGTAACCGCGAAGATTTCAGGTCTCTTAAGGGCAGGTAACAACTATATCTCACTTGCAATGGGAAGTGAAACTTATCAACTTGTATTCAAACCATAAAATATGTACGCGCCATTTGCATCAATTTTACGAACGGTTCGTAATGTTCAAGGCCTTCCATCACACAGAGTTAGCTGATCGGAAACTATGCAAATAAACATATTTCCAATATGGCGTACGGAGCCACGCTTCAATCATACAAATGCCATGTATACCGATCACATATAAACGTCTTGCCAAGTGTATTCATTCAATCCGGTTGGTTCTTTCACTCATCAAAGTTAGCTTTTCCCTGAAGACACATCGTATTTGACTTTCGAGAAGACTCTCACAAATATTATGAATGACTCCCTTCCTCCCGCGTTTTCCTAAACCTTTAAGTAGTTTCTTGGGAATTTTATCCACCCGAACGCCCTTATCTCATTTGAATTCTCTTAATGCCTTTAATATCAAGCAATCGAATTGGCTTAAAACTAAGCTCTCTTCTTTTGTGTCGTATTCGCTTTCTTTTTATAAGCTTGCTGCCCTAATGTCATTCTCATAAACCTAGTTCCTGTATTTTAATCCTTCTAATTCACCTGAATCTTCTTTGCTTCAAACAATATTTTTCCTGATACATTTTGGATTACCTGCACGAATTTTTGCTTTTTTACCTATATTTCCTGACTGATCTGAAATTTACCTATGCTATGGCCAAACGTCACCCTCTCTTTGCAACAATTTCACATCCTCGCAATATGCTTTTCCACCTTGCTGGTTGTCCCAAACCACGTCTCCTACAGATCCATACTGATTTCTTCCCGAGGTCATTCCTTTATGCTAAAATGCAATCCTGTTCTTCTCTCCATGACCTCTATATTCCCCGACTGAAGCGCTTCAATCCCCCACCACTATCCGTTTCCTTCAGGAGCACCCGCTATTATTATTCATTATCGATTTTATGTCCTTTCGATTTCTTCCTCCCGATGAATGCCTAGTGGCACTAGTGGCACGTAGACCTAAACATTGGCCAATCATTTTGGTCCTGCTCTTACTTCTAACATTGATATTCCATCCATTGCTTGCTCTATGCTTAATACGTCTCTTTCTTTCCTTTCAGTCAATATTATTGCGACCCATCGTTGGCTCTCGTCCTCTCTGCTGTAAATTACGCCATAACTATCGCTCCAGTAAAACCCGCAGTCCTTCCATCTAACCTCGCACAGCCATTAAATATTTATTATTTCCTTCTAAATTTCTTTCTTTATTTTTTTAATTGCTCTACCCTCGGCATCGCCCTAACATTCCAAGTCATTACAAACTGGTCAGTTCTGTGTTATCTCTGCTTCGGCTACCAATTTTCCTTTGAAAAATGTTGTAAATTGACCACCTCAGCAGTCTTAAGGTACCTCTCTAGAAGCCTGGCACTAGGGTCAGCGGGTCGGATGACGCAGTTGACAGGACTCACTCAGTATTCTATGCCCATCATTTTTGGATGGGATATTTATTCGAGGTAGTGCTCTCTTTCATGCCTCGACAGTGTTCTTAACGTAACACTATCACTCAAATGGCCGCCATACTGGAGTCAGACACCTTTGCAGACGTCGATTCGTTTGTTACCTAGTCATCGACCTATCTGGCACTATCCCTTCTACTAGGTTGTATTTGATTGCGAGGAGATTTAGCTGCATTCAAGTTAATATTATAAACTTCAATTCTAAATTGGTATGGTAAAGATCCTATAGCCAGGATTGATTTATTATGAAACTCGATATCGATATTCCGGTCAACAAAATGGTCATCCACAAGAGTACGCATTCGACAACGGAGGCGACAACAGTATCAAAGTATTACCTGTAGTCAAGTGACAGGTTGCCACAAGCAGAATTTCGATATTCTTTTGTTCCCCGTTACTAACCGCGCACTCCTTCAGACGCTCATGCAGTTGAACGAAATATCGGTATCGATTTTCATAATAAATCAATATTGGCTATAGGATCGTCCTAATACCAATTCACAGCAAATAGTTCACGCCATCTTAGTATATATTCTAAAAGTTGCACCAACTAAAAGGCTTGGTATTTAGAAAAAGAGTACTTTTTACCAGTTCAAGATTCATTGAAGGTGGTAGATGGCTACGAAAACTACAAAAATAAGAGCGAAATAAGATTGACGAACGATATAGACATATTCGAGATTTCGCAAAGTAGAAATATGAATTTAATACACAGGAAATGCAAACCTAACCTGGATGATAGACTGGTACAATTTTAAACAAAAATCACCAGAGGGACAGCCTCGCCAGTGTTTGCTCCAAAATGGTTTTTGACTTCGGGTCGTCGACCAATGGAGCAGCCGAATTCATGAGTATCTGAATGCATCCGGGGTCGTATGCGCGTCGCGTCGAGACGTGGCGCACTTTCCTCTGCTGCACGTTCAGGGCAAGGGGGACGACCTCCACGCGCTCACTCTATTCCCCCAGACCACCGCGTATCCGCCCCTACAATGCCCGAAGAGCTGTGACGCCTCATCGAAAAAGGATTGGGTTTGACTCCCGAGTTAATCATATTTCCAGCCTATCTCTCTTTGGTAAGTAGCCGCGAAAATAAAATTCTCGTTAAATTACTCCTGAGCATATGTTACAATTTTAGTAGTCGTTTAACCTCTATAAAGACATCAGTTCACATATTACGCCTTTACTCCCTTGATTCTGGATTCCTCCATGGACGTGATGTGGAATGTTGCATTTTGAGGACTCGTTCCTGATTTGAGGCTCCGTGGCAACTGGAGATAAACCGTGAAAGGGAATAAGACTATGTTATTCCGACGCATACGTATTCCATGACGGCTATTTGAAAAAATGAACAAAACACCTATGGCTTGATACCAGAAATTTCCAAGATATATTAAAAGAAAAAAGGGAAATTTAGTTGACTATCAAGTGATTTCTAAACATGCGAGAGTTCCAAGAAACTGCGGGAGATGCCGAAACATTAACTTTTAATGCAGTCATTCGCTAATATGCAATTCCTGAGACAATTTAAAACTGTGAATATCATTCGCGCGAACTTCTTTTAAAATCCGTATTTATTGCAATGTGAGAGTTCATCTACTGGCAGAAAAAATTACCTGCCTAAACAAATTTATTTAATAACCGGATTTTATCAAGCAATCTAAAAATCAGGCAGAAAGAAAACAGGAATTTTTAAGCGTGTAAGCGTACGGAGACGGAAATTATAATAAGTGAATTTCAGAGGAAAAGTTAACCAAAATAAACAGTTTAGTGGTTGGTTAAATCACGGTACAGAGAATTTTTTCTTTTAGCAAGATACAGGGAGTTGCTAAGGAAACTATTGCACTGGGCCTTGCTGAAATTGTCATCCCACTTGTACAAGGAAAAACATGTCTATATATATATATACACACGAGGGTCATCCGGAAAGTAGTACCCGTTCGTGAAATAAAGACACAAAAGTAAATATTAACAAACATATAAAATTTTATTTGAAAGAGGATACTTTAAACTACTTCTCAACATAATCTCCAAGCAAATTAAGGCATTTGTCATAACGTGTGACAAGTTTCTGTATTCCTGCTGCATAGTCCTTCGCCGCCAGCTCATTGAGATACGCGAGGGACCCATCTTGCACCAATTTTTGCATAATGCAGATGGTGTTTAACAATTTCATGAACAATTGTTCGAGAAACATTGGGAAAATGCTCACAGATGTCATCAATTGTGACGCGCCGATCGTTCCTCACGAATTCGTCAACTGAGCTCACCAGTTGGTCTGTAATGACAGACGGTCTCTCCGAACGCTCATCGTCGTGTGTTCCCCCTCCCCATGTTGAAGTTGCGACACCACCGCCGAACAGACGACTCGTCCATTACATTGTCTCCATACACCTCCTTTAATTGGCGATGAATATCACATGGGCGAACGTTTCTTGCATTGAGGAATTTAATCACTGCCCTCACTTCACAACTGGCGGCGTTCTCAATTTTTTTAAACATTGTAAACAATCACAGAAACAACACAGGCAATGCTAGCGTCACGCAACTTGGCTCAGAGAAGGCAGACAAGCCACTGAAGCTATCTGACCTCGTCCAGCGGCTACTCGCGTCGTCAGCACTTCATGCGGCACGAACGGGTACTACTTTCCGGATGACCCTCGTATGTGTGTGTATATATATATACATATATATACATTTATATATATATATATATATATATATATATATATATATATATATATATATATATATATATATATATATATATATACCAAAGTTAAATCGTTATCGGGAAGTAAGAAAGGAAGAGCTATGCTAATAGTTAGAGATAAGGCGGGTAAGGTAATAGTTGACGCAGGAAAGATCCAAGAGAGATGGAAGGAGTATATAGAAGAACTGTATAGTAAAGAACTCAGACCAACACAGTTAGACATTGAAAAAGAAAATGACGTAGAGGAAGACAGCTTAGGTCCAGGCATACTAGACAATGAGATAGAAAGGGCATTAAGGGAGATGAAACTAAATAAGGCCGTGGGGGTAGATAACATTCCCGTGGAACTTTTAAAATGCTTAGGAAAATGTGGGAGGAAGAGGCTATATGGGCTGATCCGTAGCATTTATGAGGAGGGAATCTGGCCGGAAGACTTTGTGAGAGCAGTTTTAGTTCCGATTCCGAAAAAGGTAGGTAAAGGTAAAGGCCACGTCATGTGAGGACTATAGGACAATTAGTTTGATATCACACGCAGCTAAAGTTGTTCTCAGGATCATAAACAAAAGGATAGAGAATAGGGCCAATGATTACTTAGGGGATGACCAGTTTGGGTTTAGGAAGGGGAGAGGTACGCGTGATGCCATTGCAGTAATGAGATTATTAATCGAGAGGAATATAGAATACAACCAGGATGTATTTGCCTGCTTCGTAGATTTCGAAAAAGCGTTTGATAGAGTGAATTGGGAAAAAATAATGAGTATATTGCAGAAAATAGGAATAGATTGGAGGGAAAGGAGGCTAATCCGCAACCTGTACATGTCTCAGACTGCTCAGGTACGGGTGGGAAACGGGGAGTCAGGATGGGCAGTGTTAGGAAGGGGTGTAAGGCAGGGTTGCCCATTATCACCGTTGCTGTTCAACCTGTATGCAGAGGAAATGATCAAAGAGGCATGGGAAGAACTAGAGGTAGGAATGAAAGTGGGCGGGGAATTCGTAAAATCAGTTAGGTTTGCTGATGACCAAGCTTTAGTTTGTCAGTCAGCCAAGGGGCTGCAAGCATTGCTGAGTGAATTGGAAATTCAGTGCGACAGGTATGGGATGAGAATCAACATTAATAAAACAAAGGTTATGCGATTTTCTAGAAAGAAAAAGGGCAAGCTTAACATTAAAATAGGAGGGCAAAAACTAGAGCAGGTAGAACAGTTTACGTATCTCGGTAGTGTTTTGGACCAACACGGTCAAAGTAGTAGGGACGTAAGGAGAAGAATTGCGCTAGGCAAAGAGGCTTTCACGAGGAGGAGGGAGTTGATGACGGGGACTTTGAGTAAGGATGTTAAGAAAAGACTCCTTAAAACTTTGATATGGAGCGTAGCTATGTACGGCGCGGAAACGTGGTCATTGAAGCAGGAGGATAAACGTAGACTGGAGGCTTTTGAAATGTGGGTGTGGAGAAGAATGGAGAAGGTGAAATGGACAGAGAAGAAAACAAATGAGGAAGTACTTGGTATGGTGGGCGAAAAGAGGGGTTTGTTGGGAGCAATCCTATGGAGGCAGGAAAAGTGGATGAAGGGGGTGTTGACCGGCAGTGGGATGTTGAAGACTGTGATAGAGGGTAGAATGTTGGGCAAAAGAGGAAAGGGAAGGAACAGGATAGGGATGTTGGACGGGATGAAGGGCGGAAGAAAGTACTCAGAGATGAAGAGGGACCTGGTGTAGAGTAGAATTTAGGGTTGTGTTTTGTTAGTAGTCACAAAATATTTGTTTGGTAGTTGTGTCCATCGAAAAACCTACCTTAACCGGTAGATTACCTTAAAAAAAATATATATATATATACACACACACACATGTATATATAAACGATAAACACTGTAATCAACCCGAAGGTCAGTTTGGTAGGTGATTGTAGTTCACCCAATACTAAACCCGACATTGTGTGAAATTCAGCCATCAGGGTAAAAGGGCCAGTTCGTTTCCCTGTGCCAGTTATGGTTTTCCAGGAAGATCTGGTACCCGAAAAATCACAAAGCTTGGGTGGAGCTGCAGTGGCTTGCCCGGGAATCGAACCCAGGCCCTCCAGTCAGTAGTCCAACGCTCTTTGCCCTAGACTACTGCGACCCTATATAAATATAAATAAATAAATAAATATATTTTTTTAAGGTAATCTACCGGTTAAGGTAGGTTTTTGGATGGACACAACTACCAAACAAATATTTTATTACTCCTACTTACACAAAATCCATCATCCTACTCTATATCCGGTCCCTCTTCATCTCTGAGTACTTTCTTCCTCCCTTCATCCCGTCCAACATCCCTATCCTGTTCCTTCCCTTTCCTGTTTTGCCCAACATTCTACCCTCTATCACAGTCTTCAACATCCCACTGCCGGTCAACACCCCCTTCATCCACTTTTCCTGCCTCCATAGGATTGCTCCCAACAAACCCCTCTCTTCGCCCACCATACCAAGTACTTCCTCATTTGTTTTCTTCTCTGTCCATTACACCTTCTCCATTCTTCTCCACACCCACATATGAAAAGCCTCCAGTCTACGTCTATCCTCCTGCTTCAATGACCACGTTTCCGCGCCGTACATAGCTACGTTCCATATCAAAGTTTTTACGAGTCTTTTCTTAACATCCTTACTCAAAGTCTCTGTCATCAGCTCCCTCCTCCTTGTGAAAGCCTCATATATATATATATATATATATATATATATATATTTATATATATATATATATATTTATATATATATATATATATATATATATATATATATATATATATATATATATATATATATATATATATATATTCACACACCACACACACACACACGTATTTACACCGGCATAGCGCCGTGCATTATTGGATATTATGCTCTTTACTACTATGTAAGATATCGCGTGTTTAAGGAGGTGATCGATATATTTTTATCATTTGTAATCGTAAGATAATACTTCATGTTAATTAATTCAAAAGTAAGTAGAGGTAAATAAAGTAGTTCGTGTAACGCAACATTAATGTTACACCATGTTTTCAATCAACAGCTCATGTTTAACCAGTTCCCATTTTATGCTAACATCTAATTTTTAAACAACCTGTTATTAAGCTCCAACTTGTACCTTCGGGCGAGGAACGAGTAACAAGTAATGGCTATAGAGAACAGTTGGAATCATAGAGTTACAAAAACTCCTGAAAACTTGGCTACCTTGTCAAAATTAGACTGGCCGCCAAGGCGGGTCCAATTGTAAAAATTTAGATTTTAATTGCCCGTTCATTTCACATATTTTAATTTTTTGACCCATTAGCTATAAATATTGGCGCGATAAACGATGGAAATGCTTTTATACGAGCTCGTATAATCAGGAAGCACATTGCACGTTGACTCACAGCGTCCGATGAAGCGTAACTGTGGGGTCTCGATGACTACCCTTCCTGGTAATGACCGTTCGAAGAAAAAATACATTTTATACAATTCTTGCGATACAAATGTTCTGGATATGAATTTATAATCCCTTGTAGCGAGGTGTTGCGATGTTAGTCGCGATATAAGCAAAAGACATGAAGGAAATTAATCGGGATCTCGCGAAATAAGTTATGGTCTGCTAAATATCGGTTTAGCTGCCAATCTAAAAATACTTTTCGATGGGATGATGGAAAGAAGGTGATGAAAGTGCTCCCCGCATGATATTTCCAAATGGGAGGTATAACTCCAAATAGGGATTTAGACACCGCGTGGAGTATTTGCTGCGAGGGATGGGGGAGTGATGTTCTCGCCTTGTGTCTCTCTCCCGGTCGCGAGGGAGATGTGCGTTTGAGACTGTTGCGTGCCAAACGCAATCCAAGGTGGGAAACAATCGATAAAGCGGCATTTTAAACCGAGGAGAGGAGTTGAAGAATCCGCGCGGGGAGGATGGGAATGGCGGCTGGGGGATATTGGGAAGAGGAAGAGGCCGATGGCGGCGAATGAAGCAGGGAGCGAAACGAGGGAAATGAGATTCCGATGGGAGAGGGAGCGCCGTCAAATGGAGCGTGAAAGCATTTCCTGGAAATGAGAACGGAGTGTGAGGGGAGGGAGGGGGCGGAGAGGAGATTGGGGCGAAGGGGAGGGGCGGGGCGTGGCCGAGGGAGGGAGATCCCTCCGAGGAATGAGGGAGGGGAAAAGGGAACTTTTTCCAAAGGACCGAAAATTCATAAAGCACGGGGGAATGGTTTTATGCGCCAAGTGTCCCAGCGAGTCGTAAATGAAAGAAGGGCTTCGGCGACAGCACTTATAAGTTGGTTCCTGAGTTGGGCTATTATAGGTAGGTGCTTGTATTATTATGGCGCTGTGGTAAGTTGAATTAACGCCTTGAAACCCCGGGCATCAGGATATTTAAAGTTACAATTGGCCATTAAACCAAGTAAAAGTTATTCCTACCCTCTTTCCATGACAGTAAACCTCATTCTGATCAATTGATAAGCATAGAATTCAAAACAAGTGGGTCTCGTGAATTAATAAAAATGAGTTAAAGTTAAATTGTGATGTGTCACAATATAGAGAGCGCCAAGAGATGGATCTTATTTATGGATACGAAAATATCTAATATGAACTGTTAATTAGGCATCAAGTGTTAGGCATTGATACTTTACATTCCCCCTTCAAATTCCTTTCCTTGTTTATATTAGTATTGTAGTTTCAATGCTGGTATTTAATCCTTAATTTATAAATTTGAAAATTTCAGAAATATATTTATTATTTTTTAAGATTTTGGCATATCTTCACGATTCCTTTCTTCAATTCCTTGATTGAGTCAGTAGGAGTAGCGTGGTACATATTACCATAAAATTAGATAATTATTTCCTTTGCTGATGCAAATTACCATTGCATTCACTAATCTCATTCTAATATTATTCTATATTTCGCCCTTCATTTTAAGACAGTTTGGAAAACAAAACATTCGAAAATGAGAACTTTGTCATCTGCTTTAGTATAACTACCCTTGTAGGAAATGCTGAAAATTATTTATTTGAACCCAATTATATGCTTTAAATATACTTTAGTTTGACAGTTAACACTTTCTTAGAGTTAGAATAGTTTACCCACTTTGAATAAATTGGAGACAGCTACAGACTTTTGCAACCAAATGTCAGACGTACTGCATCCATAATGGTTCAAAATTCAGGGATAGATTACAAGTACTACAATATGTTGCGTTGAAGTTTAAGATCAAGATAAGCTTAGCAGAATATAGATCGGAATATACATTCACAATGTCACCCTCGTTGCAATTCAAATTGCACTCTCCCGCAGATCCCTTTCCCTGTTTTGTTATCAGTGATCTATTTATTTACAAAATAAAATTTAATGCAACCGGTTTCAATGTAACTACATCATCATCAGTTGATGATGACCTCATGATGATGTAGTTACATTGAAACCGGTCGCACTAATTTTTGTGTGGATAACTTCCAATTTCTAATTAATCATGATATTCCACCATATCACGCCCGAAACGTCTTTTTTTGGCAGTGATCTATTTTCCCAGCAAATTATGCATATTTACGTCAAATAATTACCCACTGATTACAAAACTATTTTCCGTTCTAAGAGACGAGGATGATAGGGAAAACGGCACGTCATTCATGAAAGTGAATAATACTTTCCACTTCATCCAATCATGTTAATTGACAAGGGACGTGTGCATTCCAATAAGCATTCATAGGTTCATCCACAGAATATTTAAAAAAGGTTTTTATCAATTACAAAGAATATGTCTCGATTAGAACTGTATTTAATGTAGGATGATCATGATCTCAGAGAGTGCCTTTCAAATCTATTAGCATGAATTCCCGAGACTAACAAATTGTGGTGAGCTGATTCCGACGAAGCATTGTTCGACGTGGTGGAATTCCAAGCATAAATGGAATTTCCACTTCTGAAGCCTGTAGACTGCTTGTATCATCCGAATATTTGTGCGATATTCATTCCTTTGCTAAAACAATATTTTTCAGTGGATATTATAAACCATTTGAAGGGTTATATAGCGGTTTGAAAGAAAAATAGTAAAACCGTGGGGAATTTCTGAATAAGCAAGGGCGAAAGAATAACTGACGCGCTTTTAACGATGTCGATGCCTCTTCACTCAATGAGTGAAGGAGGGAAGTTCTGCAAGTTTCTATTTGCAGTGAGAGGTTACTTTCAGAAGGGTAAGATTGGATCAAATTGAATGGGTATTACTGTCTTTATGACTTCCGTTCGTGCACGTATCCAAAACATGAATCAGAGGCAGTGGAGCATTCCCAAAAGTATGTCTGTCGATTTAAGGGCTGTTTTGCACAAACGGGTTCCCCAGACTACGAATCAGTAACAATGATAGAGTAGCAACTAAATGGCAGCAACATAAAAGTTGCCGATCAAAAATAGTGGTTTCAGATTTATATATAAGAATTGCCTACATTTGAGTCATACCGAATTTTCCTTAAGCTGTTCGCATATTGATGACGAAATAGCTTGGGAGTTAAAAATGAATAATTCCTTTTGTTTGGTTGGATAAAAGTTGCCAGAAGTGGCAACTTCCATCCCATCCCAGGCGTGGCTTTTCGTAAACTTCGCTCTGCCGCTGCGTCGGATTCTGTTTCCACTCTCCCACTCGCGCTCTTTTGTTCAAATGATCACCTCCATGGCCATCTAAAGGTATACGCGCCGGTATATTATTGCATTTAATTTACTCCTCTTATGCATTAGTGACGGCTCAGAAAAGTTTTATAATTCCCACGTTATGGAATAACAAACAAATTCAGTCATTAATCACCTGATAATATTCTCTCACAACCGATACTTTAGCGATACTTCCACGGTCTTTCATCAGTTTTTTAATGAAAGGTCACTTCCATGACTTGAGTGGTCGGTTTATTTTGCGCAATCATGGACGCTCAAAGTCATTACGATATACGTACTGTGCAGTGAATGCTGGTCGATCTGACTCTAACCACAATATAGCCTGAATGGTATTTTTCCTATCCTAAATGTATCCTTACACCTGTTGTGGTGTCTAAACTTATTGTGTTCGCCGCCATCAAGCCCTGTCTCCTGCAGTAGCGATCCGTAGTCCTCTACCCTAATACCATCTCTCCCTTCGTCAATCGCCGCGTTCTAATCCACCACCAACATTAAATGTTTCCCTTCAGGCGCACCCCACAATCATGTCCTCAAAATGGCTCGTCTACCCTTTCCACTCAATGGAACTGAACTGCTCGATTGCGCGGAGACCTTAAGAATGCACAATTTTGTTGGATCCTCATTTATTTTGCCAACAAAATTGTATTAGTAGCCTTGCTCCCTTTGATTTTTCCTCATTTCTTCCCAATATTATCATCATCACTTACTGGCCCGCGTGCCATTCTATTATTTTCCTGCCATCAATATCGTTCTCATATTCAAAGTCCTTATTCTAAGCAGTAAAATTCTTTTCTGTCTCCTGCTCTACCACTGATTTGCATGCGGTTCGAGGAATGACGACCGTGAAAGCCTCGTCTCTCCCACTGCCGAGCATGGCTCATGGCTCGAGTCCCGTAATACGAGTACTCACGGTCATTATAGTGTTCATCCTAACAATCTTGGAATAAATAATTAAGGTAGTTTTCCTTTCTCAAAAGTGTTTTTTTTTAAGGTGGAAGTGAACAAGATTTATATAATTTGTTCACTATAATTTTATTCTTTTTCTTGATAATATGGATTTATTTATGCGATTCTACATTTCAGTAATTTCCGCAGAAGCCACTTAATCAAGTAGTTGCGAAATATAAAATAGTGTCTTTGATAAATTAATAACGACATCCTCATAAATCTCTTTATCGATGCGTACTGTGAAGGGCAAGTGGATAGAAGAAATTTGAAACAACTAATGATTCAAGATTCCCCATGGCAAACTTATTTATAAAATAAAGTTTGCTGGCATATATAATCACGCAATAAATTAGGAGAAAGACTTAACAGCATAACGGGGCAGGGGATAATTATTCACGTCACCAGTGGTAAAAGCGTACGAGTGACCTCTGGTAAACTCAGAAAAACATTTTCCCTGGCCCTTAATTTTCTTGATTTTTGCGAACGACTTGAACCGCGCCATGAATAAGATGCGGATGACGAAAGATATCTGGAGAAGAGGCTCGATTAGTGCTGGCAAAGGGTCTCGATAATACTTCCTAACGAAGTAAGAAATGGAGATTCGACTAATTCATAACATGCGTTCGGTGGTAAATATTTTTAATGATCCACGAGTTTTATGTCAACATTTGCTATAGTTGATGTAGTGGTGATTGATATGGTAAAGTACCCAGGTTTTCTGTAAATAAGCACATACGTGCACACCACCATGCACCTCTTTTTCCGGGACCTAAAGTGGATTTTTTTCCCTTTTCCCCAACCCTGAAACCATTCCCCCTTACCTTTATCCTTGGAATAAAATTCATAGTAGATTTGACATTGATTTGACAAAATACAAGTACACTCTTTGTCCTCTATAAAATTTATTTTGAAGCACGTGCATATTTTTCCGTTATAAATTATCTTTAAAAGTCATCACTAGAGCAGAAAATAGGGAATAAACAGAGATTAAATAATGAACACAGAGAAAAACTATGCACTAGCAAAATCGTAGCAATATATACTAAATCACTACAAATAAATGGACAGTTCAAATATCACCATAGCTGATTTCGTGTCCTGAGCATATTTGTACGCTGCATTCTATTAAGATCGCCTTCCTTCTTTTAAAAAAGAGCAACGGTTTCGGCCAATCTCAATGTGCTCGTCATTCCTTTACACATATGTTTATTTGCAACCTCGTGTTTTTATTGTTTCGTTGATTGACTACTCAATCTCAAATAATATTTTCTGTAAATTATAAATATCTTTGGAAATATACTATTACTTTTTATAGCTTTCGACCACTAACCCTCGTTTCCTTTCTTTCTTGTGTTATCAATATTTTAGCTCTGCAGACACGTACGTGATGAGGAAAAGGGTATATATTTTTAAACTTAGTATTACATTTTTTATAATTTATTGGGCCAAATAATGAAAGTTCATTGATTTATGCATAGTGGTCCTTTGACAAACGAAAATGTGTACTTTTTGATGATTAGTTGATTGAAAAATCAGTTGGTAATGATACTGTCAAATCATGTTTGAAATGAATTCATTTTTTACTTTTCTTAGATATTTTCAATAACTTCTTCGCGAACGCAAAATATTCCCAACGCCAATTTGTTTCCTCATTGTTTCCTTAAACTAGTTTATTTTCCTCTCCCGCACTGGTTATGCACTAATTTATCGCGGAATTTATTTCATTGACGATTACTATTAGTTACAACATGTGACACCACCCATTAATTATAAATTTATGTGGGCCCTCTTATCCAATTTTAATTCGTTAGGAATCAAGATAACATGCTCAAGAAGAAATCAGTACGTGATTATATCCTTGAAACGAATCAACTCGAGCAGCGTACTCGTGATTCCACAGGAAGTCAATCTCTTACGGATTGAATAACTGATAGTAGTAGTAGTATTTAGGGGAGGCGACCGACAGCTAAGGTCATTTGCGCTATAGGGGATGGAATAACTGATCATAGCACTACTATTCATTATAGTCGTCTTCCACCAAATCACGCCTGAAGCTACTCAATTTGCCCTTGCGGAGTCTTTGACCCAAAAGGTTACGTCGAACCTTTTGCAAACATCGCTCTTATACTGCACCACAGGTCATCCTTTGAAAGAACACAAGCCGATACGACACACGCCGTGGTCTGGGGGCCTTGCCATGGTACGCCCACCCCCTTCTGCACCAAAGTCGACTGCGTGTGTAACCGACGGTGTCACAGCACTAACGAGCACGAATAGTTAGCTCTTCAACCCGGGTACGAAGAGTCAACGTGTCCGCGCCATCCATAAAAGTTCATAGAAACACATTCGAGGTGCAAAAAGTCTCGTTCCGGGGGCATTAAAAATTCAAATCCGTAGCCGAAAGGGGCGGATGAGTGGCTCTTGGGTCGACGGCGGCGGGAGGGCGGGCGCCTCTGGAGGGGTGATGACTTCCAAATGAAGACCCTGAAATTCACATTGGGCGGTCAATTCCAACTTTAAGGGTGAGGGAGGGCTCTTTTCGTCCGTCCGACCATCGTGCCTGAAACCGAAAGACCCTGAGCCCTACACCAGGCAATAAAATTAGTCCTCTTGCGTTCCCAATTATATTTTATGAATTTTTATAACTCCGAGGGCTCAGCGCATGTCCGACTAATTTCGCGTTCTCAGGGTAACTCTTATCACAAAAAGCATATCGTTCAAACTGACGAAATTATTTTCGTAAAATACAAAAATATTCTGGAGATAACGAAATTGTATTGGATGTCCTAAAATTATCGGTGAGTTGTTCAAAAGCAAAAATCACAGCACTAATTCTAAAGCCCAAGAGTACGAAAGCGTAATTAAAGAAAATGCTCACCTTAAAAAAAGATGAACGCCTTACTACAGCAAGAAGTTATACCCTGAGTGTATCACGTAGTTAGCGCACACTAATCGCGTGAATGATCTTCGGAGCGCCAAGCTCGGGAAACTGCACAGGGTTTGTGTTGGTCATTCAGTGCCCCCATGTATCAGCATATAATTACACAAGTATCTACACCAAAGAGCTATTCAATGTAGCTACAGCGCAGGTATAAATATTTTGCCGTAGCGGACAAATGTCCACACCCTTCAGCCTAGAGGTCACGGGTTCAATTCACGCTTAGTTGGGTTGGGAAAAGTATCCGACCTAGGAAAATTTCACAAAAAATGACTTATACCTTTGTTAGGTCGGAAACTTATCAGACCACCCTCGTGTGGGTGTATATCTATATATATATATATATATATATATATATATATATATATATATATATATATATATATATATATATATATATATATATATATATATATATATATATATATATATATATATATATATATATATATATATATATATATATATATATATATATATATATGGTTATGGTAGGTTTTTGGATGGCCATAATTACTAATTAAAATAATTTGTGACCCCTAGCAATACACAACATCCTACTCTACATCAGGTCCCTCTTCATCTCTGAGAACTTTCTTCCTCCCTTCATCCCGTCCAACATCCCTATCCTGTTCATTCCCTTTCACCATTCTCCCCTCTTTTACAGTCTTCAACATCCTACTGCCAGTCAATACCCCCTTCATCCACTCTCCCTGCCTCCATAGGATTTCCCCCAACAAACCCCTCTCTTCGCCCACCCTACCAAGTACTTCTTCATTTGCTTTCTTCTGTGTCCGTTTCACCTTCTCCATCCTTCTCCACACCCACATTTCAAAAGCCTCCAGTCTACGTCTATCCTCCTGCTTCAATAACCATGTTTCCACCCCGTACATAGCTACGCTCCATATCAAAGTTTTAAGGAGTCTTTTCTTAATATCCTTACTCAACGTCCCTCTCATCAACTCCCTCCTCCTTGTGAAAGCCTCTTTGCCTAGCGCAATTCTTCTCCATACGTCCCTACTACTTTGACCATGTTGGTCCAAAACACTTCCGAGATACGTAAACAGTTCTTCCCGCTCTAGTTCTTTTCCTCCTATTTTAATGTTTAGCTTATCCTTTTTCTTCCTAGAAAATCGCATAACCTCTGTTTTAATAATATTGATTCTCATCCCATACCTGTCGCACTGAATTTCCAATTCACTCAGCAAATACTTGCAACTCCTTGGCTGACTGACAAACTAAAGCTTGGTCATCAGCAAACCTAACTGATTTTACGAATACCCAGCCCACTTTCATTCCTAACTCCAGTTCTTCCAATGCCTCTGTAATCATATCCTCTGCATACAGGTTGAACGGCAACGGTGATAATGGGCAACCCTGCCTTACACCTATTCCTATAACTGCTTAACCGGAATTCCCGTTCCCCACCCGCACCTGAGCAGTCTGAGACATGTACAGGCGAAATCTACGAAATAGGCAAATACCTCCTGGTTGTATTCTATTGATCATCCCCTAAGTAATCATTTGCCTTACTCTCTATTCTTTGTTTATGATCCTGAGAACAACTTTAGCTGCGTTGGATATGAAACTTATTGTCCTGTAGTCCTCACATGATGTAACTACCTTTTTCGGAATAGGAACTGAAACTGTTTTCTGTAAATATATATATATATATATATTTGTATATAATGGGACGGCACAATAGAACACAAATAGAGAGGGCCGAAAGCTCGACCAATTTATCGTATGAGTGTCTTTTTATATGTTGCTTTTCTATTTGTGTTCTATTGTGCCGTCCCAATATTATATATATATATATATATATATATATATATATATATATATATATATATATATATATATAAAATATATTCGAAATGGAACGCGAGGATCATATGTCTCCCGAAGACGTCGAGGACGGAGGTGGGACCCGGAGACTTCCGGCCCATTTCTCTACTCGACGGATTCGGGAAGATGTACGAGAGACTTCTGCTGGAGCCGATAGTAGGTTTCGTCCGAGAGGCTGACATCCTCCCGGATGAGCAGTTCGGCTTCCGCGAGCGGCATTCCACGGTCCATCAGCTGGTGAGAACCACGGACTTCATCACGGACGCCTTCAACAGGAAGATGTCGGTGGCAGGCGCATTTTTCGACGTCAGCAAGGCGTTTGACCGCGTCTGGCACCAGGCACTGCTGTTGAAGATGCGGAGACTCCACTTCCCGACGTGGATCATCGAGGTGATCCGCTCCTACCTAAGAGACAGGACCTTCGTCGTTTCCTGGTCTGACTCGTTCTCTGGGGTGCACCGGATCTCCGCTGGTGTCCCCCAGGGTTCGGTTCTCGGGCCAGTATTATTCAACATCTTCTCCCATGACATTCCCAGGAGTCATGGGAGGCACGAGGTCCTGTCACTATACGCGGACGACGCGGCGCTCCTGTGCAGCTCCCGGCGAATATCTTTCGCCGTGGAGAGGCTGCAGATCGTCGTCGACGAGCTACTTTCGTGGTATCGTCGCTGGCGGTTTGCAGTCAATGCCGGGAAAACGAAGGCAATCGTCTTCCATACCGGCAGAGGAGCGCCGACAGAAGAGGAGCTGTCGGTGAATGGAGTCACCCTTCCGTGGGAATCCGAGGTTCTCTACCTCGGAGTGCTGATGGACCGGAAACTCCTTTGGAACGCCCAAGCGCGACGTGTCCGAGGGAAGGCCTTCGCGGCGCTTAACCGGCTTCGGCCGATTATTCGTCCGGGGGTCCTGAGCTCGGAAACGAAGCGTCGACTGTACCGAGCGTGCGTGTTGCCTGTCATCACGTACGCAGCGCCGGTATGGTCAGGAGTGCCGAAGTCTACCCTCGCTCTCATCCAAGTGGTGCAGAACTCTGCGCTACGGTGCATCTTGGGATGCGGGCGCTACGCCCGCGTGGAAGAGATGCACCAGGACGGGAACATGGAACCTCTGAACGTCCTTCTTCCGGAGCTGTCTCGAAGATTCTTCGAGAGGGCTGCGGATTCAGACGTCGCCACCATCCGACGCCTCGGAGAGATCCAGGTTTCAACGTGGGACCGCTATAAGCGCCCCATTGCGAGCATGGATCGCCAAGATGCCCTCCCAGCGAAGAAGAGGCCCAGGCTTCAGTAGCAGGGATCGCCAGAACGCCGTGACAACGCAGAAGACGACGCCCTGCCTTAGAAGCCTAGGCGGCTGGAAAGGCAACACAGTGGAGCCCCGACCGGAGTAACGGGGGTCCGTCCACGAGAATTGGGAAATGGAACGCTCTTCGGCGACGCACAAATATATAAAAACACAGATGTAGATTTTTAAAATATAGAGACACAAAGAAAGGACACTCACAATTTGTTATTTTACGTTTCGACAGCACGGCTGTCGTCTTCAGAATGGCGTTCTCGGGGAAGAGCGGAGAGGATGTGCGGGGGAGAGGTGGAGGAAGCAGAGGTAAAGGGACCTATAGGAAATGAACAAGGGGGTGGGGGGGATATGTAGGCAGCCAATTGATGCATTCAGTGGGCTTGGTTCAGCCCGGGCGGTTTGAATGATTGGGCCACCCAGATATGCGCCATCTCGCGGCTTCTCACCTCTATTATACTCGCAGATTTGGGAAGGATTTCAATCACCGAAACAGAGAAGCAGTCGTCAAAAGATTGGTTGTGGGAAGCGGTGTGAGTAGGGATGGGATAATTAAGAAAGGTGGGAGATTTGGTGGAATATCGGTGGTTATTCATGCGGAGGGAAAGTGCGGTCGTGCATTCGCCCACGTAGAAGGCAGGGCAGAAGTTACAGGAGAGGCGATATATAATATTTTTTGAGGTACAGGTGGCGAGTGGTTGGGAGTTGGTACTGAGTGATGGGGAGGGTCTTAAAAGATGACAGCATTTGCAGCGTGGGCGGTTGCATGGTGCGGATAGGGGCGGGGGAGAGACGGGGGTGCTTGAAGTTGGATTTGTGGACTTAAAGATGTCTCGCAGGTTCGACGGGCGTTTAAACGAAACAGAGGGACAGTGTGGGAATAAAAGTGATGTGGACTGAGTGTTATTGATAATTGGGAAGAGGTCACGGATTAGATGTTTAATTTTGTGTTTTCCGGGGAAGAAAGTGGTGATAATATTAGGGCATTTTGGGCGGTTTGGTTTAGGGAGGGGAGTGTATTGGATTGACGGTTTGAGGATTTTACTATTTAGCAGTTTTTCAGGGTACCCACATTTTCTGAGGGATTCATGCAGCTGGTCCAAGTATTTCTGTTGGGAGGGGGTGTTGTTGCAGAGACGGAAGCCACGGATAGAGAGTGAGAATGGGATGGAGCGCTTTGTGTGAGGAGGATGGCAGCTGTCGAAATGAAGATATTGTTGCTTATTGGTTGGTTTAATGTGGACTGAAGTGTGAAACGTATTGTTTTGGAGGTGAATATCGATATCTAGGAAGGTAATGTTCGAGTCGGATATAGAAGAAGTGAATGATACTGAGGAGGAGGAGTTTAGAAAGGAAATGAAAGAGGATAAAGTTTCGCGTCCGTGGGACCAAAGGAGGAAAATATCATCGATATAGCGGGCCCATAAAAGTGGTTTTAGGGTTTGTTGTTGCAGAAAGTCGTGTTCTAGTTTACCCATAAAAAGATTGGCGTATGCAGGAGCCATGCGCGTGCCCGTTCCCGTCGAACGTCCCACGCCCGTCGAACTTGCGAGACATCTTTAAGTCCACAAATCCAACTTCAAGCACCCCCGTCTCTCCCCCGCCCCTATCCGCACCATGCAACCGCCCACGCTGCAAATGCTGTCATCTTTTAAGACCCTCCCCATCACTCAGTACCAACTCCCAACCACTCGCCACCTGTACCTCAAAAAATATTATATATCGCCTCTCCTGTAACTTCTGCCCTGCCTTCTACGTGGGCGAATGCACGACCGCACTTTCCCTCCGCATGAATAACCACCGATATTCCACCAAATCTCCCACCTTTCTTAATTATCCCATCCCTACTCACACCGCTTCCCACAACCAATCTTTTGACGACTGCTTCTCTGTTTCGGTGATTGAAATCCTTCCCAAATCTGCGAGTATAATAGAGGTGAGAAGCCGCGAGATGGCGCATATCTGGGTGGCCCAATCATTCAAACCGCCCGGGCTGAACCAAGCCCACTGAATGCATCAATTGGCTGCCTACATATCCCCCCCACCCCCTTGTTCATTTCCTATAGGTCCCTTTACCTCTGCTTCCTCCACCTCTCCCCCGCACATCCTCTCCGCTCTTCCCCGAGAACGCCATTCTGAAGACGACAGCCGTGCTGTCGAAACGTAAAATAACAAATTGTGAGTGTCCTTTCTTTGTGTCTCTATATTCTAAAAATCTACATCTGTGTTTATATATATATATATATATAAACATGGATGTAGATTTGTAGAATATAGATATACATGTATATATATATATACACACACACACACACATATATATATATATATATATATATATATATATATATATATATATATATATATATATATAAATGATTATTTACAAATCAACTATTATCATTGACTTTTTTAAATTAATACTGCACCACCAATCTTTAACTGGCAACCAAATTACGAGGCATGTTAAAAACCGGCGAACTCCTCCATCTCTCATAAGTCCAAACTGACTTCTTACAATGAACCTAAACAGAGATTATATCCTATCTTTTCTACATTTTAACCATTCTCAAAACTCACCCCTTCTCTCTCACCTTCCTTCATTGAACCTCCAGTAGTATCATAGGTCAACTGAAATGTAAGCTCTCCACCTTTCCGACACTGAACTCTGAACCAGGCGCTGTAAACCTTCGAATCAATAATCACCACGCTTCTTGCCCAACTTCTTCCTATTAAGCTTGCAAACCAGCTTCCAAAAAGGCATCTCTTTAGAATATGTTATCTCATGACTATAATGTTTCAGCCACCGCTTCCTCCCTCCCCTACCAGATACAGCACTTAAGTTTGAAACTTCCGAATCAAATTTGTATCCTCGGTTTGTTTACGTATTCAGGGCTGGTCACGGAGCTGAATTAAATATGCCCTCCGGAGCGTCCCACATACTTAACAAGCGCTTAATTCTCTAGCGTTCGAGCAACTAGTTTGCTAAATCTCACCACGACACTTTTCTTTAAGATTTTCATTTCAAAATTCACGCTTATCCTTCAATACCAGATGCTAATGCTCTTTAGCTCATTGATGTCCGCTGGTATCTTACGTTCGTCCACCATGGCGCGATCTCTCTCGGATTAGCACAGGTCCAAGGTGAACTTAGTCGCGTTTAGAGGGCAAACCGCAGTCCTCTAATTCTATAAACTGGAGGAAATTACGGTTACCAATCGATGGAACGAGTCAGATGGATTTTTTTGTTTCCTAGAGTGCCCGAGGCTGGAGAAGGTGATGGATAGATAGGATGGGGGCCCAATGCGGAAAGGGATCCGGATCCGGGGCCGGGAAGGAAAAAGGGGCGCTCTTTAGAGGGCGCAAGGCAAAAATATCCAAGCCGACTTCCCTAACCGTCAACAAATGGAAAATTAAGTATACATAGATATGACTATTTGCAGCAGGTCCAGGAGAACGAGGAAGAAGTGGAGCTCCACCTCAGTTCCAAATTAGACACGATACTGGATGCGGACATGCTGGAGGTGGACGACTTCTTCGGTGAGGCCTACGAAAAGCTGACGGACATCGAATAGTTCTCACAGATGATGGGATCCGGCCTCACTTTCTTGGGCATCGCAGCTTGGTGGTTTACTATGGCGCCTTCTCAGCCGAACAACGCAGCGAACCCACGTCTAGAAACACCCGCCGCGCTGAATTCTTCTCCCGGGGCACAGGGACGAGGAGGGTGAGGATGAAGAATACGTTTGCGGGATGTCTGGCACTTGGCCATACGTGGGATACAGCTTTAAACAATAGGCAGCAGATGAGAAGCGTAGAAAAATGGCTGGCTGAAAATCCTTCTGTGATCGTGGGCAATATGCATATCTCCGAGTTCCCTGCATTGCATGTTTCGATGGGTAGGTTCAATATTCAGGTCTTTAATGAAAGGAGGAATGTTGTCTATAGCGTATCTCTGACTCCTGACGATCCGTTGATACGCATGTTTTATAAGAATAAGAAATTTTATTTCATTACAAAACTCGATGCTTTTCTGAGAGATAAAAAACTAAGGGTAAAACTAGATTATTTTGCGACGGGTGCAAACGATACCATGCGAATGGGAAATGTGACGTTCGTGTGTCATGCGTGAGAGATTCACAAATCAGAGCCGGTAACAAACGGAAAAGTAGACATTATGTGGTGGTATACGTCGACTGTGAGGCCTACATTGATGAATCGGGAGAGCACCACCTTTCCGGTTATTGCTGGTATGCCGTAAGCAGAAATAGTATAATTAAGAAAGCCATGCATACCGTTGACGATGAGCCCGAGATCACTGCTCATTTCGTGAATAATCTTTCCTCTTGGTTGAAACTATGGTCGCTATGTCCCGGTATCGAGACCTCGACGTGCATGATTTGTGGATGCGACATTTTAAATAGGGAAAATGTGATACACGGGCGCCGAAATTACATTGATGGGACGAGGGGATCGTATCACAAACGATGTTGGCTTTATTACGAAAACGCCGCTGTGATTTACTTTCACAATTTTCGCGGATACGATAATCACTTGATTTTAAGCGAAATCATCCGTAAGTTCGGCACTCGCGTGCAATGCAACGCCAAATCGTCCGAGAAAATAGATGTGATGGCCTTACCGAAGAAACACGGTTTCGAATAATGGATAGTTTTAATTTCCTACCTTCCTCGCTGGACGCCCTAAGCTCTGCGATCGAATCCCCTAAGTTTTTGACGTCACAATATCAAAGAAAAGCTCCGTTTCCATACGAGTGGTTCGATTCCGTAAATAAACTACGTCTCACTCTCCCCGATAGTGAAGACGCGCGGTATAGCAGGGTTACGGGAGTTCAGCAGGATAAGGCTGCAGCCTTCGAGGTCTTCGATAAGGAATGCATGCTGACGTTCAAAGATTACCACAATGTTATCTCGATCTGGACGTCGCACTCCTAACCGAAGCGTCTTTCCGGGATGCTTCCTTCGTCACTTACAAATGTGACCCAGTTTATTTTCAAGGCATTCCGTCCTTCACGTGGTATTGCAGCCTTTTGTCGAATCCCTCCGCGTTCAAAGTAATACCCGATCCGGAATTGTACGCACTGGTGAGAGAGAACATAAGTGGAGTCGCGCAATGCATGAAGAGACATGAAAATGTGGAAGGTGAAGCGGATGAATACATATTGCTCATGGAAATTAACGGGTTGTATTCGAGTGTGATGTACGAGAAACTGTGCGTGGAGCACGTTGAAACGATGAATGAACTTCCATCTGATTGGGAGCGTTGGACGCAGGATGGCGAGCGCTGCTTCCTTGCACTGATGGATCTTAGTTATCCCTCCGAACTTCACGACGTTCATCGCCAATACCCCCTGGCTCCACACAAGTATAACGAGACGCTTTGCAGACGGCGACGGCACGGCGAGATTTTTTAAATTCCTTTGTAAGATCCCCCTCCGTCGCTCCCCTGGCCATGATGGCATAAGTCCTATATTTGTACGCAACTGCGCTTCCTCCCTCTCTCTTCCCTTAAGCCTCTTATTAAATCGCTGCTTTTCCCTCGGTACTTTCCCCCCCAATGGAAATCCGCTAATGTTATCCCTATTCTTAAAACTGGAATTAAAAATGAAATATCTAACTATCGCCCTATCTCTTTACTACCTATTCTTTCTTCTGTTTGCGAGAGGATTATTCTCAACAGACTTTATTATTTTACTTCCCCTTTTCTATCTAGCAACCAACATGGTTTCCGTCCGGGCAGGTCATGCTTGACCAATTTAGCACTTTTTCAACACCACGCTGTTAGTGCGATAACAAGTAAGACTCAATTAGATGCCATCTTCTTGGATTTCTCAAAAGCCTTCGACTCCCTCAATCATAACCTCCTCATTAATAAACTCAGTCAGCGTTTTAGCGTTCATGGAAACTTTCTCAAATTACTGACCAGCTTTCTTTCGAATAGAAATCAGCGAGTAATACTATCTGGCGCCTCATCTCCTTGGTCCTCTGTGACATCTGGAGTTCCTCAAGGTAGTATTCTCGGACCATATCTTTTTAATCTGTACATTGATGACTTAGCTTCCCTAGTCCCGACCTCCCTAGCCCACACGTTACTATATGCCGACGACTGCAAAATTTTTAAGGAAATTAATTCCCCCACGGATTGCTACCACCTTCTGGAGGCTTTAAATAAAATTTCAGAATGGTGCAGCACATGGATGCTAAATTTAAACTCAAATAAATGCAATACTCTAGTTCTCTCCCTAAAAAAATCTCCTCTTACCTTTAACTATACAATTAATTCAGTTCCTCTGAATCGTGTTGCTTCTGTCAAGGATCTTGGTGTATTAACTGATCGCAAACTAAATTTCTCAGGTCATATCAAAGCAGTTAAATGCAAAGCCATGTCTCTTCTAGGTCTACTTTACCGCTACACAGAAATAAAAGATGTACAATCTCTAACCGCATATTTCTCAACCATTATCTTACCATTAATTACCTACTGCTCCCCTATATGGTCAATGTCTGCCCTATCTAACCTTAATACCCTTAACACGATAACTAATTTTTTCAGTAAAATTGTCAAGTACAGAGTCCCCCATCTTCGGGACTCGCCCACTGAATCACTTCTTTCCTCGCTCTCGATTTGTAATCTCTCCTCTCTACGTCTAAAATCCGATTTAAAACTCATGCATAACACCCTTAACTCCATTAACGACTGTCCTGAACTAATTTCCCTTATCAATTTCAGAGTTCCCCCCCGAGTTACCCGCGATCACTCTTTATTCCACCAACCCGTTCCCAGATTGTCCCTCACCAAACGGTCCCTTTTCTTCCGTCTCCCCGCTTTACTGAATTCCCTTCCCGAAAGTATTGACCCCCTCTCACTCCCAGCCAACACATTTATAAACCTTTCTCTGACACATCTCTCACACCTCCCTCAATAGTATAGTCTTGTTGATGTTTGTATGTTTGTGTCCTTATATGTTCCTGTTATATGTGTCACTGTAAATTGGCAATCCTGCTGTATGTGCACAATTTTTACTAAATAAAAAATAAAATAAATAAAATAAAATGGGGCTCATCATCACGAAAGTGCACAAAGTGTTTGTTTTCACACAAGAATCCGTTTTCTAAGAATATGTCACGCGAAATATAAATTTGAGAAAAGAAACAAAGAGTAAATATTATTCTACATTATTTAAATTGGCAAATAACAGTTTATATGGTAAATGTTGTGAGGACCCATTCAGATACAAAAGGTTTGCTGTCCTCCAAGAGAAAATAAATCCAGACACCGGGAGAAGTAATTCCTTTCTTCAGGGTTGTCTAAATTATATCATGATAGACGATACATTTTTTTGTGAATTCAAAAAGAACGAAGTTTTTTTAAATAAACCTGTCCAATTAGGTTTTTGTATACTTGAACTAGCTAAACTGAGAATTTACGAATTTCTCTATCGCTTGTTCGGAGACAATGCATCATGTCTTTATTCGGATACCGATTGTTTAATGGTACATTTTTCGAGATGCAAGCAGCATCCCTTGTTGACCATGCTGCATGATCCGATACTGGGACCACTGCTGGACTACGAGGACGTGCCGGATGATTACGTCATCAAAACCAGAGGAACCCACAGGGAAGCCGGACTGTGGTCGGACGACCAGTGGCCAATCCATATTCTCACGTGACGCTTAAGTAAGAACAATCAACTTGAACACGAAGAAGCGATGGTGATGTGGTGTAACAGGATGATGAATGCAAAATGGATTTTAGTCCTGCTTCACGTCAGTTGCAAATACGTACTTTTGTCTGCCTTTGATGAATTCATCATCACTCAATACCGTTTCCCCACAACTGGTAAAATCCATTTTTTTGGGTTTTTTTCTAGGTATTTGGTTCTGCTGCCAAAGTTGGAGAAAATCAATGCAGAGGGCTCCTCATTCATTCTGGCTTGTAACTCACGTGGCACAAGTGCCCAAGTTGTAGGGATTACGGAGAAAGCGGAGGAGCATAAAAGAGGAAAATCGAGCAAGCGGAAAAATAGGAAAGTCGGAGGAAAGCGGGAAAACGGAGAATGTAGAGAATGCGAAAGCAGCAAAGATGACGCCGACGACCAAATGGAAATGGCGGTAAAGCGTGTAAGTCTGCTTTGTGTCGCTAGGTGCGTGGCGGCGACCTCAGATTACTGGGTCGCCACGGCCCATGCCGTGTCGGGAACATTTTTGAAAACCAGAAAAAGGGAAACATTTGAGTACGTGAGAGAGGCGGTCGTCAGAGAGAAATGGTGCACGTGCCAAGCAAACATCCCCAAGATCAAAACGGAGAATAAAGAAGACTAGCTGTTCGAGAGAACGAAATAAGATTTGGCCGTTTCGTGTAACTCCAAAGCAGCTGAAGAATATTGTCTTAGCTCACCTCACGCTCCCGAATCAGGAGACGGGAAGTCCCAGGCGGCAGGGTGTAAGGAGGCCGGAATCACCAGGTGCTAACCCCTTTAGAGAGAGCAGACGATGCGAATGAGGGGCGGGGAGAAGGGGTGTGGAGGTGTTTGAGTGGGGGAGCAGCCCCCTCGGGAGGGGTCGAAACGAAATAATGGGATTGTCGGGGAGGAGAGGGGCATTTGAGGCATGGCGAATGTGATCCCCTCGGATCGGCTCCTTCTCTACACGGGAGAAACTAATGTGAGTCCCGTAGTCAGCCCGTGATTGCGAGAGGGAGGAGCGAGAGGCGTGTCGAACTCCTCTCCGTCAACTCGCATAATCTGAGCTCCGCGCCGCCGGGGACAGCGCCGTCCCTGGAGTGATAGGAACATAAGCAGGGAACGTGGTAAGATACAAGTCTGGACGCTTTAAGCATCTAAGAAAATGGGCCTACGCTTCTTTAAGATAATTCAGCAAAAATATACGACATTTTTATACCACACATTAGTAAAAATACTGAATGGTGAAAAGATATTATTCTAAAATCCACACCCATATTTGAATTCCAAGAACTAGGTCTCATCAGGGTGCGATATCATTAGCAAAAATTACTTAATTCGGTGCGAGCATATACGGGGGCTGAACAGAAAGTATATTACGCTTGGAAATAAAATATGAACCCAGTGATAAGACTAAGTTTAATATATAAATATAAAAGGCACATTTTAAAACTATTTTATGCATAGGTTTCATTCGAATTAAGGCATTTATCACTGCGATGCACAGGCTTTTCAAATCCGTCTCTGAAAAAATCTGTCACCCTACATTTTAACCACTTCTTCAGACCAATTTGGCGTCACTGTCAAAGCGCTGTGTTGCAATTGTCAAGTCTAGCGAGAAATCCGTAATCGTAAATCGGTGATTTTCGTGAATTTGTTCGTGAATTATCACTATCAGTTAATCTGACACAAAGCCATACCGGCCACTGCGTGAACATTAGTGCAGCCATTTTCAAACTGAATGCACCACTGCTCCACTCCGCCTTCAACAATTATTCCGGCTTCGAAAAACTTCACAACGTTGCCCATGAATAACAATTGGCTTGCGGTGTTTTGTCAGTATAAACCTAATTACGGATCGAACTTCACAACGGGCGGGATTTTCTATTGAACCGCACATTTCAACAGTTTGCAGCGATCAAAGTAGAATAACCACAGTCCGCTCACACTACCATAGCAGGATGCATACTGAGTGCACCGGCGTTTAAGCACCAATTTTAGCCCTACCCACCGCCACGCTGGGCCGAAACGTAAGCTACTTTCTGGTCAGCCCTCTTGTACTATTTTTTAAGGGTAGGAGTGGGAGAAGAGGTTTCAGGTGGAGTGCCGACGGGAAAAGAATGATTTTGATAATAGATGATTAATTTTCAGGAGTAATTTTGCGGGGGTGGTGAGACGGTGAGGAGTGAAACATTAAGATGTGGAATTGCTGTGCATTAATTTGTTGGTACGAGTTAAGAAGTCCAGGTAATAACGTAATCAGATTCAAATTAAAATGGACTATTATTTACGGTATTTTTTATAATATTATATATATAATAATATAATATAATATAATATAATATAATATAATATAATATAATATAATATAATATAATATAATATAATATAATATAATATAATATAATATAATATAATATAATATAATATAATATAATATAATATAATATAATATAATATAATATAATATAATATAATATAATATAATATAATATAATATAATATAATATAATATAATATAATATAATATAATATAATATAATATAATATAATATAATATAATATAATATAATATAATATAATATAATATAATATAATATAATATAATATAATATAATATAATATAATATAATATAATATAATATAATATAATATAATATAATATAATATAATATAATATAATATAATATAATATAATATAATATAATATAATATAATATAATATAATATAATATAATATAATATAATATAATATAATATAATATAATATAATATAATATAATATAATATAATATAATATAATATAATATAATATAATATAATATAATATAATATAATATAATATAATATAATATAATATAATATAATATAATATAATATAATATAATATAATATAATATAATATAATATAATATAATATAATATAATATAATATAATATAATATAATATAATATAATATAATATAATATAATATAATATAATATAATATAATATAATATAATATAATATAATATAATATAATATAATATAATATAATATAATATAATATAATATAATATAATATAATATAATATAATATAATATAATATAATATAATATAATATAATATATAATAATATAATATAATATATAATAATATATAATGTTGTATATAACATACTTATGTTGTAATATTGTATATAATTAATAGAGTAAATAACTTACATGCAATGTTGTATATAACATACTTAACTTAAATATATAACTTTGATGGATTTAGGAATCTTCGAAAACATTTCAACAGATTAAGAAATTGATTCCATATCATAAAATAATATTTAACAATGACAAATGAACTACTATGAGATATTAAAAAATTGGAACGAAGGGTAATTTTCAGTATTTAATGGGTGTTTCATTATTTAGTAAAGCTCATAAAAACTTACATTGTGGATTTTTTTCCATTATGCAGATTCAAAAATTTATACATGCCATGTAAATAATTTGAATTCCTTTTAAAAATATATCTTGGTTTTCTTTCTATGGAAGTACAGGGTCCGTACAATAAGTAACGGGACTGGTTCCAAATCTCAAAATTCATTGCGGTTATCGTTACAATTACTTAATAATCTTCAAGATACATTCCTTTTGCATCGATACACTTAGTTCGGCGCGTCTGCCACTCGTCAAAAGCCCGCTGGAAGTTGGTTTCTGGAATACTGTTGGGAGCCTTTGTCGTCGCCGCTTGAACCGCCTCGATGGGGTCGAACCGATATCCTTTGAGCTCCTTTTGAGCTATCCTTTGAGGTAATTACGTTGTCGAGAATATATTCACCTTCCTGGACGCAGTGCAAAATTTCTTGCGAAATCTCCACCCGCGACAGTTTTTGTTCCTCGCTCAAGACTTTCGGCACCAGCTTCGCGCACACTTTCCACCATCCTCTGTTAAAATGGTGCGGACAGTTCCGACTGAAAGGCCGGTCTCCTCACTGATAAGGGCGATGGTTAAACGCCTATCGGAGGCCAAAACCTTTTTCACTTTGGCCACCTGAGCATCGGTTCGAGAGGTCGTCGGGCGTCCGACGCGGTGGGCACTGAAAAGGCAGATTTTATGTGAAAAATGTATCTATTGGGTTATCTAACATTTTTTTAAATCATGGCCGGATATGGACCTTTCATGAAGTCCAGATCGACACGTGATCTGAAACGATATAGACTCTGGTAGTTATCTCAGCGTACTATTAATTGACGAGGTACTCTCCATCATTTAAAATATGCCGGTGGGTGAAAAGAAACGACGAATAATGAAGCAGCGACGCGGTGAAGAGAATCTCAAAGTCGGCAGTCTGAATAAATGCTGTCTGGAGGTCACCAGTTGATCGTCCCATCCGACGGAAAAACCACTCCCTGCACAGCAGATAGCCACCAAAAAAATAGACAATCGCGATTCCGACGATTGGTGGCAAAAGCCACGTGAATTTAGCAAATTGACATCGAAATGCTCAGGCATATTATTGCTGACGACATATGCAATGTGCTTTTACCTCGTGATCGATATCGTTTAGATAGAAGAGGGAAAGGCAAAGAAAATCAGTTCAAAGAACCTCCAATATGGTGAAGTGAATTCAGCGATGCCAATTCTCTCTGAGACGGTGGGAGAGTCAGCAGATGAACAGATGAAGTTTGCAGGGAAACACCTCACGATACTGAACACTTCAACTCTGTAGTCAAGGAAATGGATTTGGTCCTTCGAGGTGCATCGGTAAACATTATTTACTAGCCGATAATGACTACGTAGATTCAGGCGAATGATTATTCACGCTTAAACAGCTATGCTGAATTAATTTGACTTTTCCAAATCTGAAGGTGAAATATCCAAACCCTGTTTAGCCGCAGCTCTTTGTTAAACTATATTCACGAGAATTCACCAGTTTCCAGAAACAAAACAAGAATTTTAAAAGGAAAACTGGTCTGCAATGCATTGTCAATTTTTCGGATTGTGGAGTCCAATACCCATTCAGAAGACATCACACTGGGAAATCAAATTATCAGTTTAAGCGTTCCCTTTTTGCCACTATTAGTGGTAACAATGCACACCTTTAACAGTGTCCCATTCATGCAATTCATCATTACGTCAAAATGGAAAATCATCGACGACGCCCTGAGCTTGGGACTGAAATATCAAATTGGTACTGTGATCCTAATGGTATTTACGCTTGCGCAGACAAGGTATTTTGGTAGGCATTCAATTTTAAATGCAAGTACTCAAAAATGTGCACAAAATGTTAGTAGGAAGCTTTATTTCCTGACCTGAAATATAGGTCTAGGTCCTCTTTAGCTTCAGTGTACACACATGCCAACCGACCGCGACGAATGAAGTAAGAAGAATGAATCATGCATAGAAGTCGGCGCGGGAGAAGAGGTAATTGAGAGGCGGAAAGGAGGGGGAAGAATTCGAGGAAGAACGATGGTCTTTAGAGGGGCAATTTCTTTTTTAGTTGAAGCCAAGAGTTCTTCACTCCCGTGTTAAGACCCTTAACTCTGTTTTCTGTTGGAAATCCGCTGTATACTATATGTTGCTATATGTTTGCAAAAATATCAATATTAATTTATAGGGTAGGTGAACAGATATTTTAAATATACTTTAGGTGTAAGGGATTTGTTTACTATTCGTTAAGAGGCATGTGCGCTACATTTGAAGCCATTTTGATGAAGTCTGGTGTTTCCAGATTAATAACTAGGCAGAAATTGGTGGGCATTATTTTCTTACAAAAACTTACAAATAAAGAATACACGTTAGATTTGGTGTCTTCCGAGCGAACGATTTCGTGACACCTACGCTGGGTTTTCATCGTTTCAGGGTTACAGGTGTCTATGCAGCTGAAACCCTGACCTTTTGGTAACAGCACGAAGGTTTTATCTTTAATATGATGATGGACAAAGGCGTAAAAAATCTAGATGCACATGTTTCGTTATACAACAGACCAAAAAGCGATTATAACCATTAGCGAGAGCTAAGTCACGCTCGCATTAAACGCAAATGGACCCTCATATAAACAGTTATGTCGTTAAATGATCTCGGAGGGATAACTGTGGAAGGGAAAGAAATTATCTGTGAACGATACGATTAATTTCACCTCCATTCCGTGCACAAACAACACATTTTGCCATTGCTGAGCAAATTACCACTGTCGCCGACTAAAAAGTGTCGGCATACACGAGCCTCAAGCGACTCTTGATCCTCCATGAAGGCATACTGTATGGCAGTGTCGCGCAAATACGAGGGTCATCCGGAAAGTAGTACCCGTTCGTGAAATAAAGACACAAAAGTAAATATTAACAAACATAAAAAATTTTATTTGAAAGAGGATACTTTAAACTACTTCTCAACATAATCTCCAAGCAAATTAAGGCATTTGTCATAACGTGTGACAAGTTTCTGTATTCCTGCTGCATAGTCCTTCGCCGCCAGCTCATTGAGATACGCGAGGGACCCATCTTGCACAAATTTTTGCATAATGCAGATGGTGTTTAACAATTTCATGAACAATTGTTCGAGAAACATTGGGAAAATGCTCACAGATGTCATCAATTGTGACGCGCCGATCGTTCCTCACGAATTCGTCAACTGAGCTCACCAGTTGGTCTGTAATGACAGACGGTCTCCCCGAACGCTCATCGTCGTGTGTGTTCCCCCTCCCCATGTTGAAGTTGCGACACCACCGCCGAACAGACGACTCGTCCATTACATTGTCTCCATACACCTCCTTTAATTGGCGATGAATATCACATGGGCGAACGTTTCTTGCATTGAGGAATTTAATCACTGCCCTCACTTCACAACTGGCGGCGTTCTCAATTTTTTTAAACATTGTAAACAATCACAGAAACAACACAGGCAATGCTAGCGTCACGCAACTTGGCTCAGAGAAGGCAGACAAGCCACTGAAGCTATCTGACCTCGTCCAGCGGCTACTCGCGTCGTCAGCACTTCATGCGGCACGAACGGGTACTACTTTCCGGATGACCCTCGTATATGTGTATATATATATACATATATATACATTTATATATATATATATATATATATATATATATATATATATATACCAAAGTTAAATCGTTATCGGGAAGTAAGAAAGGAAGAGCTATGCTAATAGTTAGAGATAAGGCGGGTAAGGTAATAGTTGACGCAGGAAAGATCCAAGAGAGATGGAAGGAGTACTACTTTCCGGATGACCCTCGTATATTCAAAAAATGCTCATTTTCGAGTAGAATAACATGGTTACAAAAACACACGAGGAAGCATACCTATACCATATTATCATTGACCGCCGACCAGGATTATTCCTCCAGAACACATTCATGAGCCATGATGACTGAAACACTTTCGGGGACAGATTTCATTTATTAATTCAATGAACCTAGAAAGAATGACACTGCACCTAGTATACAATCTGACACACTAGTCATCCAATGCTAAGAGGATATTGAAGTCTAATGTGGATGACGAACTTCCCAAAGCGCAGCAATAAATCTTAACATTCATAATTACCGTAACGCGAGTAAAACGAATAAATAAATAAACGATGGAAACCCAATCGGATTTTAATTAAATCGCGCGAATAGCAACGACTCACGATTGCATTTAAGGAAATACAAATCCATCGTGATGACCAATAATCTTCGGAGTATTTGAATAACGGTAGGATCCTTTGAAAAGTGTCTTAAATAATTACAACAGTAGAAGAATTTTCGAAGTGGAAACTACCGGATTAATATAAGATGGAATATGATTCCATGAAGAAAGGTGTATAATTTGCACAAGTCAATTAGCAATGAACATGTTCACTAAATTAAAAGACAAATATATCCATGATAGAGCCATAGCTGGGTCCGTCTAAGCTGTGAAATATAATCTCTAATTTCCAATCAATGAGTGTGAGTTATATGCGCTGAATATGCTTCATCAATAGTAGAGTTCCAATTAATTATCGATTGGAGACTATAGTTTTTCCTGGGGTGGACTTAGATTAGCTTATATCGTTTAATTAGGTCTATCTATCAGAAAAATACATCTCATCCCGTGGGAGAGGCAAAAAACGACAGAAGTGCAGCCACGCCCAGAGCCATCAGAGACCGGTGTTCCGTATTTGAGGCCCAAGCAACTCGTATTCCACTCCTTGAAGTGCCCCTATGCGATGAAAAACCTGAACTTGATGGAGAGCTGGACTTCGAAAGTAGAATCTTTCCGTGTCTTGATATTGGACTCAGTGAATTCTTCACTTAATCGCTATCTCATTTTCTGGAGCCAAACATGAGATATTTTGCCCAAAAGGTGACAGCTGCTAACCCAACCATTGGGTTGAATATCTGAACTACTATATACTGAAAAACAATTCTGTTAGTTTGGATTGAATTCAGATTTCTAAAACAACAACATATAATTACGTATCTTTAAGACCATTCTCAAAATTTAAACCATTACTTAGGTAGAAAAGTAATCCTATGAGGCTAAAAGTATTTTGAGTGTACGATTTTAATCTAAATCCTAGCCAATAACTCCGGTAAATTATTAGGCCTAATTCCAATAGGAAATCCTTCTGATGATAGCTAATCAAATAACTCCTGTATCATGTCCAATATATTAACGAATTCATTTGCACCCGTAACTGCCATTCACGTAAATTTCCTCTTAAACGATATTGAGGATATCGGTCCATTGTCGATTAGTTAATATCGCGAATTACTAGAAATTAAATGAAAACTCACTCTAAGTGACAATGTGGTTTTGATACTTTTCCATTACTCATTTTGAACAATTTCACCAAATCATGAGTTGAAAAGGCCGATCATCAAAAGGCATGAAAATTAAACGGTTCATTTTAAATATGTCACTTTTAAATGCCGTAGCTTTGAGCCTCATCGTTAAATGCATCTCAGATATCTGCAATTTGGCTGCCGTAAAAAGTTAGTCGTTGAGGAATTTGTCCTATGTTATATTGCCAAGAAATCGAACAGTAAGCGATATTTGTCTCTCGATGTGGAGAACTTGACCAACTGCGTGAGTTGACGAATACACGCGACCCGGATCCAATGACTAAGACGTGAGCCCCAACTTCTTACGTCCCTTCACCACTGAAATATATTGCATTTTAATGTCGCCATTGCGCTCCATGCTCCGAAGCATTTTTAAATGACGAGACACTGAAATATGTAGTTTATAATGTGATACACCAAAGAGGAGGGAAGTTTTTGAAAAGGGGGATGAACGCTCTATCTCCCTTAATTCCCTCTCGATTGAGTCCCTTATAATGCAATACATTTTGTCAGAAACGTCATAGTTTCGACGGACTTCCTCCTTGATTTTTACAACAGCGACGCCGTTTCCTAAAACGTGACTCCTCTCTTATTACACATGATGAGATTCCCTCTGACACAAAAGGCATTTCAGGGGATATTTTCGAGGTTCAACGGAAAAGTGAATTTAAAAACAATTGCAAATGATGGAACATTATCTTTCGCTCGCCTTGAGAATCTGAGGAAATAAATCCACAAGTAAGTACACTTCTGTGGATTATTCAAATTTCGGACATGATAATTGAAGATATTTAACAATCCTAAAAAATGGCGACAGGGTAGAAGAAGCGTGAGAAAAACGCTCCATAACAAATGACACCACGACTTCATTCGATTTCAGAATAGGATGAGAAAAAAATGATGCGACAAAATTTTAAATACATAAAATCAAGCTATTATATTTCAAAGAAACTGTGGGAGATGCCGCAACAGTAACTTCTAAGGGAGTCATCCGCTAATGGGTATTTCAATGCAACACTTTTAGGGCGTAAAAATCATTCGCCTTGATCGGGAGTTGAACCCGGATCCCTCAATGTCCGGTCCAGTGCTTTACCCAGTTAAGCTATGGTTCAATTTAGTTTTATTCGGTTTAGTATGTTACACTGCTAGTGTTTACAGTGTACACATTGTCAGCTTACAGATTATGGTTACAGCATATTTTTTTCTTTATAAGTATATGTATGCATATATATACTCATAGAAATAAATATGCATATACACACTTACATAGACATACATTCATATATATTGCATAAAACAATTGAGACCATGAACAATACTGTGGAAGGAAATAATGAAGGGAAGGTTCACAAGATATAGAAGAAAATATTTGGATTAGCAGCGGAACATTATATTTGGTTGGAGCTAGTGATAGCTCTGAAGTACAGTTATTCAGAAAAACAACTTTTTAACCACGGACAACGTGTGTCCGGTACCGGGGGCAGCCACATCCATTCCACTAATGCTTGCATGCCTTTCGTGGAATGTTTATTCGAAGTTCTCAACTGTGTGAATTCCACGATTAGGGTGGTCATTATGAAGGATTTGAAGCTCGGAAAGAGCCGAAAGTTCAAGGTGATCAGATTTATGTCGGTTATGGCACCACCACCGAACACCTCCCAGATTTATATATCTTTTTTGGAGTTTCCCATTCTCTGATTTTATCGTTTCATCCAAAGGATCAAATGCGCAACGTTGTCTATTCGACCGTATGACGGACAAAGGGGAGAATCGGCTAGCTGGAGGTGATGCCTCACTTCCCTCGTCATGACTGTTTTCGCGATTAGTTTAAACATTCCACTACGTGCCTCATCGTTCGCCGTGCTAATCGCCCAGTTTTTCCAAAAAAATCGTTCTCTTTTATGTATTTTGTTGCTGCTCCGTTAGCGCTCTGACATACAGGGTCTTGACCCTAAATGCTTCTCCATCCCGCAGGAGAGAAGCGACCTTTTTCGTTTCTTCAAATGCCCTCCGATGGCATTCGTCGCGCGCAAGTTCCTGCCACGCGTCCTTGAGGAGTGCCTTGCGACACGCGTCGTCGCTGCCGATGATGCGCAGGCTAAGCTTCGCGTAGAACACCTTCGCCTTTAGAGCTCTGCATCGGTTAAATTGAGACCACCCTGCTCCAACGGGCCATAGAGCTGGTTGCGGGACACTTTCTTTACGTAGCCATTCCAGATCATTTGGTTGGTCGCTCTAATAAAGTTTGCATTGTATTTAGCTGGTAAGGGCCACAAATGGGCCACATACCATATCCTTGGGTGGACAATCTGGTTGAGGAGGCGGACGCGGGTCACGATCGGGACGGAAGGGAAGGAAAGCTTTCCAACACTCCATTTTACATGATGGTCAATAATTCCCCAGTATCGCTCAATCGTGGGAGGCAACTCCTTCTCCCACCAGAACCCCAAGATTTTGAGCGAGGGCGCTTCTGGCCAACCGATGGATGTCGAGGTCTGGTGGCCCTTCAGCAGAAAAAACCTGGATTTCCGGTTGTTGAAGAAGATACCGCCCTGCTCATATGACGTTAATATGTCGTGGACTAGAGCCATGTGGGACGGGTCGTCGTCTCGTCGTCTACGAAGAGGGTTATGTCGCCAGCGTATACGACGCCCAGGTAAACGGCGCCCAGACGGCGTACCCCGATTCCACTGCTCTTCAGTCGTCTTAAGTAGGGGGTCTAAGGCAAAGGCGAACAGCTGCGTTGACAGCGGGCAGCCCTGCCGAACGGAGTTACTGACGGGAATGGGCGGCGAGTTGGCATTGTTTATCCTTACTATAGAGTATGTTCCGTTGTACACCGTTGAGACGGCACGAATGAAGTACTCGGGGAAGACCATCATCTTTAGCAGGGTTAGAATCCATTCAATCTGGACCAGATCAAATGCTTTCTCAAGATCGATAGCTAGCAGTGACAAAAAACGATCGCCATACAAGGGCGCGGAAAAAATAATGCCGCGAATTAAAAGTGCTGCATCGAAGATGTTTCGCATTTTCGATACGGCGTACTGGGATGGAGAGAGGACGATATCGGCAGCAGCCGTCATTCTATATCGTAGGGCGTGCGCCAATATTTTATAGTCTGCGTTTAAAAGGGCGATTGGCCTGAAGCCGTTGAACGACTTTGGCCGCGTCTTCTTTGGTACAAGCGTTATCACGGCGGTCCGCTGACTTGCAGTCAGAGAGCCGCTAGTTAAATTGCAGTTAAAAAGGTGGGTTAAAATAGGTATTAAAACATCCCAGTACGTTAAATAAAATTCAAAGGGTAGGCCGTCCAAGCCGGGTGCTTTGCCCTTTGGAAACATGGAGGAGGCGCAGTCCAGTTCGTCTGCACTTATGTGTCAACAAAAATCGTCTTTTTGATCTGTGGACGGTGTCGGGAGAGGGGGTGTGTCTCCCTCCTTCCACGGAGGATACCTGTTAAAGGTGTTGTGAAAGTGCTGGGCCGCTTCCCTAAGGAGGTCGGTGTCACCGGCGGCAGATTCTCTGACAGGGATTCTGTCTATATCGGAGCCGGAGTTGGATTTCATCCAGCGCCGAAGCTCAGATAGCTTTAGGGGTCCCCCTATATCCTTGTCCGTGTCTTTTTACCACTTCTGGGGAGCGTATTTTTGGAGCTTGTGGCCGATTATAATTTTTTTTAGGGACGACACTTGCACGTGGAAATCCTCCGGCGCAACATCCTTACGCAGGAGCTCTTCCAGCGCTCGGCGGTGGAAGGAGATGGTGTAATTTTTTTCCTTACGCCACTCAAAGGTTTGCCTTTTGATGTGGGTGACAATACGGGGTTTGAATTGCTCGTCCCACCATACAGCGATGTCTGCACCGGGACGGAGTACCGCGATCAGTTCACACATCCGGGTGCGGATAGAATCGCGACGTGTCGCGTCCTCCAATACGCGGGGGTCCATGCGCCACACGGAGCCGCAGGGGTGAGCGTGCGAGCCCGGGGTTGTGTCCGGGAACGTAAGACTTATGATCACTGAGCAGATATCAGAGAGGGACACCGGGAGGGTGTTCGCTGTCTGGACGACATTCTTTAGGGATGCCGAGAGGAAGAGATAGTCCATACGCGTCCAAGAGTTAGGGCCTGATCGCGTGAAGGGGGCGGGACCGGCGCAATAAGAACGCACTGCGTCAATCGCTCCAATGGAGTCGAGCATCAGTGAGAGTGCCCGGTTTAGATAGTATGTCACCCTGTCCCTGTTCGAGGCACTATCATCTCGGCGGTAGATGGAGTTAAAATCCCCGCCCAATATGGCCTTCCCCGAGAAGGAATACAGGTAGGGGAGGAGAAGTTCATTAAAATATGTTTCGCGCTCTGCCCTCGCGCGCTCACCGGAAGGAGCGTAAAGGTTTGTGATATGGATACCATTCACGATAACGGACATTATTCGGCCCGAGGGTTGGCGGCGAACATGAGAAAATGGATTGCCATTTCGGACTAGGGTGCTGGTGGCAGAATGACTTTCGGCGAAATTGCCGATAGCCTGAAAGATGTTTGCATCCCAGACTATGTCCCCCTTTGCCTCTTGAAGGAGGATCACATCAGCCCTAAGATCGCGGAGAAAACGTTGGATGACTGCAATTTTAAAAGCGCTATAAACGCCAGCAATATCAAGCGAAATAATATTCACTGGTGGAATGAGAGGATAGCTATGGGCTCCGGACATCACTTACCAGAGTCCTGGTTGTGGCTTACGTCGCTTCGGTCGCGGCTCGAACCCGGGCGACGAGTGCTTCGCCGCTTCCCGGGACGCTTCGTCCGACGGGTCGACGATCGAGGTCTCGTGTTGTCACCGCATACCTCCCACTCGACCTCGTCCGAAGAGGAAGATCCAGCCGTGGTCTCTACGGAGAGCGGGTTACTCGGCACTGTTCCACGGGGGGCCTTCTTCGAGCGAGCACAGCTGGGGAGCGTCCCAGCCCAAAGGGGGGCCGAGGGGGGGGGCGAGGGGGGCGGACTGGAGGTTATCTGCCGAAGGGGCCCCGTCGGAGGAAATCAGAGGATATCGGTCGAATTGGTCCACCCCTAGAGGAGCCCCGGGAAGTTCCTCGACACTTTGGCTGTCCTCAAAGAAGAAGAACGATGGAATGTCTGGGACTGTTGACGTCGACAAAGTTTTACTCGTACATGTGTCAACTTCCGGGGCCGGTGATACTTTCTTGAGTTTCCGTGGTAATGGAATCGAGGGGCCCGCCGTTGGGGCAGGGGGAAAATCGCAATTGGTTGCATCCTCCCCCGCGGTCACCCGTGATTCTCGGGGAGTTACATGGGATTCTTTCTCCTAAAAGGGTATAAATATCCTTTTGTGCACTCTCTTTATTTGAAAAATGTATATGCTTACTCTTACTTACATTAATGCCCATATTATCGGTTGTTACCCAGCCACTAAGTCGATCTAGGCACTTTTGTAGTATTGCGCGGTCATTTACATGCTCTACCCTTCTCTATATAATGTAATCATCAGCAAAGAGTCTTATTTGGGAATGTCAATTATTTGGTAGATCGTTTACGTGTGATCAAATTGATAAAAATGTATGAGTTCACAGATGGAATTGGAAAATTATAAGTATTATTACGTGCCATCCCATCAATTTTCCGTTGGATTTAATATGTAAATATACGCGTATTTTAATTAAATGGGTATATCCAGTGATTAAACATTGGGATACTTATTATAGAACCCGATTTCGACTCCGGTTTTGTGCTCGTTTGTATAAGAGATTCAATAAGTGTGATTTTTTGGTTTGGCCAGATCTTCCTGTGAAATCCCTGGTGACACAGTAAAAGAAACCTCCCCCTTATTCAGAGTAATGAATTTTACATCACCTTCCTTATGTTTGGATGGAGAGTTTAGTAATCGGTGTGGTCAATCCTCGCCAATCAAACCAACATTCGCACTGTTTGGTTTGGTTTTTTTAGTTCTCGGAATGAATGCATACCTTTTCCAATATGAAAAAAAACGATGGAACACTTTTGGTGGCAAAGGTTGAATCATATCTGAGTCTTAACTTCAGTGCACTATTTTTATTAATTGTTTCATAATTATTCCACTTTTTTCTTAAACTAAATTACAAAATCATCATACCTCCGCCTGCTGGATGTTCCTGGGGGAGCGCCACGGAATCAAGAATACCAGCCCTAGGATTATTTTAAACCACAATCTCCGAGATTTTCAATTATATCTATTTTCACTGAAGAACTGACTAGTAGCTCCATTGCTGAAATTCTCTGAAACCATATGTTTATGGCCTAGAATATGAATATAGACTAGCTTTATTCTCAATGAATATTCCACCATACATTTTCTTTTTTCTCGTGTGGAAAGAAAAATTAAAATTACGGGGAACATCTTCCCTGTGGATTTGGATGTCACAGGTACTTCACTACACCCTTAGATAATGTTGTGTCCATTACGTCGTGAAAGCAGGAATATGCGGAGGCGGGGGATGTCTGGCCTCCCGCCGCACCCTAGGGAACTGGTATTCGCCAAAAGAGCTTGCTTAAGCGGATCGCGTCCTTTGCAAGTTGCCGTGCCGTGGCTATTAATGCGGGTTCGTCCGCTCGTCTCGCTGCACACAGGAAGAGATGCGGCGACGGATGAAGGTTTTTGCAGCCCAAATTGCGGCTTTCGCGTCCCAAAGGCCTTTCCTGTTCATGGGCTGGGGACGAGAAGCACCATGAGCCGCCGCCATGGCAGCAGAATGAACTTACAAACTATTTTGACTTTTTTCCCCTTTTTCCTCCCAGCACCTTCTTTCAGATAGACCACCAGGTGTCTAGCGAACAAACATTAATGAGTTACAATAACCAACGACGATGCATAATGCATTAAAAATGCTCCTCCACGTTCCTTTGCTCTCCGGACGCCGGTGGTGGTCAGTGCATCCCTTGGCATCACGATAAGCCACGTTTGGCATCAGCTCTCCGAAGGGTAAACCACCAGAAATACTATATTATGCCTTAAGCGGAACACAAGTCCGCGACTTTTGGTTTGACAGCTGAGCGTTTTACTCACCTAACTGATCTTGCCGGCATTAGAAAGTCTAGTTTGATTAAACTACCACAGGTAAAACATTTTGTCAGATATTAGCCCTGACTGTCACATTAGCGTGCCTCCCATAATTCGCGTATTTCTCTACACATTTAAAAGCACCTCCTCAATGCGATTACCTTGGCCCAAGTCTTCATTGACCTATGCCGTCGCAACAAATAACCTCAACAATGATTATTCCAAAATGAATCCCAAAAATATCCAGGAATTTTGAAAATAGCATCTTATTAAAACAGTTTTTAATGCAATTTTTTCCAAAAAACTACATATAATGAACCTGAGAAACTGCAAATGATGGCGCAAAGGAAATGTATAATGTTAAGTTGCGCAGTCCGTCGTATTATTTTACCCCAGCTTCATATTCCAGTGATCCTCGGTAGAACTTTGCTCAAAATGCCCAGAAAAATATTTTAAACTAAGGTATCGAATTGCATGTAACGTTTTGTTTTAAGTTAAAAAAATTGTAAAATGTGTTCGTATTATTTAAAGGTTCTAAAAATCCTCTCATTTAAGAAGTATTTAATTGAGATATTGTATTTTTGGTGCAGAATCATCTTCTGCCGCAATCTCCCGATGGCTTGCATATTTAGGTTTAGATGAAAGTATAAGAACAAATGTTCATGGAGACTTAGTAGCGTACGTCCATAGCATCCCCTCCTGCGTCTGTCTTAGCGGTCCATCTACGATGGGGAATTCGCTGTGTTTTCCTCCCCACCCCCTCTCCCCTTCTGCCTCGCGCTCGTCTCAGCCCCTCTCCCAACGGGTCCCCTTGGAGATAGAAATAGGATTGCGGCCCTATCGAGATAACCATGACGGCACACTGCAGCCCGGTCTGCCTCGGAGGGGAGGCGACAGTTCTCACTACTCGGCGGACAGGGTGCACGCGAGGGGAGACGGGCGGGTCTCCCCCAACATAGTGGGCCAGCTTGTTTGCATCTGCTAACCTACCACGCGTTCCTGCCACCGCCCGCCGTCTGCACACTTGAATTCCCTCGCTGAACCGACATCGGTCACTGCGCATGACGTATAGTGTGCACGAAGCCCGTCTCCAAAATCCCAAACACCACTCCCACATTTAATTCATTAACCGAGTGAACTCAAGCCGACTGCATCATTGAAGGAGCTTTAGAGACAAGAATTGAAAATAAAAACGTTAAAACCCCAAGTGAGCGATTTTGACAAATGCTTGGATAGCGAAACCCAACAGGACAGTGGATAAATGCATAGCAAAGAAACAATAATCACATGATATCACATGATATTAGGCCAAGGATATACAAGCCTCGGCAATAATAGAAATGAAACGAACGGACAGGGTTCACTCTGTTTGTTTAAACGACCCATTTCATGTACAACATATGAGGTCGACAAATAAAATGATCGGCACTCTACTGCTGATCAGTACTCTCTAATTAGTACCGCGGATTCTCGTAATTCCTTCCTATGGCCTATTTTTTCTAATTATTCTCCTCTACCTAGGGCCTTCCTTTATTTTATTTTTGGCCTTTTAAAAAACTTGATTAAAAATTTTAACTTTTTTTTTTAAATTCGCAAATATATATTCTATTGTTTGGTATTATTTAATATTTTAAAAATGTATTATTACAATCGCTTTGCACGGTGATTCAAGACATATTAGGTGTATTAAAAAGTAACAGTGTGAAAATAAAATATGATCTTGGCATAGGCAATATTTTATTTGCGTTTCCGTGATTTTTCCATGACTCTTTTTCATTGCTTAAGCACGTGCATTGCATATTAAATGGTGCATCGCTGCAGTCCATTTCCAGAACCGGATGAGATGATCGTGAGGGAAAATAGGTAACGCAAAGGTCAGACACCTCAAGTATCGACCTGACCTCACGTATAATTATCGAAATGCAGACGTTATACATGTAAGGAGTAAAACACGGGCATAATCAAAACAAAAAGTAGTAACAAATACAGGCTCACACAGTCAGTCCGTCAAGTGACAAACCGACTACTTCAATGAAAGGGAGGGAGTTAATTCTTGGAAATGGAAATGAAATAAGTTCTGCCACCCACTCACCACTTGGCTCACCAAAACGTCCAACTCTCGTCTGCACGCGATTCCAGCCGAAAGCATAAGCCGAATTTTAGGACTTCCTCGTGAGAATCATCAACACCAACCGAATCAAATTTTCTTAGAATTGCCAAGATTGTAAGCCCCAAATAACTCGCTCCCTCTCAATCCAGATCAATGATGCCGCATGGATATTTTATTCCTTGTAAATTAAGATAAGTGGATTCACGACAAATAAAATAGGCGCCTCAGCTAACTTTTTTGATCTCGAAGGGAAAACTTGAGGTTGTTTTAATGCACTTTTTAATGCCAAATTCACACGAATGGTCCAATGCCATGTAATAATGTTTGCTTTGCATTATCACGGGCTTAGAATGTGACATAAATCGATCTCTTCGTGGTGCTATGGTTCTTTTGCGGAATGTATTTCCGCAAATTTGTAAGGTATAATTTAATAATATTGACAGGCAGGACCATTAATTGGTTTTAATTCCACTACATCAGAACTCAACTAGAGTTGCTCATACGCACTAGCAGTTTCTACGCTAAAACATCTCCATCATGCGCACCATTTAATGGTGACCATTATAAATTTGGTGGATGGCCGCTTCGGGGAGGCTAGGTTTGTGCAGGCGTGAAAGTTCGTAGGCTATTGCCGCATTTGCATCAGCAGTGCCCTATGGACATTCCAAACATCCGAATCGGGTGATATGGGTTAGACAGGTAACAGGTATCATTTTTATTGGGGAATTTTTGGTTTCAATCGGGGTCATTATTTTTTAGATTAATTCCATTTGAGTTGAGGGTAAATAAATGGGGGTTAAGGCGAGGGATATTAAACAGAGAAAATTAGACAGAATAAACTGGTTATTAGCAAAATATTTCTTTGACTTGAGAAAAAATTGCCAAGAACAATGAGGAATGAAGATCACCTTGCAACTTCTGAGCGCCATGGGAGGGCAATCTGCCGGAAACTAGCACCACCTTAAAGTAAGCGGTGGTCTGCACTTCCTCAGCCGACGACTACCCTCCTCTCTGCTGCGATGACCTCCATTCAATGACCTCGCATCGGCTTCCGCATTAGGGAGAAAAGAGGGCTCCCACGGAGATGATTTTCATCGACCTGTGAAACCACGTAGCCAACGGGTCACGAACTACTCCTAATTTCTATCGTAATTTTTGGCATGAGGTCTTCTCTATACTTCCCTACAACACTATCTAACTCGCACACTTAGTTGTCTTCCTAAGTGAATCCGTGTGAAGAAGTTGTCTAGCAGCTAAAATAGAACCCACTGGTTATAATACTGTATAACATACTTTTATTGATATTTTTAGCGCTGCATGAGATTCTGATCAATCTTAACATAAATATTCTTTCAATTGAACTCATGGTAAAAAATATGTAACGCAGTGGAAAATATTTAGGCACTAAAGTGGTCAACGGAGATTGAAGTAACTCTAATATTTACCTTAGCACAATTTATTTAAATTTCATTTCGAGAACGCTGCTTTAGCTACGAATAACACATCGAGAATCCGATTGAGGCAAAAGAAACGTTCATCCATCCAAAGAAATGCACAGAGAGATGAACAAACAAATGCTACCAAAGAATGAGAAACCAAACACCAAAAGGAGATGTAATGATTCCGATGGAAACGTCGCCGTGATTGCAACGCCATAATAGAGAATCGTGCTTTCAGTGAAGGGAACGTTAACTCGATTTCGATGGGCTCCCCTTTGACTGACCTCATGCCCCCTTTCACCCTCACCTTTCCCCTCTCGCCCTCCATCTCTCCGACCTCCATCGCCGCCCAAACTGCCCCCGAAAGGAAAACCCCATAACTGTGCAGGGCTAAACAAACTTCGCGGTAACCGGGAGGACGAATTCTCAAAGTTCATTCGCTTGGTGGCATTAAAATATTCCTCGCCCCACCCTTGGCGATGGGGCATGGCCAATCGCTCGTGTCAAGGTTTGGGCCAAGTGCACCACACATCCAACCACCCTCACACACACACACACGAACACACACACAACACACACACACGAACACACACACAACACACACACACGAACACACACACACACGAACACACACACACACGAGCACACGTCGATGATTGCCAACTCACACACACACACGCATAAAAGGAAATGGCATGTATTTTAATAAGATGGTGCCGAGGAGAGACCCGCGATCTGCTAGACTCTGCCCCTTTCTCTCTCTCTGATCCCCTCCCATACCTCATCCGTTCCTCCCTTCATCCCTCCCCCTCCTCCTCCTTCATGCTAATATCAACAGCTCTGGGACACACACCCTCGAGGCCACGGAAATTAGCCGCTCGTTAGAGTGCGCTAAGCGATTTCTAATTGGTGGATGCACGGCAGGGAAGTTTACGCCTAGCCCTCGGTGCTGCTATCAAAGCAAACGGCAGGAGTCGAGGAGGGTGATATTTGAAGCGGGGCGTTGAGGGGGCTGTCGGTCGTCCTTGGGATATCTCCCATCGCCCATTAGTGTGGTGGAAAGCATATAGATGGCAGCTTCGAGACCTATCGATGGTACCGACAGCAGCGGTTCCAGAAAGGCCTCGTGCACGGACGGAATTGCTTCTCGTCTTCAAGTAGGTGACTAACATCTATCAGACTGAGCATGCATAACAGATTTGCGGTGACAAAAATGCCGAAAATGGTCGACATTACCGCGTGCATTCTAAAACATTAAGATAAATTTTCACAGATTTTGACAGAACCGAAGCAATAAGTTTATGCATACACATAACAGGGGATAATAAATTTCTTTTCCTAATAGACGGAAACTTATTATTTAATTAAATTAAAATAAGAGAATATATTTTTCATTCTAGAAAAATATTTTTTTACGATGCGATTTCAAATTTTAATCTTAATTGATTGTGGAAAAGGTCCAGAATTAAAGAGAAATGTCAGCTAGGCTATAAAATGGCTGACAAGATGATTAAGAAGATAATAGAAGGGAAGGTCATAGAAGATTCTATTCACGAAACTACGTGAAAAGAGTTGCATAGTAATAAATAATTACCCTAGGTGGAAAACTAATAGATAAGTAGATAGATAGATGTCTTTAATAGCACAAGATTGATATAAAATGGTCCCTTCTTCAATCAAACCTATCATCGTATACATTTTATAATGCCATAAAATTTATAAGTAATTCCATACACAATACCTACGTATACCCATGTATACATTCAATTGCATGTAGACAGAAAGACATGCGTTACACATAGATTCGCGTATATTAACAACTATATACATAAATCCTTCTGTATAAATATAATTATGTATATATACATATCCCCTCCCACCCCCTTGTTCATTTCCTATTGGTCCCTTACCTCTACTACCCTCACCCCTCCCCCGCAAATGTCCTCTCCGCTCTTCCCCGAGAACGCCATTCTGATGACGACGGTCGTGCCGTCGAAACGTCATAACTACATATGTGAATGTCCTTTCTTTGTGTTTCTATGTTTTAAAAATAATCTAATATATATATATAAACACAGATGTAGATTTTTAGAATATAGAGACACAAAAAAAGGACACTCACAATTTGTTATTTGACGTTTCGACAGCTCAGCTTTTGTCTTCAGTCGTGATTCTGAAGACGACAGCCGAGCTGTCGAAACGTCAAATAACAAATTGTGAGTGTCCTTTCTTTGTATCTCTATATTCTAAAAATCTACATCTGTGTTTTTATATATTTGTGCGTCGCCGAAGAGCGTTCCATTTCGAAGATATTTACATATATATATATATATATATATATATATATATATATATATATATATATATATATATATATATATATTATACATATATATATATATACACACACACATACATAAATTCATACACAGAAAGAAATTAAAGTAAAGAAAGAAAACGATAAAATAGAGAAATTAGGGTAAGCCAAGAATAGTTGAAACCCACGCATGAAAACACCTGCAAAGAGAAGGAGGGTGTGAAAAACCTGCGAAAACCTTATGAATTAGTGGAAAGATTCATGTGCGTTAAAATAATTATGTTTTAAACATCATGCATAAAAAAATAATAGGAGGTAGTTAACGTGTTGAAGTATGTAGTGCAAACATATGGGAACGTTGCAATGAAGGGGGAAATAGATAAGATGTACAAAAATATTGTGTGCCAGCAAGTTTACGCCTGGAAAGGGAATATGACGTAAATGTGCGAAACCATGTATGTTCCATTGCTAGATAGAAAATTTATTATTGATAGAAATGAGCTCTTACGGCTAGTAATATATAATAAATGTGAAACTCCAATAGCCGTAAACAGTTTACCTTTCTAAACAAAGTAAAAATGAAATTAGTTGGCTAGCGCCACAAGTCAAGAAGGGGTAAAAAGTCTTTTTCACCACCCCCCCCTCCCCCACACATGTAACACTATATATTCTTCGGATTGCCCTTACCCTTTCTCACTTCGACTTGTGTTGTAGTGACGATTACCCTTCAGTACGCTGAAGAGGGCTACTTTGTGGCCGAAATACGCGTATTCGTATTCATCTTTCTTATCCTCTCCTTTTTTACCTTTTACCCCTTTTACCTACCTCATTATCCTTTTTTACCTTTTACCCCTTCTTGACTGGCGCTAGCCAACTAATTTCATTTTTACTTTGTTTAGAAAGGTAAACTGTTTACGGCTATTGGAGTTTCACATTTATTATATAGAAAATTTATTAATGAAATTGACGTCGGATAAGGCCGTGGCAATACACAACATCCCCAACGGAATCACTTAGGGGTTTAGGAAATAATGAGAGAAATAATGAGCTAATAAGTAGAATTAATGAGGGATATATTTTGCCGAAAGATTTCTCAAATACGTTATTATTCCTAATTTCAGCCGCAATTTCTGCAACCACTGATGCAAAGGCTGAGAAATTAATTGCTCATCCAGGAGTGATTTGAAATAAAGTTCCCTAATTCAATTAAATTAGCAACTTATCACGTTTTTAATAATGATAGCAAAACGTGTACAATAAAGTCCATTTTTCATCAGCACTCTCATTGCCTTTCTTATTAAGCATAGTATAGCGAACCGCTTAATTACCTCCTTTCCATCGGATTCCGAAGGACTCTTCCCTTGGAGGCGGTGTCGTCCCGTAGGCGGGGAAGCACTTAGTCGGAAGCAGAGTTAGTGAAGGGGAGGGAAGATGGCGCGCGTTTCATGGGATGATCTCCAGACTGCTTAGAGTGGGCGATAAAGAAGGTGAAGAAAAGGGGAGATATAAACTTCCCTAGTCGACTCCCGAGTTCATATACAGCATTCTGGAGTTCGTGAACTTAATGCAAAAGGGTCCTTCGATGGGTGATCTCTGCAGGGGCCAGAGAGAGCCCCTTGGAGGGGGGTACTCCATTATCAGCTAATTTTGGGCCTTGGAGGTGTACCCTGGCGTACACAAAGAGAGTGAACGGTGAGAAAACGAGGAAGGATAAGGGGCAATGCTTACGCTATTTTGTACAGCGAGCAAATTTCCCCCGTTTTGACGTTATGGCACTCGATTTAGCAAATGCCAAGTTTGTATTATGCAGCGCACTAAATTTTATATATATATATATATATATATATATATATATATATATATATATATATATATATATATATATATATATTGTCGCAAGTATGCGACATGTTCCTCCCTTCCTGGCTCCTCCGAATACCCACCCCAAGCAATCAACGACGCAGTGTTGCAGGTGTGCAGCATGGTATTCCCTCCCTGGTTTTCCCCAAAACTCCCACGTGACCAACGACAATGTTTCCAAGCGATCAACAACAATGGTATTCCCTCCCTGGTTTTCCCCAAAACTCCCACGTGACCAACAACAATGCTCCTAACTTGGGTATAAAAGCCCTGATCGCGGGGCGAAAAGCAGGCAGTTGGTTATCTGGCGGTGACCGGTAGAGCACGATGCTTCGGCTATGTTGCGCTTTTCGCGACTGCGTGCCCTATTTCTGACTCAACGACGGACGAGGGCTCTGCCTAGGTTATGCTTGTCGTGACCGCGTCCGCCCTGCCGTACCCCCTTCCTTCCCGGTGGACGAGGGCTCTGCCCAGGTTATGCGTGTCGTGACCGCGTCCGCCCTGCCATACTCCCTTCCTTCCCGGTGGACGAGGGCTCTGCCTAGGTTATGCTTGTCGTGACCGCGTCCACCCTGCCATACTCCCTTCCTTCCCGACGGACGAGGGCTCTGCCTAGGTTATGCTTGTCGTGACCGCGTCCACCCTGCCATACTCCCTTCCTTCCCGGTGGACGAGGGCTCTGCCTAGGTTATGCTTGTCGTGACCGCGTCCGCCCTGCCATACTCCCTTCCTTCCCGGTGGAAGAGGGCTCTGCCTAGGTTATGCTTGTCGTGACCGCGTCCGCCCTGCCATACTCCCTTCCCGACGGACGCGCGTTGGTGTACTGAGGGTCTAGCCATCCATAAGTTGCGTATATCTTTGTAAATGGTGCATTTTAACTGTATTTTGTATAATAAACGATTGTTTGGGTAAGACTCGGTGTAGTAATTCTGACTTTCCCCGATACCCTTTGTGTCGCACCATCAAGGAACGCCCCTTGCGACATATTGGTGTCAGGTGTGGGGTCACGGTTGGACTAGTGATTTATTCAGTGAATGCGATAGTTATCATAGATTTTCATGTTCCCGTGTACCATTTTAAATCGGAAAATTAGCCCAACCAGCGCCCACCATGGGTATCGGATAAACTCGGAGTATGAAAAAATAAATTAATTAAGCACCCTTAAAATTTTAACGTAATTAGCATTGGATTAAATTTCGCGATGGATGGCCTTAACCCTCATAGACTTGGTTACTGTAACCCTTTTCTCGATTATCAAGGAACCGTCCCTGAATTTAAACTCGGCAATACACTCGACTTCACACCTTCGGTTAATGTGTTAGAACAGCCGGGAAGTAGCGCGAGCCCCCAAAATGTTTGCGGAGAAGCTGCGCAAACCGCCGCTATTGGCAGCCAGTTTCATTTAATTCCAACGTTTAGCGGTGAAGATGAGATAGGGGTTGACAAATTTTTGGAAAGCGTTCGTATTGTAAGTCATCTTAGTGGTTGGAATGAAGCACAGACCTTAGGAGTCGCTCAACTTCGGCTTGGAGGAACCGCAGCGGATTTTGTCTCTGCAAATCATCACATATTAGGTTCATACGCGGACTTTTCCATTAATCTCAAAAGGAGATTTTCCCTTAAGGCCTCTCCAATCATGTTAGAAAAAATATTTAACACTTCTGTACAAAAACCGCTGGAGAGCGTCGCAGAATTTTCAACCAGATTGCGCAATGTCGCCCGTAGGCTACGCGAGTCATGGGGCGAGATTGATTCAGAAACAGCGAAGAGAATGATTGAAGGTAGACTTCTCGCGCAATTTTTAATTGGGCTGAGGGAAGAGATTGGCAGGTTTGTGTTGGTGCGTAATCCAACGAACTTGATTGAGGCAGAAGGGTTCGCAAGCGTTGAAGAAGCTAGCGTCAGAAATTACGCCGTCAATAGAGAAGTAAATTCACCTCAACAGTCTCATGCGTGGTTGTGTCAATCGCCCCATAGGTGGCCGCCGTCTCCAAATATAGTATAACGCCTTGGTCAGGGATGCACGCGAATCCGCCAAATGTTGCAGGTTGGCAGTTTCCCGTGGAACAAATTAACGCCGCGCAGGCTGTCGGGAGGGGTTCCCAAGTAAGATCGGTTCCCCCGGTGCAAGGAGGGGCACCAGAGGATAATCACGGCGCACGCGTTTGCTTTCGCTGCGGTAAAACCGGTCACATTGCTCGAGCATGTAGACAGAGTGAGAGGGGAACGAGGCCGTCTTTGTGTTTTAATTGTGGTAATGAAAATCATTTCTCTACAGATTGCCCGCTCGTGATATGCGGCATCTGTCAAAAGACTGGCCATCTTCCCAAACGCTGCCCGAGGCGCGAAAATCCCTTCGTGGCGGGAAACGCCGATCTCCCGACCGGGAGGTCGGGACAGATTTAATTCTAGCGGTCACTCCAGAAGCGGGATGGACAATAATAGTGAAAATTTTAGGGAAAGATTACAATTTTCTAGTGGACACGGGAGCAGCCGTTACCATCATTAATAATAAAAAATTTCCGTTTGGCCAATTAAAGATTTCTGATTACAATTCTCGAGTGCGAAGCGCGTCAGGTCATCCCTTACCAATCATTGGACAGAGTTGCGTGCCATTTTTGATCGAAGATAAATTATATCCCCATGACGTCTTAGTAGTGGATTTGGGGGAAACGAGCTATGACGGTCTTCTAGGCCTTGATTTTATGGTTCGTTACGGGAAAAGTATATCGTTCAATAAACGGAAAATAAGAATGGGTGAGGGACACGAGACAGACCTAAAATCTAATACCGTAACATCGCAGATGAACGAGCCCAGAGGTGCCCATGAAATTGGAGTTTCGGAAGAGGTCAAGGCGTTTGATTCTTTCATTTCTAGTATAATTAATGGCAATGATTCGCAAATGGCCACGTATGATTTAGCATTCCTTGAGGAAAAAACGATAAGCGACACTAAAAACCAAGGTGCTCTTCCGGCAGAGATAATGAAATGTAACTCGCGAATAAATAATAGTATGGAGGGAGGTTGTTTTCAAGTAACGATGGAGGAATCGACAGCGAAGGACGATGGGAATAAGGATAACGGATCTCTAAATAAGGATTCAGAGAAATTAGCAGAGGTGGCGAAGGCCGAAAGAATCATGGATAGGGTGCCACCCGCGTCGCAATCAGGCTGCACCGCTAGGGACGAAGTTATTGGCGATGTCTTTGAGGTTTCCACCGACTCCCGGTTTGGGATAAAGGAGTTGGGTGATGATTGTGGTTTTCCGCCAGTAACAGAGGATCGATTTGTTGTCCCCCGGTGCGACGAAGTTATTGGCGATGTCTTTGAGGTTTCCACGGGCTCCCGGGTTGGGATAAAGGAGTCGGGTGATGATTGTGTTTTTCCGCCAGTAACAGAGGATAGATTGGTTGCCCCCTTGTGCGATGGCAAAGTTCGCGAAATTCAGACCGGCGCTAGTAATGGGATTGGCCGATCGAGCAAAATTATATTAGAGGAATCTATTAGAGTACCACCGTTATCCGTTGTGTTGTCGAAGGTAAAGAGTCAGATGGCTGAAGGCGAAGAGGTGCGAGTCGTGGAAAGCGAGAGAGATTTATTTATTCTGCCGAGTATTGCTTCGGTGTCACCTGAAGGCACCGTCCCCATATTACTTTGTAACATTCGTAGCAGCGAACAAAAGTTAAAAAAGGGCTATATAGTCGAGGTAGTGCCATTCCGGGAGGAAGTTCAGGCACCCCTCAGTAACTGGGTAGACGCTGAGGACGAAAACTTCTGGCCAGACCCTTCCGCGATGAAAAGACTTGTCGCGAGTCAATGTTAGTGAAGTTCCGTCCGAGGCGATGGAGCCTCATGAGGGGAGAGTTTGCATGGCAACACCCGAGAGTCTGGTGAGGAGGACCGGGACGATCCATTGGAAGATTGGCGGCTTTCCCCCGAAGGAGGACCCCCGGAGGAAAGGCCATCTCTCGCCCCCGCAGGACATCTCAACCAGCCAGAGGTTGTGGGATTGGTGAACCAGTACGAAGAGCGCCGGTTCCGTTGCTGGTGGGTTGCAACCATGCGGGAATTTGAGGAATCCTGGGCATCCACCTCGCATGGACTCTCCTCACAGGGATGCAGACCGAACTCAATCGAGAACTCGTTTAGTTCCCCAGAGTCTCCTCATTGTGCTCCCCTACAGTGTAGACTCCCCTCTACGCTTGTAGAGGCTAAGGTTGGCCCTAAAGGACGGAAAAGACATAATAAGGCCAGACGATTTCTATATCGACGTCGCCGGGCTCTAAGAGTGCAAGCTTCCCAAGCCCTCACGCCGAAATAAGTGTTTCTATGTTTAAGATTGATAAGTGTTTGTGCATTAGGGTTAAGTGTTTCTATGTTCGAGATTATTAAGTGTTTGTGCATTAGGTTTAAGTGTTTCTATGTTTAAGATTATTAAGTATACCCTGTGTTAAGTGTACCAAAAAGTGATTCATTAGTGATCTTGCTATGTTGCCCTTAAACCAGCATTGGACCAATGGTTGATTGTTAATACAAACAATTTTGGACTCAGAAAGAAAAACTCTCTGTGTAAAGAACTTCGTAGTCGTTTGGGATTCCAAAGAACGTGATTATAAAATGTGGATTTTCTGTGTTAATTTTAAGTAAACGGTGAATATTTTAAGGCAAATACATCCGTATAAACAGAAGATTGGGGTTGCATTTTCTGGCAGGTACAAGATGCGCGAGTCAAATATATCTTAAAGAAGATTGCTCAATTGGCCGGTGATAAGGATTGGCCACTGCTGTACTGCAGACCGAAGAACTTCTCACTCTGTAACAAATTAGTTTTGTCCCTCTCTCCCGGCACTCTTCCCAGCTATCCCATGAAGCCAGATGACTCAGTACTATGGTGATGCTAGCCGAGTATGGGGTGTTAACACCTTCTATCCCTGCTCCCGGTCTCCTTAAAAGGCAACCCAGGGAGCGGAGCGAATGAATACACCAGGCTTGGTCTTTACGGGCGTCTGAGGAAGTGATGTTTTACCCCTTTACAAGGTGGCTCACGTTAAAATAGCGCGGCACTCTGGAAGGACAGCCCTGCTAGTCATTTTACTCATGCAACAAAGGAGTCAGAAAAATACGATTTTTGAGGCTCACCCCTTTCCGGCCCCATCAGTAGATGGCGATCAAAATATTTAATTGACCACAGATTCACTTCACCTGGCGGTGAGTGATTTCAAAATGCAATTTGTAAAAATTGCTCAGAGCTGTGGTGTGCACATAACTAAGGCCCCCTATGCAATTCACAGTTAGAGTGAGAAGCTTGGACGTTAGTATGACAGTAGGTTTTGAGAATGAATGGTCATACTTTACCTCCCGGATGCTCAGCTGATGATGGCTTCCAATACCCGCCAGGAATAGTCAGCCGAAACCAGAAAGATAATATTCTTAACATGCTGAATGTGTCCAATGCTCCACTGTTCTCAAATTTGTATTGTGTCGTAAACAATTGTTGTTTTCAAGGGAAAAACTGATTGTGAAAAACTTTTCCTGCTTCCCTTGCTGTTGAAAATTTTTGGGTTATGTTCAAGTGCTCTATAATAAGTTTTGTATTTTGTATTTTGTATTTTTAATTTGTGTATGTTGTTTTCCTGGAATGGTTAGACCCTTGATTTTATTTGCTACCGGGGTAATGTCGCAAGTATGCGACATGTTCCTCCCTTCCTGGCTCCTCCGAATACCCACCCCAAGCAATCAACGACGCAGTGTTGCAGGTGTGCAGCATGGTATTCCCTCCCTGGTTTTCCCCAAAACTCCCACGTGACCAACGACAATGTTTCCAAGCGATCAACAACAATGGTATTCCCTCCCTGGTTTTCCCCAAAACTCCCACGTGACCAACAACAATGCTCCTAACTTGGGTATAAAAGCCCTGATCGCGGGGCGAAAAGCAGGCAGTTGGTTATCTGGCGGTGACCGGTAGAGCACGATGCTTCGGCTATGTTGCGCTTGTCGCGACTGCGTGCCCTATTTCTGACTCAACGACGGACGAGGGCTCTGCCTAGGTTATGCTTGTCGTGACCGCGTCCGCCCTGCCGTACCCCCTTCCTTCCCGGTGAACGAGGGCTCTGCCCAGGTTATGCGTGTCGTGACCGCGTCCGCCCTGCCATACTCCCTTCCTTCCCGGTGGACGAGGGCTCTGCCTAGGTTATGCTTGTCGTGACCGCGTCCACCCTGCCATACTCCCTTCCTTCCCGACGGACGAGGGCTCTGCCTAGGTTATGCTTGTCGTGACCGCGTCCGCCCTTCCTTCCCGACGGACGAGGGCTCTGCCTAGGTTATGCTTGTCGTGACCGCGTCCACCCTGCCATACTCCCTTCCTTCCCGGTGGACGAGGGCTCTGCCTAGGTTATGCTTGTCGTGACCGCGTCCGCCCTGCCATACTCCCTTCCTTCCCGGTGGAAGAGGGCTCTGCCTAGGTTATGCTTGTCGTGACCGCGTCCGCCCTGCCATACTCCCTTCCCGACGGACGCGCGTTGGTGTACTGAGGGTCTAGCCATCCATAAGTTGCGTATATCTTTGTAAATGGTGCATTTTAACTGTATTTTGTATAATAAACGATTGTTTGGGTAAGACTCGGTGTAGTAATTCTGACTTTCCCCGATACCCTTTGTGTCGCACCATCTAGGAACGCCCCTTGCGACAATATATATATATACACACACATATATATATATACACACACACACACATATATATATATATATATATCGACCAACACTACTGGCAATTTCTGAATAGGGATTCTCAAACATAACTTATCAATGGGAGAAAATCCGAGAAAATTAAAGCCAGGCGACAATAAATTGGATTCATTAGAAAAATAAAATGATAAAAATGGGGAAATGAATTATTTCAGTAGTAGGTAAGCATTATTAGAATTTATGGGATGAGGCTGGCCCGCGGTAAAGTGCTGGGATAAGGACCGGAGGCCCTGGGTCCAGTTCCCTAGATCGGCTTAAGGCACACTAAGCCTCTGATTTTTCAGGTACCAGATATTTCTGGAAAATCACATGCGTCAATGAGAAAAGGAAATTTGCTCTGTACCCAGATCTGTGCATACCATTACGCTTAGTACTCGGTGAGAACTATTTCTTTTATGATGGGACAAAGTATTTTTGAGTCCTGGCAACTACAGGACTCGGCCCAATGAACGTGTCGTGCCTGGCAATGAGAGAACGTATGCAGCCGTATTCATGCGAAATCCTCGCAATGCGGTACCAATAGGAGCAGTAGTAAAGTAGGCACATAAGTGGATGAATCCAGTTAAAACAGGGATTTTTAATACTTGGACCAGTTTGAGAACAGGGAAATTAGAAAATATTAAATGGAGAACCATAAAATTGATTACTAGGATTATAGCTCAAAATAGAAATTATTTTATGCAGAGCAAAATGAGATGATAAGGCAGTGAGGTTTTTTGAAGCAATTATTATAGAGTAATACAAAGTAATGTAAGAGAGAAAAAGCGAGTGGTGGCAATTATATGGAAAAAAGGGTAGAGGGAATTGTCTAAAATATTAAGTAGACATAATGCTAGTAGTTATTTAGTATTGATATTACAAGTTAAAGCTAAACCACGGAAAGAGACAATTTTTTATTACTTCTACATAGCAACAAATAACACTAGGGAGGAAGTAATGGAGTATTGGATAATTAATGGGTATTATTTAGGATGTCTCTGGCAGAAAATATTTAATAGGCATAGGGGTAGTGTAATGCCGTTATGAGGGAAAGCACAAAAGGGAATGGACTGCAGTTTAAAAACAAGGAGGAGCTGCAGAGAGAAAGAGAGATTTCTGGAGGAGATTTATTCATAAAGAACGTCTTATTTTTAGAATGTAGTAAATTTGGGTTTTTAGAATATGACTGAGCATTCTGGTAGATATCAGTAATATTATATTAAGGTTAGGATGTTGAAGAGGATAAAAGAGGGAAAACAAGTGTTGAAATAGAATGTAAAGCATTACTCGGGACGAAAGAAACGAGTCCTTAGATCCTAAGTGCCATGAGATCGTAGAAAAATATAATGGGCGAGTAAAGGAAGACGGTCTCATTAAAATATAAATAAAAAAACTTCAAAAGAGGGATTTTATGTCTCACAAATGGACCCATTTTAAAATATATGAGGAAAAGTAGATAAGAGGCATGAATTGCAGACAAGATGATTGAGAAAACAGATGGGTCAAATAAAAGAAAAGTTGCAAACGCAGAATTAGCAAGAAAGAGTTAAAAGGACATAAATAGCTAACTGAGAAGAGAAAACTAATAGGAAGAAATATTCGTGGTGGAGGATTCAATGCGAGAATATGAATAGTTTAGAAAGGAAAGACGAAATGGGAGCTCTCCACTGGTAAAATATCGATTAGAATACACCATGGGAAAATTGGAGCACACCATTGAAGTGACGCTAGGAAGTTAGGCTCCATGGCACCAAAACTAAGAAAGTAATGAAAATAAATATTTTAGAATCTTGTTAGGAATATAAAATTACAAGTCGAAAATTACATGCGTTAATAGTTTATATTCTTGTATATTATTAATTGAGGACAAAAAAGAAAGAAGTAGAAACAGCGTGAACGTAACGAGAAATTCGACAGACTAAACTTGAGAATGACGGAATGTGGAAGGCTTTGAACAAAATGGAAAACTTGAGGCATTTGGGAAGTTGTGAGGAAATTCGAATGTATTTCGGAAGACATGAAGTAATGGTTTCAAAGGATTATATCTTCGTGCGTCATAGATATTCCCTCGAAGACTGACGATGATAATGCTGATGGATCGTGCACTTTCCACCTTGGATACAACTGACCACTGTGGCACAATAAAATAAAGCCAATCTTGATATCTCACCACGCCAACTTTATGAGATTGGCCTCGCAAATCGAAGAGGCATTAGGGCAGCAGTCCACCCCCTCGGCAGATGGCCTCCCCTCACTCCACCACACTGATTTCGTCATTTGTTTTCATCGACTGACCCTCGCGAATAAAGTAAAGGGATGGTCCGATAGTATCCAAACCCTCCCCTCGGCGCATCTCCGAGAGGGAGAGAGAGCGGGAATCTAGTTTAGAAAGATAAGAAGCGAGATTCGACGAAGTTACGTCCGTCGAAGGCACTCGGTGGGAGTGGGTGTAAGTGGAGGGAGTCTGTTGTTGTTGCCGATGCCGCCCGAGGGGGGGAGGGGGGGAGCGGAAGGGGAGGGAGGAAGGGGTGAGGAGGGTCGCACCTAGGAACACGGACGGCGGAAGAGCGCCCCTTCCCGGAAGGGGGATGAATCGCAACCCCTTGAGTTCCAGCTTCTCCCTGTCCGCCATCTCGAGAGCGAGGCGAAGGGAAAGAGAAACAAGGGGCACGTGTGAGCAGAAGAAACAAACCACACAGCCTTCACTTTTGGAGAGAGGGAGAGATCGCCTCTCCAACGTTCCGCACTGCGAGCAACGGCCGCCAAAAGTAAAGCGACTAACTCAATCAGAAAGTTGGACTTCTTATTCCTGCTCGTGGATGCGAGGAAGGGGTGGACCCCGGGGGGTCGTCCCGGTCCCCCCTCTCCACCCAGTTGCGCCCTTTTTATTTACTCGCGCGGCCGGGGACGTCCCCGTCTCTGTTCACCCACTCAAACGCCAAAGGGAAAGTGTCCAAACTCGCCCTCTTCTCCCATCCGCATGAACACACACGCAGCAAAGTTTACCTCGTCCACACCTTAATCTCCTTCGTGTAGTTTTCCATTTATCCGATGGCAACATATGGCGGAATTTCATTGCATTTGAGATTCAATTACGTGTAATTGAAATATATGTGAACCTTGTTCCTTTAAGTAGGTAAATTACGTTTCACTTAGATGTTGTATTTACATAATGTCTCCTTAACAGCCATCTTCCTGGAAGGTAGGTATTTGACGGCCCGCAGAAATGAGATAATTCCAAGACCCGAAACCAAACGAACACTTAACATTGTAAACTTTCCTCTACAAAAAACAGTTTCATTTGTATCCAACGTACACTCTTCCTAGATTCAATTCGTCAAACCTGCGAATTCCTTTCTTCCCTCTAAATTTTCTAAACCTAAACTTGTGTCCTCTACCACAGTTCTCCATTATCCAATGACTCACAATTTACCGTTGGATTTCTTATGCCTTACAATTCAAACCATTCATATCGAATTATATGGGATATTACAAAACACCATCATATCATATCATAAGGTAATCTACCAGTTTAGGCAGTTTTTGGATGGACACAACTACCAATTAAATATTATGTGATTCCTAAAAAAAACACAAAAGTTATTATCCTACTCTACATCAGGTCCCACTTCATCTCTGAATACTTCCTTCCTCCCTTCATCCCGTCCAACATCCCTATCCTGTTCCTTCCCTTACCTCGTTTGCTTAATATTCTCCCCTCTATTACAATCTTCAACATCCCACTGCCGGTCAACACCCCCTTCATCCACTTTTCCTGCCTCCATAGGATTTCTCTCAACAAACCCCTCTCTTTGCCCACCATACGAAGCGCTTCCTCATTTGTTTTCTTCTCTGTTCATTTCACCTTCTCTATTCTTATCCCCACCCACATTTCAAAAGCCTCCAATCTACGTCTATCCTCTTGCTTCAATGACCACGTTTCCGCTCCGTTCATAGCTACGCTCCATATCAAAGTTTTTACGAGTCTTTTCTTAATATTCTTATTTAACGTCCCTGTAATGAATTCCCTCCTCCATGTAAAAGACTTTTCCTAGCGCAATTCTTCTCCCTATGTCCCTACGTCTTTGACTATAGTGGTCCAAAACACTTACGAGGCACGTAAACTGTTGAACCTACTATAGTTTTTGACCTCCTATTTTAATTTTAACCTTGACCTTCCTCTTTCTGGAAAATCGCATAAACTTTGTTTAACCTGCTTGTTTTCATCCCATTTCTATCGCCATGAATTTCCAATTCATTCAGCAATGCTTGCATCCCTGTAACTGACTCACAAACTAGAGCTTTTCGTGAAATATTAACAAAAGAGAACCTAGATTGCAATTAACGGAATTTCATTTCAGGAAAATATGGAAACAAGTAACGAAAATAGCCGTAAAGATTACTCAGAAGAAATAGTAATTTGTTACATACATGTTTTCCCCCCTATTCTGACGCTCAGCTTAGACGTTTTTATTGCGAAAAATCGAATATCATTTCATTTATTAATATTGATTCACATCCTATATCTATCGCACTGAATTTACAATTCAGTCAGCAATGCTTATCACCCCTTGGCAAACTAGTGCTTGGTCATCAGCAAACCTTACTGATTAAACGAGGGCCTATTCTGATTTTCATACCTACCTCCAGCTCTTCCCATGCCTCTTTCATCACTTCCTCCACATATGCATTGAAAAGTACCGGCGATAATGGACAACCCTGCCTTACACCTCTTGCTAACTTTCTGAGCCATCTGTCATTTTCCATGTATACCAACGCCTTTCGTGGTGCCTAAAGCAAGCGTTGGTGATAAACAACCCCTGTGTTCTTCAAAACTCAACTGATTTCTCCCCGCGGTCATTCCTCGTGCCTAAACCGTAGTCCCCCACCTCATCACCATCTCTTCCTTCGCCGACCGACGCATTCCAGTCCGCCATCACTATCAAATTTTTCTCTGCAGGAACGCACGCTTCTATCTCCTCTAACTGATCGTATATCCTATCGACATTTTCCTCCTTATGATTGTTTGGTGGCATGTGTGCCTAAATAATGACCAAGTTCGACGGTTCTGCTTTAATCTCTACTAGTAATATTCTATCCGTTCCTTGTTCTATGTCGATTAAGGTTCTTCCTACCTTTTTATACAATGCAATGATAACCCCTCGTTGGCTCTCGGCCCCACCGCTGTATATTATTCTATAAATACCACTCCAGGAGTCCCCGCTATCCTTCCATCTCACCTCGCATAGACCTAAAATATCTATATTTCCAATATATAAGACCTTTACTCAAACCAAGTGTGCGCCTGATCGCGAATCGTATATTTCCGTTAACAGCACCCACTATCATCACTGAGAAATTGACGATGCGGAAGATCTGCGCTAAACTCATCCCGATGGTCTTCGGAAAGATGACCAAAAGCAGAGTTGAGTGTCTACTTGCAAAGACCTTCTGTAACGACATCGCGACGATTCACCAATTAACAACTGAAATAGAATAAGCGTTATTTAATTTCAAAATGGTGTTTTGTTTCGAAATGCGTCGAAATTATTTCACATTATCTCTCTTCCAATAATTGATATACTATATATTATATATAAGATTCGTCATTTTTTTACTTCGTGGGTATTCATACCTATGATATTTTGTAGAACAGTGGCTTTCGAAATATCAATTTTCATGGAGAGCAGGAGGGGATGACATTTATTTAGCTGCATAATTATACACAAAACGCGACTTTTCATAGTATTAATATTTCGTTAACTATTGTTTTAAACTAAGGTGTCGTTAGTTTAAAAAATATATAGCAGAGTTAACGTATGGTGGCACAAGTTATAATAGGGTTTATGAAATTGATTTGAAGTATTAAGAGTAGGTTCAGAAACTTGTTTTATAACATATGAAATGTTAACCAAGAGGCTACATATAGGAGTATCTTCGACCCTTGTGTAGGACAGCTTCGGCCCTTGTGAAACATGATGTGGAGCTCCGCTTGTCACGCTTGCTTGGCAGCCTTCACGGTGTCTCCCTGTGAGTGGCGCGCGGATTGAGAGGAGGTGTGACCCAGATAACTCGCCCGCGCGTGTGCAAGCCCTCCCGGAGGTGGAGGGACGGGTCTCTGGCGATCGCATCCGGGCGAGGGCGCGTGCCGCCTGCATCTCATGTGTGAGGCGCCACTGCATCATCTCAGACGATTAATTATCTTGATAATGCCATCGTGGAGTTTGCGAAGAGGTTGGAGATTGGAAGGGGCCGCATACGGAAGGCCGAGGGGCCGTCGGCTCTGGCTCCGGTGTTTTCGCGCTAACTTCAACACATTCACCGCTTCCTTCCTTCAACGTTTCCCCTCCAAGCCATTATGCTGCGATATGCAAGCATTCATATTTTTATTTTAAATCGGGAAATTTATGGCTATTAATATATATATTTAATCTACTAATGCTTCGGTATGATATTGATTTTTCTAATTTGAACAAAAGTGAAAAGTTCAATGAAATTTATTTTTGACAAGAAAATAATTAAAAGGAAAAATTATTGATTTTACAATAAAAATAACTACTACATTTAATTTCGAATATTGGATCTTGACGTAAGGCAACAATTATTCGCTGACAAATCGCGGCATATTTCATTGCAGCGCACATTTTAACAGCTTGCTGAGGGATAAGTAGAAGAATCATTGCCCGCACCTTGCCAAAGCATGATTTGTGCTGAGTGTAAGGATATTAAGATACAAATATGGCGGCTTTAGCCCTACCCTTCGTCACCCTGGACCATAACGTAAGTTACTTTCTCGACAGCGTTCATATTTCACCACTTCTGGTCTGCTTCGGAAAGAAAATTTTTCTGAAAGCGTTAGTTGTGTGAAACATTGGGGCCAAACGGAAAACGACAGTCATAAGGAATGTAAATAATACCGTTGCAAACAAATTAGACGACCCGGAGAAAATGCATCCGCCTCTGTAGATTACCTAAACCTTTATCTATGTAATATTGCCCGCCACGACTCCATGAGAGGTTGTATTATGGGGTATCAGGTCACCTGCAATTAGGTTTACTGGTGAAAATATGCATTCAGTGTCATATTTGTACAGTGTAATTGACATTTTGACTTTTCCATCTCACTCGAGAAGCTTACAAAAGGGCATTTTATGAAATCCCGTGTTAACGTCAATGGCTCGTAATTGAAATGTCGGATTACATTCGGGTGTTTTTAATCACGTTGCAGGGGCGTGTAGGCTATCTTATGCTGTGATTTCAGATTCTGAGAGAGAAACATGTGCGCATTCAATATTCCGGCGCGTAACTTGCCTGGACCAAAAGATTTATTTGAATGATATGCAACCAGCTCTTGCGGCCTATCTTTCGCTGACATTATTATGTCAATTACCCACTTGTCAACTGCTGAAAATGACCAGCGGTTTCAGTGTTCACAAACTTGGGTTTAATTTAAGCCGCTTATACGTTGAGTTCCGCTTTTTTTCCATGCTCAGTGGACATGTCGTTCATCTTTTTTGCAGGGGTTATTCTGCGTGTGAACTTTGATTTTGGGCTTAGTGCTAAATACAGCGGAGGAGTAATGTTTACCAATAGTGGTCCTGAATATGTTTTGAAAAATCTAAAATTACAGAGTTCATTAAACGTGATTACCTCCGTTCTTTCGAAAGAGTATTCAAAAGGTTTCCCTGTGTTGACTCCGCCATATTGAAAAAATGGTGGTAGGGGATTAAAAGGGGTTTTATATTTTGGAGTTTACGCCTTATATATATGCCGAGTGCGGCGCTTAGATCCGGGCAAGTTTCCTCGAATGGATTTTCACCTCGCCGCGTTAGCGAAACCTTCCCCCGACTCCTCCGAAGCATTATACTTAGCTACAACATCGTCAACATCTTTCTTGTCTTTCGATCATGGTGAACCAGAGGGATCGAACGATTTCGCAATATAATGCCAAGCGAGAACACTTTCGATAATAGCGGCTCTTCGATTATACTCCGCACTTGTGCGTGAGATCGTGACCATTTTAAAGTTATGACTGTTTACTAGATGCCTATAGGTTTCAAGAACGCCAATCACGACCTCCAGTGGAACAACGGTTTGGTGGGAAATTCTAAGTGAAATTTGTCCGGATTTAAGCGACGCGCCCTTTAAATACTTATTTTTTTATAAAAACCTTAGCTAACTAAATCGCAGAAAGAGTTTAACCAAGAAAAATATGATATAAGTAAAGTGATGCTGATGAGTACTTTAAATGTATGACTTATATATATTGATGTACAAGCTCACATTTTGTTAGACAACTATTCATGAAAGAAAAAATGATTTGGAAAAGGTAATTGAATCTTATTTTATAAATAAAATTACGTTTAAAAATTGGAAATCCATTTATAGTCATTGGAGACACCTTCACCTCGAGCGCGCCTGAATCCGGGCTTCAACACCTGGTATGATGTTTAAATGTAGAATATCATTGCAAACATTTTTTTTCCTTTTTAATCGCCTATATAATACGCTATGCATATTCATACTGAGTGAATGATGTGACCATTACCATTTTATCAACGCATCAAATATAACGAGAAACCTTTGAAACTAATAATTTATTAGTAGATAATGCTCCCAGAAACATCAATGAATTTCTTTGATGGAGGTAAAAGAGTAGACATTGCTGTCAATATTGTTTGGGCTAATCTAAAAATAACTTATTTAATCCATATCTGAACACAGTTGATTTTTCCAAATAAAGATAAAAAATTATAAACCAACCTGTCTTATTTTTCTCCAAATTTCCACTTCTTGGTTTTATTCTGTCATAAATCATAATCATTGTTTATTTCTAGGATTTGGAAGTTTTTTGCTAGGTCTATGCAATGGAATTCACACGCACACACACACACACACTGAGCGATACTCGGAGCCGTAACTATTGCAAGAGCACCAACATCCCCTAACTTATGGCAATTACATTAAAGCTGCATCTCATTGTTTTGAAAATAAAATCAATATTACGTGCAATTTCGGAATGCTCTTATCGCAATTCGCACTTTAAAGTGGTGCTGCCATGCTTAATCATGAAGATGAACGTATGATCTTGAATCTCGATTTTCGTTGCTTTATTGTTGCTATTTTTGTGCACATTCACTGACTGCAAGTTCACCATGCATTTGAGGTCTTTTATATTAAATGACCGCATCATTGCGTACTGTGGTTTTTCTGGTGGAGTATCAAGAATAATTGTTATAATTAATACATTTTCACATTCTGGAATCAATGTTGTCCACTTGCTAAATTTATTTTCAGCATTCCATATCCTTGAGATTAAACGATTTCTTCCCGGATTTATTACGCCTATTTTATAGTCTAGCACTTCTTTTAAAAATTTGAATACTACGTTTCTTGAAGAGCATCACTTACTGCGCGATTTATTTCTGTTCACAGCCAACATTTTTTATTCGATTCTCAGCATTACATTGCATATAATTGTAAATGTTATTCGTAGTAGTGCTTATTAATATTTTTGGCACGCTTGGGTTTTGATAAGCTTGCCATGTTTTCATTCCTGGTCTTCTCTCTCGCAAAAGTTAATTTTGTAAGCGAGGGGTTTAAAATCTTCCATTATCCCCTAACATATCTACATCTACATCTACTTAACACCGCGCAAGCCGTCGCAAGGGCGTGTGGCGGGGGGTGTTAGGACACCACCCGTAATTTAGAAAAGAAAAAAAACCGCATGCAAGAACCACAAATTCATGCTCCTACAAAAAAACATGGCATACATTCATGCAAGAACACTTACACCCCACACGTATGCAAACACTCAAACTACCAACTAACATCCACATGCACCTGAAAGTATACCTAACAGCTTTGCAGTGTTTAACTTTGGTCCGACTTGTAAATTCAATATTTTTAATATTTCTAAAGTGACTTCGGTTTCTTACTATTTTGATTTCTGATTGTTCGGGGAAAGAATGAGTATTTGTACCTATCTGTCCTGGAATCTATCTCCCTTAGTTTATCTTTGTGGTCTGATCTACCTAAGTAGTGTGGGGCCATTATAATTCCTTCAGTGTCATAGTTCAACTCGTTTGTTCTGAACCTTTCCAAAAGAGTAAGCCTCGCTTGTTCTCTCCGCACTTCAAGTGGTTCTCAGTCTAAATCCCCTAAGATACCTGTCACACTTGTGTTCTTATCATAACAATTTTTAACGAATCTAGCGGAATTTCTCTGGACTTTATCTAATTCTTTTTGCCAAATTTTCTCCCAAGGATCCCAAATACTTGCGGCATATTCCAAATGAGGTCTAACTAGAGCCAAATAACACCTCTCTTTAACTTTTTCATTACATTTCCCCACCACCCGTTTAATGAAGCCAAGTTTCTTTGAAGCTGATCCGCATATTGTCCTGATATGTGCTCCCCATGAAAGGCGTGGTGTTAGAACAACCCCCAAATATTTAACTTGATTTGCCGTAGTCAATACTGAGCCCTCTATTTCGTAGTTTATATCCTGTTCCTCGCTTCCTTTGTTCCAAAATTTCAAAACTGCGCATTTATCTATATAAAGTGTTAATCCCCATTTATTGCACCATTCCGAGATATTGTCTAAGTCTCTAGAGAGTCGCTCACGATCTACCTGGCTCCTTATTTCCCTGTATACCACCATGTCATCAGCAAATAACCTCAGATTGCTGCCAACGTGTGTGCTTACGTCATTAATGTATATGAAGAACAGAAGAGGCCCTATTACACTCCCCTCGGGGACGCCCGAAGTTACATCTCTATCCGTTGAGCACAACCCATCTATGACTACTATTTGTTTGCGGTTTGACAAGAAGTCTCTAATCCAATTAATTATTTTCTCATTGATCCCATAGTATTTAAGTTTATGTAACAGTTTATTGTGTGGGACTTTGTCGAAGGCTTTTTTGAAATCCAGGAATACTGCATCGACTTGGGTGTTGTTTTCTCCCGATCTAAGTATATCGTGAATGAAGAGACCCAGTTGTGTTTTGCAAGATCTGCTTTTCCTAAATCCGTGCTGATTGTGGATTAAATTTCCCGATCCCCAATATTTTCCTACTATCAAGAAATCTCATAATGTTAGTGACAATAATGTGTTCCAATATTTTACCAGAGATCGATGTTAAAGAAATGGGTCGGTAATTGGTTGGTTTATCCCTATCGCCGCCTTTATAGATGGGAGTTATATGGGCTAGCTTCCAGTCGCGAGGCACTGAGCCTTCTTGTATCGATTTTAGAAAAACAATTTGTAAAAATGGAGCAATGTCTTTAGCTAATTCCTTTAATATTATCGCAGGTATTTCTTCCGGGCCAGGTGCCTTGTGTGCTTTGATACTACGGAACAGATGCACTATTCCCTGCTTGGTCAGCATAAGATCACTCATGTGTTCCCCGGGTGGGTGTGGAGGATCGTTTGGTGCGTTTGTGTTTTTATTGTAGAGGCTCTGGAAAAAATGGTTTAAAATATTTCCCTTTTTCACGCTATCTGTAATGATTTCTCCATTTTCCGTCTTCAAAGAATGAACAGTTGGACGTTTACCCTGTATTTCCCTAACGTATGACCGGAATGACTTTGGATTTTCCTCCAGATATTCGCTTAGCATTTTAGATTTAAAAGAGTGTAGTGCTGTGCGCATAATACTTTTCGTCTTACTAGGACATTCTTTTAGTTGCTGTTGGGATGTATTCATATAAACTATGTGGTCACTTTTTAAACTCTTTTTGAAATTTGACTGTAGCCTTTTTTGCCTTCTTAATGTCGATCCGACTTTCCCGGGATACCATCTAGGTTTCTTACTCTCGCTTTTGAGTTTGGACGGGATGTACGTCTTCATTCCTTCGCGTAAAATATTTAAGAAATAAATCAAAGTGTTGTCTGTATTGGTTGTCAGTGTTTTTGTCTTGTTTTCTGGCAATTTTATATTTAAATATTCTCGTATTCCGTTAAAATTTGCCGTGTTGTATAGGTATATTTTACGCTTTTCTTTGTTTTTTTTTGACAAACTTAGTTTTTAACTCTACAAGAATAGCCTTATGGTCACTGAATCCGTCTATTATTTCAATGTTCGTAATGTTTTCGGGCATAGAAGTCGCAAAGATATCTGGTATGCTTTGGCCCCGCGTTGGTGATTTAACAATTTGTTCTAAGGAGTATTTTGTGAAAATATGAGGGAGTTCTTGGCATGAATCTCGGTTTTTGGCAAATTAGATACATCCTACTTACGAGATGAACTTGATATTTCCTTTGCTCTTGATTGTCAATTTAAATTAAATTTCTACACACACAGTTTTTTAGTATTTGTATCCATCCTCTGACTCCGACGTTTATACTTTTTTTACCAACATCAAATATCCGGTAAATTTAGTTCTGAAGCAGTTAGCTTTTATACGGACTGAATAGAAAATACACTACGTAGAAAGGCCGTCGGTGGAATGATTAGTTTTCTAGTCATTATTTCAACACAGTCTTTGGTCCCATAAGACTTACATCGCCAAAGATATTAATTTCGATCATTTATTGTTTCAAGGGGATCATATTTAGGCGTAAGGTAGGGAGAGGTTAGCATCATTGGAGTCTGTATCATGGGCACGCTGTCATGCGTCTTGCATCTTCAATCCACATGTCCCTGAGGCAAGTTCCTCTCTTTCTCTGGAAATGACGATGACTGGACTATTTCCTTGGTATCCCTTTGGTTTCAATGGTTTCCCCGTCGCGCGCACTGTTAAGTTTTAATCTGCGTCCAAACTCGTCCTTTAGGCTCTTTAATCACACAATTTAGGGTGGACGCTATCTTGAAGGTTGTTCAAACTCATTAGGTAGCGTGAGGGCGCAAATTTAGGTGCCTATTTAGGCCCCCGAGTTAAGGACAAAGGAATTGCATCCTAAATACACAATTCCGCAACCCCATAATTCCAAGTCCTAGAAGCGAGACAACTGGTAGAAGAATAATAACTATGGCAGGAGTGAACTATATATGTTGGTCACAATTACATTGGTTATTTCCTCGAGAGACTACACTTTTACTTGTTAAAAAACATAGGATTTGTTTAAAGTGAGATGAAAAAAGGCACAAATTTCCTTAGGCAAAAGAACTTTGGCCTCTTCCGCATGATTGAGTTTGATTCTTGTAATAACTTAATTTTTGTAAGTTATTGGACAGAGATATTTGAAATGTAAAGGAAAAAACATGTTCCTTTGTTTGAGGCTTCAATTCATGCTTAAACACATCGTCTTGGTCATCGTGTTTGCATCCATTCATCGATTGTGCGCTTGTTAAATCTTATTTTGATATATAAAAATTAGGGAAAATAATCTTCAATCGTAATGCAGTGTTTGCAGAGTGTAAGCATTTATTAATGCCCTTAGTAAAAATAAAATGCTGTCTGCATGAATCCAACAGGGTAATCATGGGTCGTTCGACAAACCTTTGCAAAAGGAGACATCGTTTCACTTCGCATGTCCACTAAATAATAAAACCGACTAAAATGAAATATGAACGAACCAACAAAGGCTAACTGTACAGGGTTCGTCCGGAAAATAAGTGTACTGAGCTCAGTGACGTGGGTCGAAGCGTGAAGGGTTCGCGTTAACAGAGCTCCTCACTACACCACAGCTCAGAGCCGACTGCCTTTTTCAGCGTCGCTTGCCAACATACCCCCCTCCAATCGCAGCCCGTCAGAACGGTGCTGGGCGCGCCTGGAGCGGCGCGCCCAGCCCAGGAGTCAATACATTTATTTTCCGGACGAACCCTGTATTTTACATATTGAATTGACACTAAGCTAAAGTAAAAAATATGAAAAATTTAGTAAGAAAAGTACGTATTAATTTCAATGAACTACACACGACACAAAGTATGTCTTAAAACAATTACTTAAAAAGATTAATGACTGAACAATTACCCTGGAGTGAAATATCATAAATAAGATAAAAAGTTTTAAATTGTTTAAATGTAATACTATCAGCTCTAATAATTAGAGCAAATAAAAAACTGATAACCTCATTGTCTGATAAGAGAAAATAAATACAAAACTAATACCAAAAAACACCCAAGTTACCAAAATAGAAAGAAAGAAATGGAAAACTTACTTAAGAATACTGAATGAATTTTTAAGTGACAATAGAATTACGTAGTTTTGCAACTACACCAAATTGTTTGCCCAAGTCATCTTAAATATCAAAATATTTACATTCGGATCTCAAATTTTGAATCCTTATTCTTAGCTGCATAGATGGAAGTACTACTGCGTAGGGTGTCAAAACTCAACCTGCCTTATCACTACTCGCCAAACGTTTGGGCACCTATAAGTATGCGCTAAAATGCCTAACCAGTTTGGACGCTACTTACAGCAAAAGACCTCTCAGTCACTTCTCAGCCTGGCGTTTCGTGGGGTCGTAACTGGCATCAACGCTTTGTTCAACGCGATGCTCCATGAGATTCGAGAAAAAGGCTGTTCAACAATGCCCCACACGTTCATCCAACATCGAAAACCGTTGAAGTATCAACCCATTGCTGCGAAACCTTACGACCTAGTTGATCTTCTTTATGCCAACTTTCTGTACCTATGGCTCTGTCAGCTTACGTGCTCGAAGTTTTAGAAATGCATTCTATTTTAAGCACTTTTATTTCGTTTGGTTTTCTTTTTTAACAAGTGAAGAAAGCCTAATGTTCTCTGCAGGAAGTCGACAAGATATAACTCGGTGAACGGATAGAGTGAGCAAGCGTGAGAGTCAGAAGTAGGGATCATGTCGGCCCGAGAAACGACTCATTCATGTGTTCAAACCTGTGTCGTGGAGTGTTGATGAGCATGACCTTCGTCCGTGAAGCAACATTTCGAGGGTAAAGATCCCTGATCATCACGCATGTACCTGTGCGCGTACATTGGTCGAAAAAATATGCTGGTTATCGAGTTAATGAGTGAACATTTTATCAGTTCCGGTGACAATCCTTTCATTAGGTCTAAAAGAGGTTCTCTCTATGACCAACTCATTCCTTGTTTCGGTATTAACCCGCCAATTGGTGCTGGATGGACGACGGAAAGAGGGCAAAAGTTAAACGGGTGAGAACAGGAGGGGTCTCCTGTAATCCAGATTGGTGACCCCGCAGTCGTTTTCGTCGTATGGGTCACGACTCCTTCTCACCTTGCCAGCAGAAAGAGCCTCTGGGAAAGGAAGAGAGGGCTCTGAGCCTATTACGGAGACGATCACTGCGGAGAGCGAGAGCTTTATCGAAAATTCCATTTGCGGTGCGGTGTTCTGCATTTAACCACTGCCGTGGTCTCCGTGAAAGGAGATGAAGGGCAGGAAAAATGGGGAAATTACCTTTTCCAGCGTGGCTCATGGTCAACACGTCGATTACGTCAGGTAAACACGCTCGGTGGGGTCAAAAATCAATTGGGGGCAAGGAAACCATGGGGTGATTATTACGCGGGGTCGACCAGGGGTGTGTTAGGGAGAGCGGGAAGAGACAGGGGATGTAACATGGGGGGTTAAGAAGAGTAGGGGTGGAAATGCGACGCGAGGGCGATCAGCTTTTGGAGGTAGATCCTCCTGATTATGGTTTCAATTTATGGTGATTTGAAGGTGGTGACTATCTTATTTTACTTGCCCAATGGGAAACCCTGCCTCCAGATACTTAACGCTTCGTTCATTTTTCGGTTTGAAATCAAACCCCTTGATATGTAATACAACCATTCAATATCATTTAGTACTGATACTCTGTCGGATAAAATCAAAGAATTCTCTTGTATTAATTCATCCAAACTTCAAGTCAATTTAACTCGTTCTTCACCATTGATCTCACAATTTCATTTTATAACCTATAATCAATCAATGCATTTCAATTTCTGAAGCCAATACCTAGGCCCTAAATATATATATATATATATATATACATATATATATATACATATATATATATATATACATATATATACATATATATATATACATATATATACATATATATACATACATATATATATATATATATATATATATATATATATATATATATATATATATATATATATATATATATATATATATGTCGCGTGGACATTCACGGGGAATTCCTAAAATCAGTTAGGTTCGCTGATGACCAAGCTTTAGTTTGTCAGTCAGACAAGGGGTTGCAAGCATTGCTGAGTGAATTGGAAATTCAGTGCGACAGGTATGGGATGAGAATCAATATTAATAAAACAATGGTTTTGCGATTTTTTAGAAAGAAAAAGGCTAAGCTAAACATTAAAATAGGAGGGCAAAAACTAGAGCAGGTAGAACAGTTAACGTATCTAGGAAGTGTTTGGGGCCAACACGGTCAAAGCAGGTTCCTATGTGTGGAGAAGAATGGAGAAGGTGAAATGGACCGAGAAGAAAACAAATGAGGAGGTACTTGGTATGGTGGGCGAAGACAGGGGTTTGATGGGAGAAATCGAATGGAGGCAGGAAAAGTGGATGAAGGGGGTATTGACCGGCAGTGGGATGTTGAAGACTGTTAAAGAGGGGAGAATGTTGGGCAAATGAGGAAAGGGAAGGAACAGGATAGGGATGTTGGACGGGATAAAGGGAGGAAGAATGTACTCAGAGATGAAGAGGGGCCTGATGTAGAGTAGGATGTTGTGTTTTGCTAGGAGTCACAAAATATTCATTAGGAGCTGTGTCCATCCAAAAACCTACCTTAACCGGTAGATTACCTAATAATAATAATTATATATATATATATATATATATATATATATATGGTGTGTGTGTGTATATATATATTATGTAGTCAAAAAATATTTGGTTTGTAGATACGTCCATCCAAAACCTACCTAAACTGGTAGATTATTTAATATTAATAATAGAACCATAGGAATGCCTAAGATTTTGATTAAGACAGATTGATAATCAAAGCGATGGAATTTAATCTTCCCACTAATATTTAGTACTGACGCTATGGTACCACCTTCTGGGTTAATCACCCTAGGTGCCACAGCTTACTATTCAAGGACCATAGGAACATAACTCTCCCTAGATCACAGAATGACAAATGACTTAAAGGTCACTGAGAGTGAGATTAGATCTAAGGACTAATTCGGCATCTCGTGGCTACTCTCTGGTAGGAATATCTATCTACAGACATGTTTGGCACACAGTACAGGTCGTGAATTCTTGCCATCGGTGGATAAAATGAAATTTTGGTCATTATATGGCACCCAGGTTTCCAATCTCTGCGTTATATAAGAACTTGGGAGAGAAACTTCCAACTTAGAAGGGAGACGTCGCGGTGGGAGCGGCCGTTGGGGGCGCGCGAAGAGAGAGGAGGGGGCGGGGGCAGGAATTGCTGTCATATTCCATTGCGGCTGATTAGTATATACTTGGAGCGGAGTAGGGTCTGGGGGGATGGAGCAGCATTTGCGGTGGTGGCCACAATGATTTCGGGGAACCTTCGAGAGAACCACGGACGGCATTGGAAGGGTGAGAGAAAGAGGGCGAGAGAAGGAGGGATTTAGCGCCAGGAAAGATTCGGGTCGTTATTTAGTAAGTTTTTAAGGAATTTTCAGCACTCCATCTAGGCTAGTTTGAAAATCGTCAACTATGGGTTTTCTGCTCACCGGGAACAGTAAGGAGGAAATAATTAAACGTCATAACATAATCTTCTTACCCTACTAAAAAGCTTCTTATGTCCGTTCACTGTCTACTTGGAAATGAATTATTTATTGGTGGAATTTTTTACGAATTTTTTCTATTATGAGAGAAACTTAGAGAATTCTGCAAACTAGTATTTAATTATATGGCGTGAGTATAAAAGAATTTTTGCGGGAAATTGAAAATATTTGTCATGGATGTAGCACCTAGAGCTCTATGGCATTTCTTCAATTTCGGACTTCATCTTCCATGTCCCCTTTCGCTTTACATATAAACCATGAAAATAGCAAACTTAAACATGCCGCAGATCAGTGGGGCCCCTGTTAAAGTGTGCAGATCTCTTAAGAGTAAGTTTTTCAAGGGGGAGTTTATGTTAAATGTCATGAGATGTGGGAGGTGATGTGTATGCGGCAAGACAATTTTATCTTTGCATCCCCGATAGTTCTATGCAAATAATTTTCTGACACTCATCCTGTTAAAAAATATAAGAAATGTTAATATGAATGCAGTTAATGATCAAATGCTCAGAAACCAATGAGAAAACTCTAGAATAATCCCAATACAAGTCCACGCACTTCGTTGGTCCATTCATCCACCAACGGTGCATTTAATACATAGGCCTTAATAATTCAAAATGAGCAGTCCCAATTTGTAATATATTCCATAATATTAGGTTTATCAATATTCTGATTCGGTTTCACCATAAATTCGGCAGACTTTGAAATATACTTGATCGCAGCTCAATTTTTGGAATAATTTAAATTTACGTCAACCTGAACTTCCAGCCCTGAACAAAAACATGAATTCTAAACCATTTGCCGAAATTAAATTCGAGGATTTCTCGTCAAACTCTACGCCCACCTCTGAATTCACACGGATAATCACTGCCACTCCGAGGCAGCATGTAAAAAAACACGTGCAACCATGGTCCATCTTCAGAGTTCAAAGCTTGGGTAAAGTTAATACTGCCACGTGAGGAATTAAATTTTAAAAGCTTAGTAAACTAACCCGAGCACAGAGACAAACATGCTCTTATAGCCTATCACCCACAGAAAGTGTTGAAGTGGAAATAAAAACACGGTGAAATTTTTCCCATGAATGATATTTAATATTGTAATAGAACTGTCTACATTTACATTAGAAAATTTACCTTTAGTCATATGTGAAAATAGACTGCATTTTTATCGTATATCTTAAAAAAATGCAATCACCAATAATGACATTGATTATCTAATTTTGTGCATAATGTTAATGTACACATATAATTTAAGTGTAGTTTTTTTAATGTACCGTAATAATTTCACTAGAATAATTTCCATTATCAATGGAGGTTGTTAAGAAGATTTATTGCATCAGAGTTTCAAGCTTATTTGTTCTCGTTGTCAATCAATGGTTAAATTGAATGTATCCCATGCACTTTTTTGCTCATTTTGCCTTGGAGTAAGCACACTATTTGTATCATTTTTCTTTTTGGATATCTGGAAGGAAATTAAATGAAACATCATAGATGCATACTGGTATCGCTTCAAGACGAATCTGATTCCTCCAACCCCGAATGATTTTTAATACTTGAACAAAATATCAGCATTGATTGGAGTGCCACATTGTAAAATGAGTTTAAACCTTAAAATACGATAACTTTGTCTTGATCGGCAGATTTATAGGCACATTGTATCAAATTAAAATGGCTTATTAATGTAATTACACAGGTTGAAAAGATAAAGTAATGGTTAAATAATAATTTTTCCGTTCGAGGACGAAAAAATGAGGTAATGCGTTTAATTACATGTTTGTATATACTCTATGGTATGCTCGTATTTTCACATACAATATTTTATTTACCTTTATTCCCGTTACCATTCATGAACATTGACAGATAATAGCATGAAAATCATGATAAGTATCAGTCAGTGTTGCTTCAAAAAACTCAACTCATAAAACTTCATAGTACAATAGGACACCGACGCAGCCTTGCCGAATTTCCTAGCTCCGGCCTGCAGGGAAGCCACGTGAAAAAACGAGATCATAGGAGAGAGGAGATAGGGAGTCAAATATGCAGTGCAAGACAAGAGACATTTCGTGATTTAAAAACGTGCTAGTATTTGTGCCAAGGGAAAATCGGTAAGAAAGCAGTGAGTGCTAACCTGTTTTTCGTTGACCTATGTATCTCTGTTAGTGCGTTTTCCAGGAGTGAGTGTGTTATGTTTTCTTCCTTCCACCATCACTTGTAACCCATTACAGGCACACCAATGTCCCCGACCACTATCCACATCATGTACAATTTCCGACGGAAGCAATCTGCAGGGAATCCACTGGGTTTAATTTCGGACCTCCGACGCGGTCCACAATTTAAATGTGAAACGTTCCCTCAGAAAGGGGAATAATAATCATGAACCCTATGCAACGCACGGCTAATGGAATTCTTAACCACATTCATTCCATATAATTCCACACATTATGTTAATTCCAGAAATGGTCTCCGCTCCCGTTAAATCCATGCATTGCCCTCTTTTTTTAATTTTGCAGTACCTGAGTCCACTTCGAGAAAAAATTATGTTTTCCACAGTTTCTATTTCCTCGCTTTTGGTTTTTTTTTCGCTATTTGATTTCCGAGTTTATGACAAATAGACATTCGATGAGTAGAGTTTATCTAGTTGCTAATATGTTGCTACTTGAACACTCTTTAAAGTGTTATTTCCCTTCTGCCGGTGAAATTTGTGCGAACGGCACCTTTGGAGTAAATAAAACCATTTCAAGTTGTTCATATGTCAGAACAAAATAAAATCCGAAATACATGATTGAGAATATGTAACCGAATTACTGACATATTTTTGCGTAGACATGGTCAGGAATAATATTAAATGCTACCTGTGACTTAAATTTAATGCAGGCATTTATAGATCTGATATTATTTATCAAAAAAAAATTTCCACTAAATAGTACATTGAGGACAAACACTTTTTGAAGCAATATTGCTATAATTAGATTAATAGTGAAATGAAGGCGGACTCAGTCTAATAAATAACCTGGATATGTTTCGAAAACTCTTCAACAGAAAAAAGTTGCCCTAAAAAATATTAGATGCTCCAACAAAATTTTGGAATTGTTTCATCCGCAAGTCCTTATCAATGTTAAGTTTTTGACAGTGCCCAACAACTATTCAATATGACAAAACACAACGAATAACTGATCTTAGAACTTATCCACTGGATGAAATTATTTACTTACGACGGGGGTTTCAATGTATTACATCATCATCAGGTGATGTAATTTATTGAAACCCGGTCGTAAAATAAAAAAAATTATCAAGTGGAAGAGTGCTTCGATCAGTTATTCATTAAGTTCGACTTCCACCACATCACGCCTGAAGCTACTCAATTTGTTGATAACAAAATACAAATAGTGCCCGTAATAGTAAAAGAATATTTCTTTGCTCTGATTCCCATGCATCATAAACAACCCCATAGCATTAATAAGCCTATTTACTCATTATTCTTCCATGATCACAACAATTGCCGGCATTCGTGTCAACGGAGTGACCCCAAAACTTGCCAATCCAGAGGACATGGGTTCAATCTCCGTCAATCTGCATACAAAGACCTTAGAGTATTTGTGAAGTCTCTTGTTGTAAATTCTTATTTAAAAATACAAATTTAAAGGCCGAACAGAGTTTTCCTTTATCGGTAGTAAAAATGTAAATTTGAATTCATCCTTTTATTGCGGTCATTAAAATGCCAAAATCTGCGAATATCTCTTGCGCCTAATTATATTGCCTCCTTCGAGTTCAAAGTCATCAACTCTTCCCCCTCCACATTAAAATGAAGTTGGTGATCTTCCTCTCTGTCCATCTTATGTATATCCCACAATACTACCCATACCCTCATCTGAAAAGCTTCCCATCTACGCTCATTCCCTTCCCTTGGAGAAAATATTTCGAATCCAAACCTTAGTGAACCCTAATACTTTGGCCTTTACTAATATTTGCTTAGACTCTTTTCTTTAGCGCACCAGCCAAAAACTTTTCCCTCTTGCAATGCTTCTTTCTTAAACCAAATTGAGATATGAAAGAGTAATTTTTACTTTATTTAATGTAAAATACTTGTAATTATTGCGGCTCTTTAAATGCCTATTTACGCCGGAGTAAGTTATAACGGAAATTTGATTTAAGTCTACGTGCCCACGATAACATTCCCAAAGCAAAGCTGAGAATATTATTCCAATTTTAAGCGCTGATTTTGGGCGAACTCATTTGACTTTGTATCGTGTAACCATTCTCTTTTTTCCTCATTTCTTCGTAACTTCATGCTGGCTAAAATTTCAAAGCCATTTATCTAACCCGCTTCTATCCTAACTCTCTTCCTTAACCCGGCTGCTGGTGTATTATACCGTCTGTAATTGACTTGAACATACCACTACCTTTTCATATTTCCTTAGTCTAGCCTCTGGTTTCGGAGATTTTCCGCATTTTTCCCTATTACCTCTTCCTCCCGTTATTTTTCAAATTTCAACGTTTGTCTTCCTCTCTGTCCAACTTTTCTTTATTGTCCGTCACACTTAAATTTTAAAATCTTTCAATATACGTCCTTCTTCTTGCCTTAAAGAACACGTCACATTAATAATGCACTACACTCCTTTCTAAATATTTTTTAAGCATGTATACTTAGTGTGCCCGTCAAGTTTAACTACTTCCTACTAATCCCCTAATTTACACGTCCATGTGAATAAGTCCAATCCTTTTCTTAGTTGCTAAAATTTCAAACAGCATCGAGTGTTTTTCTCAACTGGAAATGTAGTTTGTTGCTCACCTCGCTGAATTGATAATTCCCTTAGGAATGAGTGCTATAATTCACTTTATTCACCAAGCAATGGCTCCATTTGTACATTAAACCTAATATAACTTCTAAGTGTGAAAATTCCACCATTGCTACACATTAAAAACCAATTAAGCAAATGCAATGTGTATTTGTTTAGTGAAATCACTTTAAGTAATCCAAGCGTGTGTAGTAGCGATGTTGGTGAAACCTTTCCTGATGGCAGTCTGTATAAAAAACATAAGTTTACCATTTGTTTTAAAATTATTTCTGCAAATTTGTCTGCAAAATTCTAACGCAAACCACTACAGCCTTGATTTTTATTTTTTAAAGTTTATTTAGACAGGCTTCCTTCTGAAATATTAGCGGCAATCCCTATAGTGCCTAGTCTCATAATGTATTTCATTAATTTTAACCCTCCACAGTGTTGATTTACACTAGCAAAAAAAATCAGCAATAGAATTTAGGGTCTTTTAAGCTCACCGAATATTTACATTATATATTTTTAATAAATAACTGAAGTGATTAAAAAGCGAACCTGCCGCATTGTGTATGATATGAGATATTTTATCTTTGCAAGAGATTAATTAAATTTAAAAATTTGAGAGTTTTTATCGTGGCCAGTAAAAACTGTACACAAGGTTGATAAACCAAGTAGTCACATATAAGGGAGATATCTAGTTATAATTTCATCCTAATAATTGCGAATGGATATTAATTTAAAATATTTATTATTAAAAAATTAAAAAACCTATTCTTAGAGATATCGCACTCAAAAAAGGGTTGCACAAATAATATAAATAAAAACGGGTAGATTGCCATATAAAAAGATGTGGGAGGCGGTTGTCCAGGGGTAGACTGTTGGACTACTGGAGCACCCGGGTTCGAGTCCCGGGTAAGCCTCTGGGTACCCTGCACCCTAGGTAATTTCACCCAAGGTGTGTGATTTTTCGTGTACCAGATCTTCCTGGGGCACCAAAACTGGCGCAGAAAAAGACACTGGCCCTCCTACCCTGGGGTGAGACTTTCACACGTCTTTGGGCTTAGCACTGGGAGAATTCTCCCATCACCAATCAAAGAAACTTAGGATTGACAGCTGTGAGAATATTTAAATATAAAATAGGGGAAAATTGATACAAACACCCACATTTATGTCAAATAAATAACATAAATTTGAAGCAATACAAATAAATAGGGTAGAGGATGTGGAATGGTGCGGATCGCGAGCGGGATAAGGTTTCCGTGACCAAGACTTGGACGATTTTTCATATGAACTATGCGTTGTCTCTAATTTCCTCCAAGAGGGTGTGTATTTATGTGCATAGAAATATATATTAGGAAAAGAAATAGGAACACACATAAAGGAAGAACGCAGGAGAGGTGGGGAAGGCGAAATCGAGCAAATCACAAGCGAAAAAATATTTCATTGACCAGCACATTCACATCGGATCTTTCCAATAGCCTGGCCGATTCTATAACCACTTAAGCTGTCGAAGGAACGTAATTTACAATGATATTTGGGGGTCTTTTATATTAACAAAGTGCCCCAATTCTTTGGCCAAGAAATGGTGTCAATGCGCGTGTGTGCGTGTATATATATATGTAATTGGAATGCAATAAACAATACAGAAACACATAAAAAAGATCACTCACCCGTTATTTCTTGTTAATTTCGATGGACTTCTGCTCCGTCATCATCGGAAGATAGAGAAGTTAATGACTCTCAGTCAGAGTCATTACCTGTAAATCTTCCGATGAAGACGGAGAAGAATTCCGTCGAAATTATCAAGAAATAACGTGTGAGCGATTTTTTTAATGTGTTTCTTTATTGCTTGTTGCTGTCAAAGTTATTATTAAGCACTTCCATGTTACGTCGACGAAATCATCCAGATATATATATATATATATATATATATATATATATCCCCGGACAACAACCTTGACGTGGTGGAAGGGCTGGACCCCTAGAGCTGTGCTGGCGGGAGCAATAATAATTGCTCCTGGAAGGGTCACCCATCCAGATAGGTCGAAGGTTAGGAGCTAGACGAAAGGTAGTCCACGCAGCCTCTGTCCCTCAGTGAGGCGGCTGCAATGGCGTCAGTCCCCATTGGGGCGGCAAACAGGTGATGGTGTCACGTAAAAAACACAATTGAGAAAGGCAACGGGAAACCACCTCAAATATCATTCCCAAGATAAATATGATGGTCACTAGAAATATTTTGAGTCCTGGCAACTACGGGGCTCGGCCCAATGTGTCGTGCCCGGCAGCGGGGGAGGCAAGACTTCCGCGGGCGTCATCCCGCGAAACCCTTGCAAGGGAAAACCAGCAGCAGGAGGACAGAAGACGCAGGAAAAGAAGACCAAATTAGTTAGAATAGGAACGTGGAATGTTAGGACAATGATGAGGGCAGGGAAATTGGAGAATGTCAAGCGAGAGATGGAAAGGGGAAAAATAGATATTTTAGGTCTATGCGAGGTGAGATGGAAGGATAGCTTAGAGGGATTACTGGAGTGATAATTATAGAATAATATACAGCGATGGGGACGAGAGCCAACGAGGGGTTGCCATAGTATTAAATAAATAGGTAGGAAGAAGCGTAGTCAACATAGAAAAGGTAACGGATAGAACATTACTAGTAGAGATAAAAGTAGAACCGACGAGCTTGGTTATCATTCAGGTATACATGCCACCGAGCATACATACGGAGGAAGAGGTCGATACCACAACACAAAAGACGCAGGTATTCATGGAAAATGCTAGGTGGCTAACAAAGGTATCAGCTAGGTTATATTTTTGTTAGACACAGATTCAGGAGCAGTGTAAAAAATTCCCATAGCCTCCTGGGAGTGGATGCGGACTCTGACCACAATTTAGTTGGTATGAAATATAGCGTCAGTTTCAAAAAGATAAGGCAGGGGCAGCGGGTTAGAAAATGGAATGTAAAAGCATTAAATGGTTTGAAAAAGAAGGAGTACAAACAGGCGGTAGGGGACATCGTGAAGGATGGTAATGAGCTAAGTACTATCGAAGAAAAATGGGAAAGTTTCATCAATGGGTTGTCTATAGCCGCCAAAGACACTTCTGAAACCGTTAACGCTAAAAGGACTAGAAAACCATGGATCACGGATAAGATGATTACAAAAATGGTTGATCGGCGAAAATGGAAGAATGTAAATACAGAATTAGGCAAAATGAAGTACAAAGAATCAAAAAATAAATTGAGGCAGGCAACAGAGAAAGCAAAAGAAGCCTATTGGAAGACGCAGTGCGAGGATATGGAAATTTTGCAGAGGATTGGTGAAATTGATGCACTGTTCAGCAAAGTTAAATCTTTATCGGGAAGTAAGAAAGAGAGATCTATGCCTACAGTTAGAGATAAGGCGGGTAAGGTAATAGTTGACGCAGGAAAGATCCAAGAGAGATGGAAGGAGTGTATAGAAGAACTGTATAGGAAAGAACTCAGACCAACAAAGTTAGACATTGAAAAAGAATATGAGCCAGAGGAAGATAGCTTTGGTGCAGGCATACTCGACGATGAGATAGAAAGGACATTACGGAAGATGAAACAAAATTTGGCCGTGGGGGTGGATAACAATCCCGCGGAACTATTGAAATGTTTTGGAAAATGTGGGAGGAGGAGGCTATGTCGGCTCATTCGTAGTATTTATGAGGAAGGAATCTGACCGGAAGACTTTGTGAGATCAGTTTTAGTTCCTATTCCGAAAAAGGTAAAGGCTACGTCATGTGAGGACTACAGGACAATAAGTTTGATATTCCACGCAGTTAATGTTGTTCTAAAAGTCAAAAACAAAAGGTTAGAGTGTAGGGCAAATGGTTACTCAGGGGATGATCAGTTTGGGTTTAGATTTGAGATTATTAATCGAGTAGAATAAAGAACACAACCAGGAGGTATGTGCCTGTTTCGTCAATTAGGGGAAACTAATGAGTATATTGCAGAAAATAGGAATAGATTGGAGGGAAAGGAGGCTAATCCGCAACCTGTGCATGTCTCAGACTGCACAGGTGTGAGTGGGGAACGGGGAGTCCGGATAAGCAGGGTTAGGAAGAGGTGTAAGGTAGGGTTGCCCATTATCACCGTTGCTATTCAACCTGTATGCAGAGGAAATGATTAAAGAAGCATAGTAGAAACTGGAGGTAGGAATGAAAGGGGGCGGGGAATTCATAAAATTAGTTAGGCTTGCTTGTGACTAAGCTTTAGTTTGTCAGTCGGCCAAGAGGTTGTAAGCATAGCTGAGTGTATTGGAAATTCAATGCGACAGGTATGGAATGATAATCTTTATAAATAAAACAAAGGTTATGCGATTTTCTAGGAAGAAAAAGGGTTAACTATACATTAAAATAGAAGGGCAAAAGTTAGAGCAGGTAGAACAGTTTACGTGTCTCGGAAGTGTTTTGTACCTACGCGGTCAAAGTAGAAAGGACGTAAGGAGAAGAACGACCCTAGGCAAAGAGGCTTTCACAAGGAGAAGGGAGTTGATGAGATGGACGTTGAGCTAGGATATTAAGAAAAGACTCGTAAAAACTTTGATATGGAGCGTAGCTATGTACGGTGCGGAAACGTGGTCTTGAAGCAAGAGGATAGACGTAGATTGGAGGCTTTTGAAATGTGGGTGTGGAGAAGAATGGAGAAGGAGAAATGGACAGATAAGAAAACAATTGAGGAATTACTTGGAATGGTGGGTTAAGAGACGGGTTTGTTGGGAGAAATTACGAGGGTCATCCGGAAAGTAGTACCCGTTCGTGCCGCATGAAGTGCTGACGACGCGAGTAGCCGCTGGACGAGGTCAGATAGCTTCAGTGGCTTGTCTGCCTTCTCTGAGCCAAGTTGCGTGACGCTAGCATTGCCTGTGTTGTTTCTGTGATTGTTTACAATGTTTAAAAAAATTGAGAACGCCGCCAGTTGTGAAGTGAGGGCAGTGATTAAATTCCTTAATGCAAGAAACGTTCGCCCATGTGATATTCATCGCCAATTAAAGGAGGAGTATGGAGACAATGTAATGGACGAGTCGTCTGTTCGGCGGTGGTGTCGCAACTTCAACATGGGGAGGGGGAACACACACGACGATGAGCGTTCGGAGAGACCGTCTGTCATTACAGACCAACTGGTGAGCTCAGTTGACGAATTCGTGAGGAACGATCGGCGCGTCACAATTGATGACATCTGTGAGCATTTTCCCAATGTTTCTCGAACAATTGTTCATGAAATTGTTAAACACCATCTGCATTATGCAAAAATTTGTGCAAGATGGGTCCCTCGCGTATCTCAATGAGCTGGCGGCGAAGGACTATGCAGCAGGAATACAGAAACTTGTCACACGTTATGACAAATGCTTTAATTTGCTTGGAGATTATGTTGAGAAGTAGTTTAAAGTATCCTCTTTCAAATAAAATTTTTTATGTTTGTTAATATTTACTTTTGCGTCTTTATTTCACGAACGGGTACTACTTTCCGGATGACCCTCGTACATGGAGGTAGGAAAAGTGGATGAAGGGGGTATTGACCGGCAGTGGGATGTTGAATACTGTGATAGAGGGGAAAATGTTGGACAAACGAGGATAGGGAAGGAACAGGATAGGGATGTTGGACGGGATGAAGGGAGGAAGAATGTACTCAGAGATGAAGGGGGTCTGATGTAGAGTAGGATGTTGTGTTTTGCTAGGAGTCACAAAATATTCATTAATTATATATACCAGTATAAATTTTAAGCCCTGCATTCGCGTCCATTTTTCGATAATCCAAAATTCCATGTTTCTTATCGTCAATGGCTAGCAGCATTAAAAAACAAGATAATTTTTTAGTTGGTATGTTATCGATTAAAAATAAATAGGCTTATTTGGCTGAACCTCCAAATTCCTTTGCAAACAGCTAATACATTTTCCGCCTAAATGTATAACCGAGATATTTTTGCGGATCTGCAAGTCCATTGTAGGCCGAAATTATAAGAAAGAAAATAAATTTATATTTTTTGTTTTTTAAAATGTTATTGTTTCCATTTAAATGCCTTCTGCTATGAACTCCATGAAGTTTTTTAATCAGTCAGAAGAGAAAGTTTTAATTACGTGCGTGGAATAGATAATGGAAATGAAATTGAGGATTAGGCTGTGTAGATTGGGGGTAGACTCCCGGAGACGTGGTTTTGTATTTCTCCCGGGCAGTCCAGAGCTAAAATAAATGATGGCGCAATACTTATGCAGACGTTTTTCTCCAAGCCTCGGGCGCCCTGGCACCCTTTCCTCTTACTTTTCTCCATACTCACTCTCCATTCTCAACTCATTCCCTAACTTTTCTCAATTCCCACTGAATTTCCAAATGGTTCCCTCCATGTAAATTGATATTTAAAATATTTATTTTGCTATACCTCGATGCTAATTTAGCAAAACTGTGATGTGTACCAATTTTTTCGGGAAAAGGTTTTCGAATATTTCAATCTTGACTGTATCAATAGTTAGCGTTCTGAAATTTATTCTGTATTCTCATCGCTTGTATCACACTCCTTCATAATTATTTCTTTAATAATGTTTGTACCCTGCAAGCCACCGCTAGGGTGTGTGTATACACACCAGACTAATTTTTACTGGAACATGACCATACCGCGGTCGGGCAGTATTATTATGACCCCCTAACATTCGTGGAAAAAATGACATCTTAAATCCATCTGCTCTACACTTAATCTCTCTAATTTAGTTAACATGATCTCTCCTTCCGTAGTGCGATGGGGGTAGTAATACATTTTCAACATCAACGCTAAAGAGACTCCCCTCCAATTTATGCAAGAGCTTCAATCTATAATTTAAGCTTCCCCCTAACCTAACTCCGTGAGTGATTCCCAGCCTAGCTCCTCTAATATCAGAGGATACGCCACAAAGTTTATCATTAGATCGTTTTATTAATCTAGCTCCTCTACGCTGCACACGATCCAATTCGGCAATTTATCCATCTTCGTGGGAATCCCATGTATTTGCAACATATTCTAAATAAAAATGCATCATATCACCACCTTCAGTCACCTTTCACGTGACAAAATAGTATGTCTAACGAGTGCTTTTGCAAATATTACTTATTGGAAAAATAATTGCCTGGCCATTAATCATATAAGATTAGCTCGTAACTCAATTAAAAACACTTAATGACACATGAGGAATAATGGGCATGAGGGAATAAAGGTGCTGCACTTTTTATTCACTCTAAGCTAAACGTGTATATATCATTCATGGTTATGTCATATATTGTTTGGTTCGCTGGGGTCACGGCGATTTCCAATTCTCAGACATTCGGACCTGCCCTCCTTCCCTCCGGGTACCCCTCCTCCCTTCCGCCCGCTCGGCTTCCTCCCCTCTCCTCGCCCACTCCCACCCCAATCCCTTCTCAGCCAGATCCTCCGCCACTCGCTTCCCTGGGGAAGGGGTTTGGGCGGGGCCCGGATTGGGAGAAGTCAGCCACTCTGGGACAGTCGACATCTCGGAATAACCTTCCCAGAGATGACGAACGATGGAGCTCGCTGGGCGTTCGGGCCTGATTGCTACGTCAACGCAAGTGAAACCCATCGGCAGAGCTTCACCGAGGGGAAAGAACGTGCAAGCGCACATGAAATAACTCAAAGCAAACCGTGTTGATTCGCTTATTTCCATTTTCCTGAAGCCCATGTGATCACATCGTTCTCTGCAGCTTTGTTCACAACTTTATGTCACAGATTTTTTGCGTTTATTGGTCACCTAGTTCAATTTTCATCCTTAAAAACAATATATTCTTTCCATTATGCCAAAAAACAAACGTTATTAGATTTGGTGGAGGGATGAAGTTTCCTACCGTGTCATGCGCGTTCTGGAATTGGAAGGTGGAAATTCAATCGCAATATCCCGAGGCAAAATTTTCCATGAATTACTGAATTACGTCAAATCAAAGTTTTCTGTTATTTATTTTCATCGTTTGTCTTAAAAACGCTCACGTAAGGTCCCGCAAGAGATGGGCAACAGACAACAAAAAGAGAGGAAACGATTTTTCATATATCCCAGATTGAATCCAGGAATTTGGATTTGTCAGAGATTATATCCTTAGTATACATATTGAAATTGATGATTTCATTTAGCTTTTTACAATCTCAAAGTAAATTCCAAAGAAACTGCGGGAGATGCCGCAACAGTAACTTTTAACGGAGTCATCCGCTAATGTGCATTTTAATGCAACAATTTCAGAGCGTAAAAATCATTCGCCTTGACTGGGACTCGAACCCAGATCCCTCAATATCCGGTCGAGTGCTTTAGCCACTTAAGCTAGTGGCTAAAGCACTCGACCGGATATTGAGGGATCTGGGTTCGAGTCCCAGTCAAGGCGAATGATTTTTACGCTCTGAAATTGTTGCATTAAAATCTCAAAGTAGTTTCAAATGCGAAAAGTTTGGTGGAAATGTTATAGTGTCACATTAGAAAAATAGCACGACAACTTTAAAAGAAATGTTTTTCCAGTTTTTGGATATCTCATGATAATGCGTATGTTAAGGCGAAAATATGTTTATTCATTCCCAAAATGAAAATTGAAGTTACTTATTGCTAACGATGGAGAGATAACTAACGTTATATCATTCCATACCTACCAATAAATAAATGTTTCTCCATTTTTTATAAACGTGAATTATTTTTATAATGCTTCCATCGGCTGGTAACATCAGCTCCAAACTTAACGTTCCATCGTTTATGAAAGAGAAATTTCATTAAAATATTCAAATATCTTCAATTTTTCTTTCAAATGTTCTAGATAAAATGGTGGCGTATTGCGCAAATTGATTTTTAAGAGCAGCAGGAGTGGTGGGTGGCCTTGAAGGGTTAGTTTCAATAGCCTCCATTCGATCGATGGTGTGGCGGTGCTAAGAAGGCAATGGTAGGAATTGCATGGGAATGGCGTGAAACTGCAAGAGCAGGGGTCCATCTTTGGTACGCACCACGAAGAAACGTATGGCGAAGGACTCTCATTTATCGTTTGGCTTCATTCTTCTGGCGCACGGAAACATTCCAGACTTAAGCTCCTCTTCTAGCATCTCTTAATCTCGCGCGTCATAACTCACTTCCCCCAATCATTCCAAAACTCTCATTCCGCCTTCATTGCCCCCCCTAGCCTCCCCGACGCAGTGCCCAGAATATTAACCCCCCACTCCACTCCCCTCCCTCCGCCTGGCTCAGCCCGATTTAATCCGCACGTGAGATAACTCCACCCCTTCGAAAGGGGGGCGCGGGGGGTCGTCAGGGAGGAACGCGGCGAACCCTTAACTTTCTTATCTGCTTCACATCCTCTCTCCAATCTTGTCATTAAAACTGCCGCCATCTCTCCTTTCCCGCCCAAACTAGAGCAACCCACCTCACCTTCCCCCCTTCCGCACCCACCCCCTCCGCCGCTAATGGCGGCACAGACAAGATTTCCAAAGGGATTGGGATTTGCGGGGATTTCATTTTCGCCCCACGGAGGCGGAGAGGTGGGAGACAGGGGACTGGGGCGGGCTCCGCAAGTAGGGGCCGGGGGGGTCGAGCGGAGGCGGGGGAGGGGGGCGCCGTTAGGGCTCAATCCGCGACGGCCATTGGAGAGCGTGTTGATGTGACGGCGACAATACTTGTTACAGTGTCTCTGCCAATTGATGGCCAATGGTAAAGTGCTTCCCTTCCTCTGTTCGCTCTCCCGGCGCATGCGCAGAGCATGGTTTCCTTGAAAGAAACAACTGAAGGTTTTCAATGGGAACTACATGCTTTGAAGTTTGTGGAACACTTCTGCACCATTTTTCAAATGATGTCTCGCTCCGTGTTCGTCTGTGTTAGCGTGACTGCCAAGGATTCATTTAATTTGGGAACGACAACTCTGAAACGCAAACCCGAGAAGTACGAAGCATTTTATTTTACATTTATGCTTTGAGTAGGTGTAATGGCTAAACTTATGCCTCAGTAGGCCTGAGAAATATCGTTCTTTAGAGAACTATTTTCATGAAAAGGGATTTCTGGAAAAGACCTTATTCATGTAATACAATATGAAAGCCTTGAGCTTTAAAAATGGAACAATGCATATGATGGATATAAAATTGAAGTTTCCTATTTTATTCACCATTTACTACTACTCCAACGAAGTATGCATAAAACACAATTAATAAGCTGAGTTTTAGTGAATGTCCTCATCGCTCAGACTCCATTGATTAATTCTGTCCGCTTCCGAAGTTGGATACCGAAAACAAAAACAACATGAATTAATCACAGAAGAATAGAATTTATGTACAACGGAATACATTCGAAGGGGAGTAATTTTCTTGATTTCACCCAATATCACTTCCTAAGATTTTTTATTTGAGTCGAGCGTCGCGCTGGCAAACATGCCCGTTTCAATTGTTTCCGCTGACAGAACTACTTTGCGTTTCGCGGTCTAATGCACGCCAACGTCAGGCGCGCTCGTCGATTGCTGACTCGGCAAACGTCGCGTCGTCGCGCGCCCACGGCTGTGGAAGAGCACCCCAACGGCGAATGGAAGGGTCGCCGACTTACTGAAGGAACCGCTCCACGGGAGGAAGGGAAGGGCCCTTGCCGGGATCGAACGGGAGGAAGACGTCGTGTGCATATCGGAAATCATTCGGCACTTCCATGGAAGAATAAGAAAAAATAAATTTTACATGTTTCTAATTAACAAGGATTGTTGTCCTGTAAGTAGTTCCTGTCTAAAGATCCAAACGAGCTGTGAGCAACTTACCTCCGAAATATTGAGTATTTGATACATTTCCTTTTCGCTGCCATCACGCGAGAGAGAGAGTGAGCATGGCCCGTGGACACGGGATCGTCCTCTCTCGAAGCCCGCCGTTTCAGCGAGCATCGTAGGCTTAGTTAAGACGGTCGCTACGGCTCCAGCGAGTCTGCGGAAAATCAACTCCATCGGGAAACCAACTCAAATTTCGGGTTGCCAGATGGACGAAAGAATTAAACACCGCCCAAGGACTTTTATCTTTAAACCTAATCGAATCTTGATAACATTTATTATCAAAGCTTTATGCTCCCAAATTCACATTGATATTTCAGCACCCTGGAAGCAACAGTTTGGCTGTGTGGAAGGCGATGAATAAACACCAAACTAATTTTTACCCGAAAGTGACCCTACCGCGGCCGGACAGAGTTATTATAATCCCCTAATGTTCGTGGAAAAAATGGCATCTTAAATGTATCTGTTTCACACATAATCTCTCTCATTTTAGTAACATGATCCCTCCTACCGTAGTACGATGGGGGTAATAGCACATTTTCAACATCACTGCTAAAGAGACTCCCTTCTAATGTAACCAAGACCTTCAAATCTGTAATTGAGCCTTCTCCTAACCTAACTCCGTGAGTGATTCCTAGTCCAACTGCTCTAATATAAAGCAAACATTATTAAATTTATCATTAGAACATTTTACAAACCTAGCTCCGATATGCTGCAGAAGATCAAATACGGCAATCAACGCAACGTCGTGATGATCCCATATACTAGCAGCATAATATAAATGAGGCCTATCCAGCAAATGGTAACGTTTCTCTTTGATGTGCTCATCACATTTTCCCAGTATTCTACCAATAAATACTATATTTTGTTAGCTTTTCCGCATACTCCCCGCATGTGTTTCGCCCAGGAGAGGTCGTGAGTGAGGGTAACGCCTGGTCAATCGAGTCTCAACATTCCATTCCCGCGTTACCGTTGCAGTAGGCGTTCGGGAGGGAATTGCTCTTGTTCCAAAAGTCCATCAATACGCACTTTTTCAAGTTGAATTCTAACTTCCAAATTTCGCACCAGCGTCGTACATCATTAAGGTCATTAGATAAAGCTGCTTCGTCCTCAGGATAACGGAAACCACGGCAAACTACTGCAATGTCGGCAAATAAACGTATCTTACTAGTGGATAAGAAGTCAATTTCGTTAACGTAAAGTAGGAATAAAAGATCTCCGATAACACTTCCCTGGGGAACACCTGGGGTAACTTCTACAGCATTTGAGCTAACTCCATCTATCACTACTCTTTGAACCCGACCATTAAAAAGTATTTAATCCAATCCCGAATATTTTTATCCATGCCATATGCTTCTAGCTTTGCGAGTAGTTTACTGTGAAGTAATTTTCCGAAGGCATTATTAAAATCTAGAAAAATTGTGTCCATGGGAACATTGCTCTCTCCCGAAATAAGAATATCGTGAACAAAAAGCGCAAGTTGTCTCTCGCAGGATTAATCTTTTCGGAAACCGTGCTGATTTCTCATTAATAACTTCTGACTATCGAGGTTACTCACTATCGAAGTAGCAACTATATGTGCCATATCCTTGGAGGAAATGGATGTGAGGGAAATGGGTCTGTAATTGCTCATGTCTCCGTTTTTACATACTGTTGTTATGTAAGCCGTTTTCCAATTTCTGGGAACCTTGTGATCTACCAGTCACTTCTTAAATATTATTTATAGATACGGCGCAATTTCCGAAGGGTAGATCCTTAAATGCACGAGCGGGTATTTCATTTGGCCCGGAGGATTTATTAAGGCTTAATAATTTTCAGCAAACCTTCTATTCCATTACATGAGATTTCAATTTAGAGCTTCGGTTGACCGATTTGGTAAGCTATCGGAGACAGTCGGTGAGGTAATAGGAAATACGCTATGAAATAAGGACTTAAAAAAGTTAAACTTTTCCAAACTGCTTGTGGCTCGTTCACCTTTATCGTTTTGGAGTGAATCGACTGCTCATTTATTTCCCTCAACTTCTCTGACAAAAATGTTATCGGTTTCTCTTTTAAATATTATCATATTTTTTATTTTCATTTGAATTCACTGGGCTTTTTCCGAAATTTCTTCTTGAAATTTAACCTTAGAAATCTTGCAATTACGAGTGATCTCAGTGTTTTTTTCTCTAGAGGCATCATCCATAGTATTTTTCATCTAAGGGTGACATAGCCTTTGACGTCGCGATGATTTTCTAACATTTGCGTTTTACCATCTAGGTTCCGTGTTATACTAAATAATTTTAATATAATGAACTTGACTACTGAGCGCGTGATGCCAAGGGAGGACTTTTAACGTATCCTCAGTATTTCGGTGATTCCTATAATCTGCAAAATTATTAAAGTTACTCTGCGGTACATACAGCCATTGTGGTAACTTTATTTTAACATGTAAAATTTTCTTTTACGCTTCAATTCTCGGAAACCATACCGGGAAACTTAGCATTTACTACACTTTGTCAATAAATCTATCAATATTGTCTATAGGTTATGACTTTTGGCTCTTTTCGTTACTAACAAATCATGAATATTAACGCCATTGCTTGGTGAAGTGGCAAGGTGAATCATGAAGTTCAACGTATGCATTAAAGTAACACAATGGTAGTATTCCAAATATGTACGATGATTTTATTCCCTCTTGTTTGAAGACCTTTTATGAAAGTTCTTTCGTACTCAGTCTTTTATAACTGAAATGATAATTCACAGAGTAGATTATCGATCAATTCATTTCTGCAATAAAAAGAATTTGCTAGACTTTAGCTGCCTTAGGATTTCCAAGAAGTCATAGCTAAAGATTAGAAGCGTAAAATCACACCTTTAAACTGAGTTGCAGCAGGGAATATATAGAAAAGAAAAGAAGTTACCGAGGAAATTGAAATGAAACAAAAATAATTAGAAAAAAATAAATTTTGCGTGCAAGAAAACATTGAAGACAACATTAAAATGGAGACAGTATCACATGTGTATGGAAATTATGAGAACCAAAATATTTACTGAAGAAGTAAACTGACATTATGACGAAAAACGTGAATAAACCAATATATATATATATATATATATATATATATATATATATATATATATATATACACATACATATATATATATACACATACACATATATATATATATATATATATATATATATATATATATATATATATATATATATATATATATATATATAAAACAAAGCATGTAAAGGAACGTAATGTGTAATTTAGGAGGCATCAAATAGATAGTTCGATAGAATGGATAGAATATATATATATATATATATATATATATATATATATATATATATAATATTTTGCATTCATATTTTCCATTCTATCGAACTATCTATTTGATGCCTCCTAAATTACACATTACGTTCCTTTACATGCTTTGTTTTATATATATATATATATATATATATATATATATATATATATATATGTATGTGTATATATATATATATATATATATATATATATATATATATATATGTATGTGTATATATATATATATATATATATATATATATATATATATATATATATATATATATATATATGTATGTGTATATATATATATATATATATATATACACATTTATTTTTTATTTATTTTTATATATATATTTATTTATATATCTATTTATTTTTATATTTATTTATTTACTTTTTCAAATTCGCATATTAACTATAAATACTGCCATCAAATTGGAGGTTGGTTTGATAGGTGGTGGTAGAAGTCACCCAGCACTAAGCGTAACGGCGTATGAAATTCAGAGGACGGGTAGGACATCGGAAACACAAGTACAGGAGAGGGGGGAGGGAAAGGGTGTTTTTGGCGGTGTTTAACGGGAAGGGAAAGGGTGCACTCCATAGCGGGATATGGTTTAGGCCAGAGTTTCTAGGAGAATGCCAACTCTAGGGTTTTGAGTTTCAGCAGTCTATCTGGAGGGGGAAGGGAGGCGATAATGGACCCATTGAAACAATGATTCAATGAAACATTGGTGGGGGAGGCATATTTAGGCACTGCTGGAGAGGCTAATGCGGAGGCATGAGGCGCGGTGATTCTTAATGCGGACATAGAGGGGTGTGGCCCACTATCCAACGTAGGAGGGGCAGTGTGCGCAGCTAAATTGATAGATTATATTGCGGGACTTGCATCAGGGAGTACCGCGGAATAGATATGAATTGGAATGTGGAAGGAAGCGGCAAGGAGTTGTGGCAATGGGACATTTTTACCCTTTGGTCTATCCATACAGGGTACTGATATGGATTTGTGGATTTAGATAAGGGCTTAGTGAATTTCAATAGGTCTCACAATTTGGCGGGTCGTTTAAAAGTAACCAAGTTGAATTTACTTAACACGTTTGCCGTTGCTATTTCGATAATTAGAATGAGAAACATATTTTAAAATGCTTTTAAGGGACTGAAGTCCTAGGAAGTAGTAGACCAGAGGTAGCGTGTCTGCCTGTGGAGCCGGAGGTCGCTGTTCGAAAATTTTTCGGCTTAGAAAAAATTTGTTAATGGTTTTTCCAGAACGAGAAAACCACACATTAACAGAAAAAACACAATAATGGCATTTCAGAACGAGACAATGAGAAATAAAACGAGAAAATAGACTCCTACAAAAAGCTACCCGGAACCCATGGTGACAGGCAGCAGTTTCACCATTAGGCGCTGGTCGGACGGCATCAGCTGCCACACCCGCGGGCGAGAGTGAAGTTCACGGTGTCGGCCGCAGTACTGCGATGTGGAAGGCAATGGGAAATTCTAACCACTTCAGCTATCGAGGAAGCGTAATATAGATTGAGATCTATAGGTCTTGTATGTAACCAAGTGTCCCGATTCTTTGGCCAAGAGATGGCGTCAGGGGGCTATTACACCCACCAAAGGAAAAATAGACAATAAACAAGAGGAAAGGACAGGGGACTGGTCCCCCTACCCTGGCGTGTGAGATTCACACATCAGAGTAGGGGGGCCAGTTCCTTTCCTTATGCCGGTTATGGTTTCCCAGAAAGATCTGGTACCCGAAAAAGCACAGCTTGGGTGGAGCTGATGGTACCCAGAGTGACTTGTCCCATTGAAATCGAACCCGGGACCCTCCGGTCAGTAGTCCAACGCTCTACTCCCTGGACTTTTTTTTTAAGGTAATCTACCGATTAAGGTAGGTTTTTGGATGGACACAACTACCAAACAAATATTTTATTACTCCTAACAAAACACAAAATCCATCATCCTACTCTATATCAGGTCCCTCTTCATCTCTGAGTACTTTCTTCCTCCCTTCATCCCGTCCAACATCCCTATCCTGTTCCTTCCCTTTCCTCTTTCGCCCAACTTTCTCCCCTCTATCACAGTCTTCAACATCCCACTGCCGGTCAACACCCCCTTCATCCACTTTTCCTGCCTCCATAGGATTGCTCCCAACAAACCCCTGTCTTCGCCCACCATACCAAGTACTTCCTCATTTGTTTTCTTCTCTGTCCATTTCACCTTCTCCATTCTTCTCCACACCCACATTTCAAAAGCCTCCAATCTACGTCTATCCTCCTGCTTTAATGACCACGTTTCCGCACCGTACATAGCTACGCTCCATATCAAAGTTTTTACGACTCCCTGGACTACTGTGACCCATATGTATATATATATATATATATATATATATATATATATATATATATATATATATATATATATATAGTATATATATACTCATATATACAGAAACATATATAAGGAAAAGGGATAGGAACACGTATAAAGGACGAACACAATAGAGGTGGGGAAGGCGGAATCGAACGGATCACAAGAGTAAAAATATCTCCTCAACCGGGACTCGAACACCGGATCTTTCCACTTGCCGGGCGGATGCTCTTAACCACTTGAGCTATCGAGGATATGTAATTTACCCTGAGATCCGTGGGTCTTATATGTCGCCAAGCGCCCCGATTCTTTAGCCAAGAGATGGCGTCAGGGGGCTGATTCACCCACCAAAGGAGAAATAGACAATACACATATGTTTCTGTATATATGAGTATTTAGTATTCGCCGTTTGGCGGGATTTCGTGTTTGAATGTGTATTTGGCCAATGTGGCTCATCTCTTTCTTCTGGCTATGCGTGCCACGAAACGCACTGTTCTTTTCCTGTATGATGTTGTATGAATTCTAACCACCTTCCTTTCCTTTTGTGTATTGTCTATTTCTCCTTTGGTGGTTGAAACAGCCCCCTGACGCCATCTCTTGGCTAAAGAATCGGGGCGCTTGGCGACATATAAGACCCACGGATCTCAGGGTAAATTACATATCCTCGATAGCTGCCTTGACAGCAGGACGTGCCTGTGTTCACCGAGTGTCTAAAATCGCCGGCGTCCGAGGCTTCGGCCGCCGGGGTTTGGAGAGCGGCACTGCCGGACTCTCTCGGAAATCGAGGTTCCGATCGTGTTTTGTTTCAAGCGGCGGTTGACCGCCTAGTTCATCAAGAAGCGTGCAGTTTGACTCTCGACTTCTTCCGCCGGGAAGGCCGTACTTTTGTTTTGTTTAGTGGATCAAGACTGACCTTGACTCCTGGTGTAGAGCTTAGGCTCCTTTTGTTTGCTACCGCCGGGTGCGTGTGGCGGGGAGGGAGCGTTCGTGAGTGTTTTATTTCCCTTTAAAGTGCTCGTTTTTTTTGTTGCGCTTTCCTTCTTCATGCTAGTGTGCTGAATTTGATTTCTTCAAATGGCTGTGCGCCGCTTAAACACGCTCGCCTTGCAAGTTGACGAGAAGGCGAAGCCCCCTACCCCGTTGGAGGTCCACCTCTTCACGTTAGAGTCGCTGGGCCTCACACCCGAAGAGATAGTGGCGATCCAATTTGGATACAATCGCCATTTGATATTCCTGAAGTTGGCAACCGAAGCTACAATGACTAGGATTTTAGACAATACTCCGCGGAAACTACCGTTTCCGTCTTTAAGTGACCAGAGGACGACAATAACAATTGACGAGACTTCCGGCAGCCCGTGTAATGTCAGGGTTCTTTGTCTCCCCGTGGAGACCCCATTGGAAGACATAACAGGCGAGCTCCAACGCTTTGGTAAAATACATCGCTCGTGGGAGAACAGGTGGGAGGGAGAAAATATGGCGCGGGTGCTTACTGGCACCAGGGTTGTGCGGATGACGGTCGAGAGAAATATCCCCTCGTACCTCCACATCGGCGGCAACCGGGCCATCATCATCTATGAGGGTCAGCGCCGCACTTGCGCCCGCTGTAACCAAGAAGGTCACGAGCGCAAGACCTGCCCTCGGAACCAGGGAGGTAAGAGCTATGTGGAGGCAATGACGATGCCCTCCAACCCTAACGCCGCCGTGGAGATGGACGAGCCCGAAGTGGCTGTGGAGGAGAGAGCGCGGTCGCTTCTACTCATCGAGGGTGCGGCCCCGGCTGCTCCCGTCGGTCCCCCGCATCTCCCTTCAATTGGAGGGAAATGTCAGCGGGAGCGAAAATCGTCAACGGAGGAAAGGGAACCGAAAAAGAAGAGGGCTGACAAACCCAAGCTCCTGGACTCGAATACGGATCTAAAAATGGCTCTCGTACCTACCACCTCGCCTAATATCACACGACCTCCAGCCCCCGTCTCCGTGAGCTCGTCAAATGAGGAGGGATGGTCTTTCGCCCCCCCTCCCCCCGCTCACGCCATCGACGCCCTCGCTACGCGATCCTTGCATCACGGGTTTCAAACACCCGGAGAACCTCTGGTGACAGGTGAGGAGGATGCATCTGATTGCGATGTTTTCCCGTCCCCAACAGCTCATCCCTCGACCCCTTTATCATTGACTGTAAATGAAGCGTCACCGACCCCGGAAGTCGACCCGCATTCAAGTTTCCCAAAGTCAAAAATCCCACATACCCCATCTTCTTTCCCCATTAAGGACAGCCAAGGTGTCGACGATCTTCCCAGCGCTTCTCAAGATACGGACCACAAGCAACTATCGCCCCTGATTTTTCCCGACCACAACCCTTCCGCAGATGAGCCCCAGCCCGCCACTCCGACCCTCCCCGAGGGTACCTCCTGCCCCTTGGCGGCCCCCAGCGGTGCTCCTTCGAAGAAGGCCCCCTGTGGAACGCTGCCGAGTTACCCGGTCTTCGTGGGGACCACGGCTGGCTCTTCCTCTTCGGACGAGGCCGGGGGGGAGGGATGTAGCGAAATGCCGCGTCCTCGCTCGTCGACCCGTTGGACGAGGCGTCCCAGGAAACGGCGAAGCACTCGTCGCCCGGGGTCGAGTCGCGACCGGAGCGACGCTAGCCACGATCAGAACTCTGGGAAGTGATGTCCGGTAGCCACCCGGTGCCGGACACATTTCGTCCATCGTTGAAGAGTTTTTTTTTCTGAATGACTGATTGAATCGATAATTTCAACCCTGCCATTGATAATTTCTTACAATACATAATTTTCCATTGCTAGCTAAAATCTCCCTCCTAATATCTGTGGACCTTGTCTTCCTTTCTTTTTTCTTTCTAAATGTTAATGGTCAAATGTACGAGTATGCGTCTGTATGCATATGCTTATGTATGTGCGTGTGGATGTGCATGTGTGCGTATGTATGTACAAGTGGATATGTATGTGGGGTATATGTATCATGTATTTATCCATGTATACACTTATACTAAAGAAAAACATGATGTACCCATAATCTGTGACCTGATATTATGCATAATGCTAACAAACTCTGTAATATTCTGAGCCGAATAAAATAATTTATATCATAGCTCAAGTGGGTAAGAGCATCCGCCCGGCAAGTGGAAAGATCCGGTGTTCGAGTCCCGGTTGAGGAAATATTTTTACTCTTGTGATCCGTTCGATTCCGCCTTCCCCACCTCTATTGTGTTCGTCCTTTATACGTGTTCCTATCCCTTTTCCTTATATATGTTTCTGTATATATGAGTATTTATTCGCCGTTTGGCGGGATTTCGTGTTTGAATGTGTGTGTATATATATATATATATATATATATATATATATATATATATATATATATATATATATATATATATATATATATATATATATATATACAACCAGCAAGTTGAAATAGAATAAATTTGGTTACAGAATAACCAATAAGACTAATAATCATGTCCCCAACAAGGATTCTCCTCTCCCCCATAAGCTAGTTTAAAACTTTTCACGTACGCCTTATCTTTCTCTGATGTATTTTCTCAAATATTCTCTATGCTCACATCTAAAAATCTTTAATCTACAAAAATAAACTTGGCTGGCATATCAGTTTTTTAAAACGCACTACGCTACGCCTTCGTTATTGTTTCTATTGACTTTGTCATTAATGCAATGAAGTCACGTACTTCCCATCCCTGTTAAAAAACAAAATGTATCTTCGCCAAGGTAATTCTTCGTCCTAGTTTACAACACTGTGTCGCCGATTAATACCTTAGTTGTGATTAAACGATTGGTAGTATCACAATAATATTTAATATTTTTCCTCTTCACTCTTTTAAAAGATAAATATTAAAATGAACTTCTTTCTTTTCGCAAAAGAAGGTGAATGAGTGAGAAACTCTGTTCTTGTGCTTTTTTTGCCACTGCTCGGTTTTTCGATTCCTCCAGATTTGTATTCGAAGTTGTCACATTGTATTTCTGTTTCTAATGTAAATAGCCTCATCTTTTTACCCTAATCCATCAACCTATTGCCTACGCTTTAAAATATCCTTCGATTCATTGAAAACCATTATGTTTTATTACTCAACAGCTTTAATAGTTAAAGCTTTCCATTTATGACCTCACATCTTTTGGTTTTTATTTTGATTTTCAGTCTTGGCATTCCTCGTTTTTTTATCCGTAACCACGTAATGTTCTTTCCATCATGTTTCAGTAAAACTATCGGTCTCGCGACTTGTTTAGCTTTCATTTAATTCTTCCTTTTACTTATATTCACACCCCCTAATAAAACACCTTCTCTTATCTACGGCTACCTTATGGCCTTTTGCTCTTCATATTTACCATTCATATTGTTTATTCTGTAGCCCGTTTTAAAGCCCTGGTCATATTTCCCCTTAGGCTAAAATCTTTCATCTCCACTGAAAATATTATTATGCGCGTCTTGGTAGCCTTTCTTTTTAGTCCCTTTTAAAGCTGCTACATCAACATTTTACACCCCATGCCCCCAATTTATCTCTTTTATGTTTTTCATAGTTCAAAATTTATATCCAAATCTGAATACGTCTAAAGGAAGCTCTGCGATTCGGTGACCGTTCGCAAATCTAAATCTAACTTTTTTAAACCATATTTCTCCGCCATTTTCCGTTTATTCAACGCCTCTGATGGAGGATCCATTACATATGTGCCTGGTATAATTACACATTTTCTTCTTGCAAACCGTTACTTGGATGTTTCCGCCTTGCCGTCACTTCCCAACCCAAGTACCCGCCTCTCAATTCCCGTCATACCGCGTCACACTCTTCCATCAATATAGCCCGTTTTCTTCCACGTATTTCCCCTTTTATTAATTCTATTTGATCATACCCGCAATCATATCCTTCTTTATGGTGTCGATTTTTCAATATGAATAATATAATTCATTTATACTGACTGATTCTACTTCCATATACAAGTATGTACATATACCCATGGTATTCTAACGTCCCCTGCATTCTCTGTTCCACTCCAAGTTTGCCCCAAGCTGTATGTTACTTTATTGCTATCGATCCGTATGGCCACTCTATCTTTTTATTCATTTAACCGATACATACATTTATGTTTTTTCGTCAAAACTCATCACGTTTTCCAATTCTCTAGTCCTCAATCTCGCTCAAATCATCCAAATCCTTATCCCCAGGATTGCGGTCATTGTCTCTATCTTTTTGCCCGTTGACCATTCGACTGAGCAAGAACTTCGTTTGATGATAACCACAAAGGCTGCTGTTGCAGAGGAAACCCAAACTTGTGATTTGAATTTCGTAATTGAAAGAATCCGTTGGATAAATAGAATGATAGTTTGAGGCGTCACAGAAGGGATTCATATCGGAAAGGAAAATACTTTGGTCTTCCACTTATAATATAACATATGCGGAAGTGGTGTATGATTAAATACATGTGGAAGAACAGAGTATTCTCTTTTCCGAAATCCGTTGAATGACAAAGTTGAGTCCATCATTTTTGGGGTCCAACTATTAGGACGTTTGTATGGTGCCCGTAGCGTCTGTCGAAGCTGCGCTGTTTGAGCGGGAGGGGGAAGCCTTAGAGTGTCGGAGGGTGGGGATGAACCCGCAAGCTCTGGAGGGAGGACGCCCAGCTTGTTTACGACATCAGGTTGTTTCCCACGGTCTTGCCGGACCCGCAACGTAACTTGACACCAAAGGCCCTGGTGATAAGTGCTTTTGAGTGTGTGGGTTTGGAAACACTCGTGGCCGATTTAAATCTACGAGAGATTTAAAAGCCAAGGAATATCGAATGAGTGTAGGTCCAAAATTCAACGAAATCAGACTTCGCTTACCTCTCCTGAGTTTCACATCACACTCAAAGGGTACGGAGTTCGATTCATTCATAAATAATTAACAATTTTGAAAGGGCGCCTGTGATTCAAAAACGGAATATTTTAGTGCAGCATATTTTGGTCCAACATTTCAAGTTTTATGTTATTCCTTGGGTGACTATAAATTTTCTGCCTCCATTATTTCCATAAACCTCAAATATATAGGAAAATTATTTGCGATGATGTGCGATTTGTTTAAGTTTTTGTGTTCTGAGGCTAAATGAATTCTAAGTGCAGTGGAATACATGTGCTATTTTGGCGCGCGGAAATTTCTGTTGTTGATGTTCAGTTGTACATCTACATCTACACAATACTCCGCAAGCCGCCGTAAGGGCGTGTGGCGGGGGGTATTAGGTCACCAGCCAAGTCCCATTCATGTTATCTCTAAGGCTAGCTCAAATAAACGAATGATCATACTAAAAAATTGCGCCAACATTACACAAGGATTTATTTGAAGACTAAATTTTCAATGTGTTCAGTTACACTTTTCTTTCCATTAAAACAATGGTCATCGGCCAGTCAAAAGTTTGATTGAAATGATGGATCTTTGAAATGTTTTATGCAAATAGAAAGGTTGTGGAAAAGAAACATTTGATTTATTAAAGTAATTGTTGAATTTAGCACATACCACTTTAGAGATGTGCAACCACTCATTTTAACATCTTTCTTCTTAAATAAAACAGTTTCTGGTGTCACTTGGTGGAAAATCTTCATATTGAAATTGAAATGAAACGACTTGGATTTTCTACGCAGATTTTTTTTATTTACTACCTAGGCTTCATTACGGTATAACATCATCAGGTAAAAATACAAGTCAAACACAGTCTATCTATCTGTGGACGGAGGGAAAGAAGAGGGAGGAAAGCAAGGATTGGTTGAGGTAGGAAGGCAGAATGGAGACGAGAGTAAAGGAGCCCCGAGCATGCCTTAGAAACAACATCTCCTTGTCACTCTTCGCCAAAAACCTGAGGGATTGTAGCCACAGCAGCGACTTCATCCACGAAATCCTGCACATTGAGAGAAAGACCACCACCTTGATGCGCTGGAACAATTAGAAATCCTTCATCACACGAATTACGAAAAAGACGTTTTGACCAACGAATTTCTTGACCCTTCATGTTCCCCGTTATTGTATTTCCCTCACTCATCTGTCAGCTAAACTGACACCAAGCAAACCTTTTCAACAATGTAGTAACCCCTCCCAGCCTGCTACTTAATCACCTGATTAATTACCAAGTGCCGTTCTCCCCGTTCGCATTACCCATTCCCCCACTCTGTAAACTAACCCGACGCCAAGCAAAACTTTTTTCAGCATTGTATTAATCCCTCCTCCCAGCCTGATAATTTATCAATATTTCCAATCCTCTTCCTACCCCAACCAAATCTTGCTTTTCTCCCTCCCTCCTCTCCCCTCCATTCTGTATATACTGTGTTTGACTTGGTTTTTTACCCGATGATGTTATACCATAACGAAACCTGGGTAATAAATAAGAAAATTTCCATTTGGAAAAACCAAGTTGTATAATTCAAATTTCATTTTTCTTTTTGGTTTTCCCTCTTGTGGATTGTTAATGTTAGATGGTCAATAAAAAACCATTCTAATGTTGTCTCTTCTCCCCTTATATCACCAATGCTAACTACCAAAGGAATTATAGACCACTGATTACTTGCCTTCAAAAATTAAGATGGTCCATCTTATTTAAGATATATTAAACAATATTGTTTCACTATCTCCTCTCCAGGTATTCCATGCATGAAGTTAAATGTCTTTACTTCAAGGCGATGTGAAATTCATCCATTATGACATGCTAGGGTGTTTCCGAACATATCGAAGATCTTCTGAGGTGGTTAAGTAAATATCAGATTTTATGGGAGCAAGTTCAATTACGAAACATTATTATTTTACCGCAGATATCTCGTGCCGTGAAAACCATACAATAAAGCCACGCAATAGATACGCAAGAAAAATATTTGAGCCACTGATCGAATTAAAAATCACCATGGGGCCAAAATTCTCGCTTTAGAGCAGAAGCGAATCGCTCTCCTTCTAGGCGTCCAGGCTAGGCATAGAAAAGCCCTGTCCAAGCTCCAAACCCCCTTAAGTCGATTTCTCGCCCGGCCGTATGTATCAAATGCCTGTGCACCTGTGCACCCTATGAGGCATCACTCCGCCATTCCCTGATTCCCTGCCAAAATCTCACTCTATCATTGGCGGACTAGGTGAGCTCCGAAAGGAAAGCTGGGGGCTTGGTGGTGTGAGAAGGTCGATTGCGACCTCTCACTTCGCGTCATAATGCGAAATTCACTGCATTTTTCATGTTTAAATCATTTCTGTCAAAGGTAATTTTTGGCAGCTGATTTTTGTCGATAGGTAAAATATATATCCAAGTCTGTGTTTTACAGCATTCCCGTTCTGTGTCGACGCAGAGGCTTTGGAATTTAAGATTGTCAGCAACGTTTAACAAGTGGTCTCTTGGCTCAGAGTAGTTGGCAGCAAATCCGCAATCGCCCTGTAAGTTTTGATATTTTTTCCATGAATATGGTAAAACAAGTTACTAAACTACTTTATTGCGGCAGAAATTGAGGTGAGTAACAGATCGTTTTCAATTCGGGTATTTGGAACCCTTATGGTGGTTTCTCGTTGTCTCTCCCATTTAAATATGTATCGAGCATAATGTTTACTTTTGCGTGACACCATAACTGAAATAGCTACCTCACTAGGTTGCGACGCCAGTGGAACTACGGTTCTGATAAACAGCCGCTATTTTAAACTTTTCACCCTGCTACTACTCCTTTGATCTATCCGGCATTGTCGACTTCAACAGGAGAAACCATCGTCTTCTGTCCGTGAAGCTGAAGTAATCATCGGAACACGTAAACATCCGCGCCTAGTCTGTATGCATTCCATGGTTAGAGGAAAAGGTATGCGCAAATGGGAAACAGTATGCTTGGGAAAATTTACAAGCATGATTTATTTTATGAAAAAACGGAGGGGAGCATTGAAAAGGTGGTGAATGTGGAGCAGACTAGGAATAAATACATAAACTATGTCAAGAAAATTGAAGATATTTCAGGCATAATAGTTAAAGTGTTAGTATTTGTAGATCCAGAAGTACATTACTCAGATATCTATTTCAAAGAATGGCGTACTTTTAGACAACTTCCATTATTTTCATCCGCTGTTGGTAGCGTGATTTATGGATGTACGGGCAAAGACATTATCTTCGAAACGTCTATCAAAGTAGTCAAGAGTAGCAACAAATGCATTAGAATAATTACAGTAATGGCTAATTCATTGAATAATTTCTCATTTTATACGATATTATATATATAAGTCTAGAAAGTATAGATTTTCTTTTTGAAAGACACATTAAAGATTATCAAAAAATCGGAAAAGACAGTTTCACCATCTTGCAAGTATGTAACTCAAAAATGCTATCTATTATGTATGAGAAAGTTTAAAGGCAATAGCTAAAAACTGTTCAACCAACTGACCTTCAAAAGACACACACACACCCAAACACCATTACAAAAATCAAGTAATCCACTGGGTTTCTGAATTCCTCCTCCTTGCAATTTTAATCAGTCACAACTTAAGACAGCGAGGGTAAAACCCAATGAGCTACTCTCCGCGAAAATCCTCCGAATAGCACTACTGGCTTAGTTTCTGCTAGCACCGCCCAGCCAACCAGGAATATGTGAGCAATCCCGAATCCACCCCTTAAAAATAAATCCCTCCCTCCCCTCCCCCAAAACCCTCTCCGTGCCAAGCGGTGGAATAATACGTCCCCCAACCCCAATCTCCCGCCCCAGGTCTTCCACTGGGACGGCGGCCAGGCCTCCTTTACATTTGACCCGAGAGGGGGATTAAGAATTTCGTATGAAATATTCGGGTAACAGCAGCTAAAGCAAGGGAGCTCCAATTCTTGGTGTTGCATGGGATAGCAAGGTATGTTCCGAGGAATAAATCAGCGTAGATACCTTCGGGATTCTGGGGTGCTTAAGTCCACCTTGGGGGATATCTGCCCGCCCACCCCTGCTCCACGCTCCCCCTCGGAGCGTTAGACCATCACAGTGGCCTGGCAACCGTTCAACCCATTACTTAATTGCCGAAGCCGCCGCCAACGTCTTCAATGCGATTGGCTGCTCCACTGCCTGTCGCGGAAACGGCGCCCCCGAACGAATCTCGCACACCGAAAGGAATTCGGTGTTCCTTGGGGATCAGGAAGGTGCGGTGGCTGGCGTAATGGCGTGCCATCCCGCCCAGGGGACTCGAGTTTGAATCCTGAAGACTGCAGATCTATTTCAGTGGCATCCCGATCCCTCCTTGAGGTGTTTTGTGGATAGAACTATGACTGAGCACGCCGTCCGTTGGATGGCACGTTAAGCTACGGACCCCTAGGCAGCTTTCATTATGATTAAGCTAATGCCGCGCTGGGTTTCTCACTGCACTACCTCCATTCCCACCCATCTCTAATGGCGTAAATGACCTCAGCTATCACCTGGTCACCTACCCTCTTAAATACTACTACTACTCGGTGTTCCTCGCCAAAGCACTCATGTGGTCAGGCCACCTCTGACTAGGGACTGGGCTTGGATGGGTGTTAATTGTCCGGCACTTCCTTCACTCTAAACATGACATAATTATTGTAATAATCGTCTTATTTGTTTTTTACCCAAAAAAAATTAATTATAACCCAAAAGTTTCTTTTCCACATCTTTTGCCTCGACGCTCAAAGTAAAAAAATAAAAACACAAATTTAAGACGCCAAAGAATGCTCAAGCAAAAGTACGTAATGGGTTTAATTTTTTTCAAAATTGAAAAATATAATATGGTCAAATAACTCTGATATATATATATATATATATATATATATGTATATATATATATATATATATATATATATATATATTTATAGATATATAGATAGATAGATATATGTGTATATATATATATATATATTTATATTTATGTATATATATAGGGACGGCACAACAGAACACATAGAAAGTAGTAATATTTTCAAGGACACTCACATGGCATATTGTTCAAGATTTCGGCCTTCATCGGGTAAGACCTCAATTGAAGTCTTACTTGAAGAAGGCCTCGGAGAAGGCCAAAATCTTAAAGAATTAACCATGTGAGTGTCCTTTTTAATGTTACTATTTATTATATACATATTTATATATATATTATTATTAGGTAATCTACCGGTTAATGTAAGTTTTTGGATGGACACAGACACTAAATAAAATATTTTTTGACTCCGAACAAAACAAAGAATCCAGAATCCTAATCCATTTCTGGTCCCTCTTTGTCTCTAAGTACTTTCTTCCTCCCTTCATCCCGTTCAACATCCCGATCCTGTTTCGTCCTTTTCCTCGCTTGCCTAACATTATCCCCTCTATTACAGTCTTCAACATCCCACTGCCGGTCAACACCCCCTTCATCCAATTTTCCTGCCTTCATAGGATTTCTCCCAACAAACCTCTCTCTTCGCCCACCATACCAAGTACTTCCTCATTTGTTTTCTTCTCGGTCCATTTCCCCTTCTCAATTCTTCTCCACTCCCACATTTCAAAAGCTTCCAGTCTACGTCTATCTCCCTGCTCCAATGACCACGTTACCGCACCGCACATAGTTACGCTCCATCTCAAAGTCTTTACGAGTCTTTTCTTAACATCCTTACTCAACGTCCCCGTCATCAACTCCCTCCTCCTTGTGAAAGCCTCTTTGCCTAGCGCAATTCTTCTCCTTACGTCCCTACTACTTTGATCGTGTTGGTCCAAAAACACTACCGTGATACGTAAACTGCTCTACCTGCTCTAGTTGTTGCCCTCCTATGTTGATGTTAAGCTTAGCCTTTTTCTTTCTAGAAAATCGTATTACCTTTGTTTTATTAATATTAATTTCATCCCATACCTGTCGCACTGAATTTCCAATTCACTAAGCAATATTTGCAACCCCTTGGCTGACTGACAAACTAAAGCTTGGTCATCAGCAAATCTAACTAATTTTACGAATTCCCCGGCTACTTTCATTCCTACCTCCAGTTCTTCCCATGCCTCTTTGACCATTTCCTCTACTAGGAAGAAAGTACTCAGTGCTGAAGCGGGACCTGATGTAGAGTAGGATGTTGTGTTTTGTTAGGGGCCAAAAATTATTTAATCAGTAATTACGTCCATCCAAAAACCTACCTTAACCGGGAGATTAACTAATAAAAATATATTTCTAAAGAGTTCAGGGGAAATGCATTATGCCCTGCCAGACAGGAAACGCTCAGGTATACTGTCCCTCGTGCCGGACTTCCCCCGACTAAAACCCCTCGTCTCTTCCCCTGTGGTCTTGATTTTCTCCCATAGTACTGCTGGTGCCTTCTTACTTCGCGGGAGAGACCATTAGCCACATTAGAATACTAAGAGGAGGAGGAAGTATAGGCATAGAGGCATCCACAACTTCTTTATTAGTCGTGACTTCGTCATGTCTTTAATTTCAACTTCTATCTCTTGAAGCTTGCACTTGATGGTTGCATTCTTACCTAGAGCCTTTTCCATGACAGAACACAGTTTGGGTTACTTTTCGGTGCTCTCCTTCGTAAGAACAAAAAGCAAACCGCCGCCCTTCGTCCTATTCACTGTGGTGCTCACGTCATTCAACGCCTGGTCTTTCGTAATATGACTGAGAATTCCCGCGTAGCCCATGTCGGCTTTCGCCTCAACAATGAGCGCATTCGGCATGACTGTTCTCCGCTGTTTTGTAGGCCGCTGCGGATTTTTTAGCTTGGGCTTCTTTTTAGGTCTCCTCTTCTTCCTCTCTACCTGTCATTCACCTTCTCTTTCCTCCGGTACTACAAGATGCGGATACTCCTCTAGCTGTTTTTTCCTCTTTTTCACTTGATTCGCCGACTGCGGCATCTGTTGAGATTTCCTGCTCTTTGCCGTAACTATACGCCGACGTTTTTCAGATCCCTTTGTCTCCATAGTCCCTGTGTTGCTCTCCTGTGCACCTTGCTCTTCTCGTCGGGTCTGCGTAGAAGTGGTACGTCTAACTGTTACCCACCTTGTAACCTTCTGTTCCACAACCTTCGTCTGCGTAGATGTGGTACGTGTAACAGTTACCCACCTTTTAACCTTTTGTTCCACAGCATTTGCCTGCGTAGAAGTGGTAGAAGTACCTGCTACCAACCTTATAGCCTTCTGTTCGACAGCCTTCGTTGTTCCGCCGAGCTCCGCCATCCGATGCCAACTGGATGTCAGACTCGCCACCTTACTGTGGATGGCCTTATGGACATTAGTCTTTCCTCTAATAAACTCGCCCAATTCCTGCAGCAAGCCGCCATGCAATTCCACCAAATTCTGCAGCTGCTGTTTCTTCTCCTCCTCACTTGTAATATGTAGGGCCAAGTGTTGCACCCATTCAAGTGATGTTTGGCTCCCTTTGTTCACTTAAGAGTCACTTGTAGCATTAGATGCTACAGAGGCCGAGTAGCCAACACCTGCAACACTGCGGTCGTTGGATGCTACAGAGGCCGAGTAACCAACACCTGCAACACTGCGGTCGTTGGATGACGACGCCTGGGAGCCCGCTTGCTCATTCCCTATCGGCGCCCGTACTGAAATTAATTATATATAATTTCATATGAGGACTTTGCCTTCGAGGGTTTTCAATCCTCGAAGGCAAAGAGGCACGTATGCGCCAGATGGCATGCGTAAATATCGTTGAAATACAGTTTGTGCGGTTAACATGCTCGTACCTACGAGTGCTCGGTTGGGCAAAATTTCACCCTCGTTAGTTGAACTCATATTTCCAAAACTTAGGCACTACTAGTAAAAGAATGAAAGAATGAACATGAGAAAAATATCAAGAATTTTTTCATTACAGTCAGACAAAATAATGTTTTAGATGAACCACACCTACCACACATCGCCCGAAAAGCGCCATCTGCCACCGAAGCTGACAAACATGGTTGCATGTAGACTTGAGCGTGGCCTTATTCACTTTCAATGATGCCCACGAGTGCCAGCAGAAATGAATATTTGAAGCATGGTAAACGAATCCCGAGGTGATATTTATGCCGTTTAACATGTCACTTCGCTCCAAAGAGAATGGTTTGCGTTCTTAGAAGTTGCAACGCGCCACATACCTCCAGAAAACTTATCCCGCAAGGGTGAATAATTGATGCGGCAATACTCAAAGAGAATTTTCTGGCAGGCACATATTTCGAACAATATTTGGACGCTAAAACGGTTGAAAAACTGCTTTCTTAGTGAACAGACAGCTGATGACATCGAATCTTACTCGAAATGTTTGTTCCTTAAGTTACAGTCAGAGAGGGGCTCACATTGCCACCGTATGAAAAATGGTTCGAATAATTTCAGACCATGATCTTGCTCAATTTTAGTTTATTGTTTTTACTTAATTACTGGTGGAATTAAAATTGCATGCATCAGATGCTTATTATGCTACAGCCGTCACTGCTATTAAAAAGAAGGAATATATTCGAGTAAGAAAATTGGACCTATTAATCAAAGACGTATTTATTAATAAGAAAGGAGGAAACTGAAATTGATGAAGTAATTAAGTCTTGCAAAAGACCCTTAAATTAAGCTTCTTATGATCAACTGATATTCGATTGACTGATTGATAAAAGATTTGTTTGTGGCAAAATTGGAAAGGTGTTTGCTGAATTAGCGAATAATTTTTTTATAAATATGCTTCAAGAAAATAATGAAGTAAGCCCGATACATAAATATGTGTTCACACACTCTCACATACACACACGCACACACACACACACGCATATATATATATATATATATATATATATATATATATATATATATATATATATATGTGTGTGTGTGTGTGTATGTGTGTGTGTGTGTATATGTTTACTTCTATATCCTCAGAGGAAGACGGATTGTTTCCGTCGAAATATCAAGAAATAACGTGTGAGTGTTCTTCTTTTTTTGTGTTTCTATATTGTGTGTTACTGTGTATTGTACTATATATATATATATATATATATATATATATATATATATATATATATATATATATATATATAACACGTGTGGTATATGCATGGTAAAAATTTGAAAGATAATAAAAAGGTGCAAAAATAGAATATAAAGATAGAAAGATAATGAAAAGAGGCAAACCAAAACTGTTTTGTTTCCAAAGTTAATATTTGTAAATAGTGATCAAAAAATATGCTGGTTTTTTAATATGCTTATTCTAGTGGTAGGTACTTGAATAGGTATTAAATCAGTTGAAAGACGCGGGAAGAGGGTGGCATTTACTGATTACAGTACTAACACCAAGTACGTATTACGTACAGTAAATACGCCTGGACGATGGAAACTGCATTCAAAATTTCCATTGAAACTTGTAAAAACCTCCCAAATATTCTTTCTTTTTCATATATGGAATAAGACGTACTTCTACATTAACAATTCTTTTGCCTTACTTGATAGTAATTTCTTCTAGTTATATCCATGACCATAATGCCAAAAAACGTGAAATTCTAAATAAAGAAGATTGCATGTTTCATAAACAACATTTTCTATGCGAACACAACGCCTCTTAGAGGAAATGACAAACTGGAGACGCACCATTCAAAAAGATCGGGAACTTTTTGAATGGCGTGAGTCCTTGCTATGACATGGCTAAACATTATTTGGACAAAGACATATGAAAAAGAAGTTTTAAATAAGATGGAGAAATAGAAGAAGTTCACGATGAAAATAAAGGAAAGAAGAAATAATTAAAATAGATAATATGTGAAGAGGGTAATAAAGTGTTCACAATCACTGCAAATTTCTAAAAACAATTATAGGAGTTTATGCGTGTAGCATGTTCATTCCTGAAAACAACGGGGCACGGCCCGATCGACAGTGGTGCATTGTGATCCCCAGTGTCCTGTAGGCAAGGATTCCGCGGTCATCTCATGAAATCGTTGCAAAAAGTAATCGAAATTAGCAGTACTACTGGATACACGGAAGGTAAACGACCAAATTAGAATTGTTATTTGGAATTTAGCACGATGTTGAGGACAGGAAAATAAAATAATATTAAGCTGGATGTAAAGAAATGAAATATGGATATTTTAGGGAAATGAGAGGTGATATGGAAGGACGGAGGGTTTCCCTGGAACAATAGATTTTAAGTAATCTACAGCGAGGGAGAAGAGAAAATATAAAAAGGAAAATAAGATCGGGTAGTTCTTTTCCTGTATTAAAATTTCAAGAGATTCCTTAAAAGGTTAACCATTGAACTAAGACCAATTCTACCCCTGAGCGAACTGGCAAAATGTAGTATAACTTATACGAGTTATTTAGAAGTTAAATAGAACGAGACTTCAGGGACCACTGAATGTACGCAGTAAGTAGTCAGTGACATTGGTATCTGTAAGTTATTCTTAATAATTCCTTAAACAACAATTTTCAGAGTAAGTTCAAATAGTTTAGATCAAAATTTTATGGAAAAATATTTCAAAACCTATCCTTATTTCTTTCAACGATTTCACTCCGTATTATTAATTACGGCAATGAAGCTGTAACAACGCTAGAATATAAATCCTTTTACAAAAAAAGAGGTGGTTTCTCTATCGTTTGTTGTTTAAAGTACTTTTGCCAGGGCTATTCCGCTTCTGGCATCCATCAAGCTTTTTCATTTATTCATTGATTGACAAATTGAAAAGCTCTTAACTTATTTTATTATTTGCACCATCAATTTTAATGTTTTCACTAATAACACAGCTCCCCTTATCAACTACTACCATAGCGTCAGCTTTCTTTGCGTTAATGCTAACGTTGACATTGCTGATTTAATAAAATTATATTTACCATTACCACAGAAACTGAATATCATTACGCATGAAACAAGATCACTAAATAATTTTCCCTGGGGTGTAGATCTTAAATTGATCTTCGAATAGTGTAACTTATTGCACTGCACTTAAATGATGACGAACACCACGCCACGGTGTCACAGGTGGCAATTCACAGGTTTTTGGGCCGTATTTGTGTCTTTATTAGAAACAATATTGTTTTAAACATCCAAGACTCTGACGAACGGCGATAGCTTCCACCGTTTAGCCTCCCACTGCCTGCCGTTCGTGTGTTTTGTGCCAGGTTTGGAGCCTATAAAGCCCGGACTAATTTTAGACCATACCGCTCCACTGCAATATAAAAAGAGCACGGAGGTTCTCATGTCAAACGTCCACGACGATGATACTAAAATCAAGAACAGGCGAACGTGAAGGAAAAACAAAAGAACCCATGCATCCGCCTGCCGTACGACTCTCGAGAGCGAAGGACAAAAGCATAGCGACGCCCGGACGACGGCTTGCCGCTCTCAAGAGAGGGAAGAAGAGGGCGCAGTGACGCCTCCGAAACATTTGCTTGACCTCTTTGCGATGAACGGGGTCAGGTCTGGAAATAATCAATGACCCCCCCCCCCCCCACACTCGCTCTCCGTGCAAGCGACGGCAGCTCCCCCTCCCCGTGACGGCGGCGCGCGCGACCTCTATTCAATTATTTTACGGAGGGCACGGAAATAGTCCCGGCCGACCAAGACGAACACCGGCGGGGGAGGGAAGGGGGTGAGGGTCGCGTGTCCCGCGTCTGGCGGTCAGATTGCCATCGCGCGATCAAATATTAACGGCGCAATCCCGCGGAGGAAGTGCATCTCGGGGAGGGTGCGGACGCCCAGGGGTGGCGGCGCAAGCTCCCCCGGATCCACTTGCCGAGGTCCTCCAGAGGACATCGCCCCCTCGATCTCTTCGAGAAGCGCAAGGGGCGGCCGCCCGCTCATGAATTAATGACTGCGGAGAAGAAGGAACGCTTCTTTGAGAGGAGACAAGGCGCAGGCTGGGGAGTTCCTGGCAATAGATTTATTAAACACCGCAGCCCTCGGCGTTATTTCCCAGGCGAGGGAGAGACTTTGAGGGGAGACGTGGGGGTGGTCTTGCGAGGCGGGGGTGAGGGGGTGGCGAGGGATTGCAGGGGAGAAAGGCACGCGGCTGATTGGCTGAGACACAGGCATGGGAGGGGATCGCGACAGACGGCCGAAGGCCACGTCAAGTAGTACACGGAGCTATCCGTGATGAAGAAAGCGATCAACATTACCGGTGAATTCCGAAAAAGATTACTCAATTCCTCCCGATAACGTATAATGAAGCCATTGATACAGGTTCACGCGTAGCTGTGAGATATTTCCGTTCATGCCATTGAATTTTTTACGGAGGAAAGCTTTGGGTTTATTGCGGTAGTAATGCGTGGTTAATGTGGTAAGGGTATGGTACAAGGAACGTTTCGACTCCTGTGGAGATATTTTCATGATTAAAATAAATGTATGTTTGTGTGTGTGTATGTGTGTATATATATATATATATATATATATATATATATATATATATATATATATATATATATATATATATATATATATATATAGGTAATCTACCAGTTAAAGTAGCTTTTTGGATAAACGCAACTAACAAATATATATTTTGTGACTCCCAAAAAAACAACCCAGAAACCTAGTCTATATCAGGTCTCTCTTCATCTCTAAGTACTTCCTTCTTCCCCTCATCCTGTCCAACATTTCTATTCTGCTCCTTCCCTTTCGTCTTTTGCCTGACACTCCCCCTCTACCTCTCCCCAATTACCACGTTTCCGCGCCGTGCATAGCTACGCTCCATATCAAGGTTCTTACGAGTCTTTTCTTAATACCCTTACTCAACGTCCCTCTTATCAACTCCCTCCTGCTTGTGAAAGCCTCTTTGCCTAGGGTCGTTCTTCTCCTTACGTCCTCTCTACTTTGACCGTGTTGGTCCAAAACACTTCCGAAATACGTAAACTGTTCTACCTGCTCTAGTTTTTGCCCTCCTATTTTAATGTTTATCTTAGCCTTTTTCTTTCTAGGAAATCGCATAACCTTTGTTTTTACTTAATATTGGTTCTCATCCCATATCTGTCGCACAGAATTTCCAATTCAGTCAGCAATGCTTGCAACCCTTTGGCTGACTGACGAACTGAAGCTTGGTCACTAGCAAACCTAGCTGATTTTACGAATTCCGCGCCCACTTTCATTCCTACCTCGAGTTCTTCCCATGCCTCCTTGATCATTTCCTCTGCATACAGGTTGAACAGCAATGGTGATAATGGGCAACCCCCTCTTACACGTCTTCCTAACACTGCCCATCCCAACTCACCGTTCCCCACTCGCACCTGAGCAGTATGAGATATGCACACGTTGCGGATTAGCCTACATTCCCTCCAATCTGTTCCTATTTTCTACAGAATACTCATTAGTTTTTACCAATTCACTCTATCAAACGCTTTTTCGAAATCTACGAAACAGGCAAATACCTCCTGGCTGTATTTTATATTCCCCTCGAATAATAATCTCATTACTGCAATGGTATCACGCCCCTTCCTGCAATGGCATCACGCCTCTCCCCTTCCTAAACCCAAACTGGTCATCCCCTGAGCAATCATTTGCCCCACTCCCTATTCTTTTGTTTATGATCCTGAGAACAACTTGAGCCGCGGGGGATATCAAACTTATTGTCCCGCCTATTGTCTTACATCAACAACCATGAGTATATAACACGGCATAACACGAGAAGATAACACACATGCGTGCATGCATACAGGTATGTGTTATATGTAGACGTCAATACCTCACATGGTATCCACAACAAATTTGCCAGCAATATTTTCGGAAGCACCAGCAAAAATATTGGAAGGTTCCCTACCTCCTATCTGCTCCCAATGACTTCCAACTTTAGGAATGAAAAACCAAAAAATGCATGGTTTTTGACCTTGCTTTCCAGAAATTGTTTTTTTTATATTTACTAGCACATAGATGCTCATGATAAAATAAAAAAATGAATATTAGTGTATGTCCTCATATTACTGACAAAGCTCTCTTCAAAAAATGATTATGAAGATGACTGGAGCCAATAAAGTGATAAAAAAATGAAAGAATATTTTAAGTGGTAGTGACCATAATATCCAATTCAATTATCTAGACGTTTCTATGACTTAAATGACAAATGAACCATAGTGATTCTAGGCTAAAAAAATATTCTGCGAATATTGTTTTGGACGTGTGACAACTCTGGGTACTTGGTGTACAGGATCTATTGAAAGAAGTTTAAATGAGGTTGGCGTTATATGGCATGTGCATTAGAAAACTCATTGGTAATAAAAATGTGGAAATACTGAGTTTTGGATAATACAAAGATTAAAATATCAATTACCATGCATAGTAAGGAAAAATAAAAAAAACTTATCAAGCTACCTTTCGAAGAAGTCACTGCGGGCGGTCATTTGCGTCATTAGTCTTTGCTCGCTGGATGGTGAGATAGGATTTTTATGACATACGAGAAAGGCGAAGAACAAAGGGGCTTATTATTACTCCATTATTTAACAAAACATGCCACATTTTAACGTTCCATGGGCAGATGACGTTCTCCACTTGAACTTCTCTCTCGTTTCCATCCGAAACGTAATTTAATTGCGTATGCCATGACATCAAGCATATGGACACTGGATTAAAGAATGCTCTCTTGTCAAAATGTACGTACACATGTTTCCAATACATAAAATGATATAAGGTATATTTTATCCATACACATACTTTTTTATTGCCAGGTATATAAATTTTTCACTCTGTTGTGTGAACTGCAGTATTATTACTTCATAAAATGCTTATACTTATACCTACTTTTGTAGTGCAAGGTAAAAAAATGTTTTACTCCATTGTACGTTCTGCAGTTTTATTATTTCGTAAAACAAAATTTAAGGAAAATTTTAAAAAAACAAGCGAGAATTATCATTCCTAATTCATACAATATAGTAGAATATCTGAAAATACGAAGAGTGACGTATATTATTTAGGAAATAATTAATAAAATAAGACGAGGAGCCTTTAAAATTTCTTTGAAAGATAAAAATAAGTCTCATTTAAAAAATTGTAAATATTACCAAAAGATTACAAAAAAAACCCTGGCAATTTTCAAAGATTATACTACGATGAAACAACTTAACATGACTCGAAATAGGTTTGAGAAAATACGAGGAAAATTTACATAATAAAGCCAAATAAAATTTAAATACGTCACGCGAATGGCTGATGAAATAAAATATTGAACTTATTTCTTCCTGTATGTTTACCAATTTAGAAACAAAGTTTTTTTCTGAATATTTGCAATCAGTTGTCAAAGAAGTAGCCATTGTCACAAATTAATATATTTTATCACATGGATTACCATTATTTAGAATGATTATCGAAAATTTTCATTAGGGATTGATCATATAATAGTATATCGCCATTATATATTGCATTAGAAGTTAATATGGTGTTAAGATGAAATATTTTTACACTTTGAAAGAGTTGCATTTTTATTTTATGCTCTTAGTTTAATTTGTAATAAATAGTACAAGTTATAGCGATTTGACTCCAGTATGTCGTCAAAAAGAGCCGTTGCTAAAATATGTTCAGATCGCCTACGTCTGCATACGATGACGAACACCACCCTTCGCGGCGATGTGTCTCCACATTAAGAAACAGTAAAAAGTAACATAGGAGAAATCCTAGAGGGAAGATGTTTCATTCATTGCAACAGCTTTTTCTTGGCATGCGCAACCATGAGCGCGCTAAAATTTGAAATAACCACAAATAACCTTTCGCGGTGCGTAAATTAAAATTATGACGATATAAATCTATCCAAAGAAAAATTCATTCTAATAGTTATAATATAATGGGTTGTTTGGGAAAACTGAGATGATTTCCCCTATTATTTCTTTTTAGAATTATCCCCTATATTATCTTTTTAGAATTTACTCCCAAGCATTTGGCACTAAATCCAAATTTTTCCAGCAAATTCTCACTTGCCCGCTGCCATTTTACCACACTTTCTACCACGTGACTGCCCAAGAAAAAAATCCTACCTTCCATTCCGACTCGAACTCAACCTCCATCCCAATAACCATTCCCACGCTGCCTGCTCGTCCACAACCATAAAATACCAGATGCCGTGTAACTTGAGTCCATCCATTCACATCGGAGAACGCACTCCTCTCTCTCTCCCTGCTGATGAATTCCCACCGCTATTCCACCGCAAGAGCCGCTTTTCTTCATTAACCCGACGCCAAACACGCCGCTTCCCAATGCCGACCGTTTGACTGCCGCTCCTCCGTCGGAACCTCGCGCACAACTTCGGGCATAGCGGAGTGAGAACCCGCGAGATGGCGCACACCTGGCCACACAATCGAACTCCCGCCACTGCTTCCGCTAGACAAAAGTAGCACCAAGAGTCAGCAGTCACCTCTACTCGCCAAAACCAATTCACCTCACGTTCCTCCTACCCCCCATGCGTCCGCCCTATACCACAAAATATATGTATTTTGTCATTTTTTTGTATTTTTAGTTCCCTACAAGCCACGGCCAGGGTGTGTGGCAGGGATTGAATCCATTCACTCTCTTTCTCTCTTCATCTTTCTTCTTCCACTCTCAAGGATTTTAGTTCTCTTCTTGTTGACGCTCACATTATATTCCTCTAGAACTTTCTCCCTTGAGTTCCAAATTTGAACTCACACGCTGCTTCCCTCTTGAACCTCTCCGGCCATAGCTTTTCAGCCTCCCATCACGATCAGTTTCTCCCTCCCTCGTTTATTGCCACCTGAACCTCTTCCAGCTATTCGTATATTTCTTTTAATTCCTCTTCTGAAGGCTAGATTTTGTCACGTAAGATTTCACGACCATTGTGTTTGTAAGTTCTTTCTCTAACTACGTCATCAGAATCTTCTCGTTGTAATGTCAGCATGATTTAGTGCATCTTACCATTCATTAATCCTGGAGTATGCAGCACACTCCTGCAATCTTTTGCTCAACTGATGAATGCATTTCCCTTGCATTATCCTTCGCTCCAGAAGCCATCGGCCTCGGTCTAGCTAATTTCGCATAATCACAGGACGTTTATATCCCCAGTCCACACATCTCCGTTTTAAAATTTTCAAACTTTCCGCACACTCATAATGACCTAATATTTCAAATTCCCACACCTCCGAAGCCCAACGCCTTCCGCATCCTAGTCCTGAAACTATTTCCGTGACTTTCACTTTCGCCCACACCTATGACAGTTGGTACCGGACCTATCATTGTCATGCACACCATCACTGCTTATTTGTGAAATTATTTCCTTTCAACATTTGTGCAGGGAAGGTTTTGGATTAGAAGCAGCATTTCCCGCTACAGCGTTCTAAAGAAAAGAACTAAAGCTGAAAATATTTGGCGCCTCTGGGAGTGAAACTGACAACAGCTAGCCCCATATTCGGACTCCCTATTCTTGGGCTACCTCTGCACTGAGTTATTACAGCAACTTCGCAGATTCAACGCATTGTCTCTATTTTTCAGTGAGGCCATGCTTATATTTATTGTTCTAAATAAAACTTTTCAAGATATGCCATTTTCTTCTTGGACTTTGTTAGGAAATTTCTATGAATTTCGGCGAAAAACATTCCAAAATCTTATTCCAGCAAGAACGTTTCATTGGTATAAGGTATGCACAGTTGCAGAGATGATTCTCGAAATTGAGATGGCGTGCAGCTACAAAATTCGCCTTTCGGATTTCGTTTGATATAGGGTGTTTTACAATGCTTTCTGTAGAATCTACCTTCAGGGCTTCCTTACGTGTTTCTTCTCGGTAAACTAACGTCTCTACGTTCTGATCCAAACCTAATTCCTTTTCTTTGCCAGTAAAATTCATGACAACAGATGAACATATTAAAATTATCATTTGCAAGTACCGAAGCGCAAATATTTTTGGAGGTTTTTTGTACTAAATATTTTTGTTGTTATGCTCTTTTGCATTTTCTCAATCGTGTTTTTGCTTGTCACCTAAAATTGGTTTACGTATGAATGACCAATGTATTTGTAAAGCCCTTTTACTTTGAATAATGCTCACGCTATGATTAATGAAGTGTGTTTCCAATAAATATCTTGCATTAGAAAATTTTAAGTTTGGGTAATGATTGAGTTTTTACGTTAGAACATGATTTGAGTACAATTTGATAATCTTGCATATCTTTTTACGTTATAATTTATTCCTGCATCCATAGTAGACGCTGTTATTTCCAAAATGAAACATTAAATTTCGGCTCAGCAATGACTATTAAAAATACAGACAATTTAAGTCGCGGTTTAGTGTTATTTTACGTTACTAGCCGTCAGATTGAACACACTTTGAACATTTGGGATCCTGCGCAGAACTGAACTCCTAAATTTAACAGGAAGCAAAGAAAAGCTGCCCTTTTCATAGAAATTCGTAATAAAAAACATAAATAGACACAATATTATTATGTAGCCAGAATTGGAAGGAACAAGAAGCACCGCTGTACGATTTATCGATAATTACAAATCATTCAAGATAGACCCTTAACACGAAGGAATTAGTGCAGTCGCCATATTGCACCGACAGAAGCGACCAATGCAATAAGTTAAGAGCAAAATTGACTGCAATGCCGATGCTTCAGGGAATCATTTTTGCATAGCACAGTTCAAGGCCAAGAAAGTAGGAAAATAAAATTACAACAAATAGAAGTTTCTGATTGCCAACAAACCCCGATTATACTAATGGCAGAGTACACAACACACACTTCCACACACTCTCGTAAAAGATTTCGGGGTAAGCTGTAACTGTTTGAAGTATAAAAATCGCTTTCACTCAACTTAATATCTACTCGAATCACTTCTTAATAGTCTTTTGCGTTGAACAAAATTTGGACTTGTAATGGTGCCGTATTGTAGGAATGAAGTACGTGACATCGTCGCGCGGCCATCGGCCAAGGACCACCCCTACCCCACCCTGCACCCTCCCATCACTCCCAGGGGGTATTCGGCCGGCGACACGACCGTCGCAGTCTAACTCCGCGGCCCCCGAGGGCAAATCCTCTTTGGCGGATTCAAGGGGAATGCAGAGCACAGAAGCGAATCGAGGGGCGCGGAAGCAAAAAGGGGCGATGGAAGTGGCAAAGGGGGGAGAAGGGGCAAGAAGGGTCCTGCCTCGCCCCGCTAAGGGATCGCCTTCAGAACTTGAAACCACCCACCCCTTTCCCGCAGGAGAGGGCCTCATCTCATATTTTCCCCAAGTTTCCTCCTCGGGCATAAAAAAATGATTGAATGCAATCAAAGTTGCGAGGGACGGAGGGAGATCTCCGGGTGGCGAGGGGGAGAAAGGGAGGAGGGGAGGGAGGGATCGGAGGGTGGTGTGGTGGCCCCTCCTCCCACTAAAGGGGTGGGCGGTAGATGGGTTGGGGGGAGGGAGGAGGGGGAGGGGCGGGGGGGGAAAGGGAGATGAAGCGGCAAGGGGGCCGTAAGAAGAGGAGGGGTTGAGGTGGCGGGCTTTCGGGGATCCCGGGAGCAATACGGCCGCTCTTATCCACATTCATTGAGCACTGCCCGCCTGCTTACGCCACTAAATCGCCAAAAAATATGAAAAAAGTAACGGGAGAGGAGAGAGAGTGGAAAAAAATGGAAGGATCCTGTGGAAAAGGGGCCGCTCTTGCGTCCAGGACCCGCGATAAATCTGCCCCCGTTCCCTCTCTCTACCCCCCCCCCCAGCCCCATCTCTCTCGTGGCGGAACACGGCGGCGGCGGGAGGGAGGAGGGGGGGATGTCTCCCGGGCGATGCATCCGTTGGTGTGGGGAGGAGTGGTGGGGTCGGCCCGTCGGTCAGGAAGCGCCGTGAGGGCGTGTTGGCGCAGTCCGGGGAGGGTAGGTGGGGTTTGAGGGGGCAAGCAGATGAAAAGCGCGTGCCGCGCTCCACCCTTCGCACCGCAAATGTGTTTGAGGGAATTTATGTGCCTGGCAGAGGAAGAGACATCGAGAAGCGAAAGGATTTTATTTTTCTCCTTCGATGTGTGCCACGACATAATATATTTCGCTTTGATGACTTGTAGCTAGTGATCACAATTGCTACAAATGTGAAAGAAAATAATGGTTATTTCCGTTAGAAAAAAATCCGAGCGTCATGGCGTGGCATGGATTTATTGCCGTCCGACTTCCCTTGGACACGAATGCCACGAAAAGACTTGACAATGGAAACGTCTCGCATCCTCTCTGGGGCTGAAACAGGCCAAATCCAGAATTTATTCTTAGTTACGGTTTTTTTGATATTAGAAGTTGAGGCGGTCGTGAAAGGCCTCCTGGGCCGTGATAAATTAGCGGCCGAAAGACACATAAGAGTTAAAACCTGATCTCAGGAAAGATTGCATTTCGTATTCGTACACGAGCCACACCATATCTTATCATTTTCACATGTAAACCAGCCCTTTAACATTTTATTTATTTCTGAATTATTTACCTGCAAAAAGGTACCAGATTGTATGGGGATACCATGCCTCCTATTTAAACACAATAGTATTTAAAATGCATGACTTCCATGTGAACGCCATTGCCACATCCGTCTCACCTGGGTCCTAAAAGTTGTTGGATCCATCAGTTCTCCTTAGAGTAGTGTCTTTAATTATCTATTATTACCAAAAAAGGAAACTTTTACGACAAAATATCTTTTCAGGTTCAAAAATTTTGAACAAACTTCATGAGTTTCACTTGAACTATTCTACTTATGGTACACAAATTGATAAAAAACGCTTGGCTATAGTAAGTTTTCAATAAAAAGGTATAAATAATTTGTTGCATGAATTTTAATCTGTCAGTACACCAAATGTAAAAGTAATTGACAAAAAACTAAAAGAAAACTTTTCTTTTGACTAATGACTGCCTGCGTAATTTGCTGTTTCCTTGATTGACGATATCTATTCATGATTGGAAATCAAACAAGAATAACTCTCACGCTCATTCACAGATTTCTGATTTTGGTTGTGGCCGCATCACACATATAACGACGGGTTTTAATTCAGGCAATTTTTCCATCGTAGTGCGTTTGCTTTTTAATAGCAAAGGTTTTTGTGTTGATACGAAGCCCAACTCACATATCTGATCGATTTCTCTAAGTGTTTTTTCATATTAATTCCATTGCAAATTGAATGATATTGTTATTTTTTCAAGTTTGTTATCCATGAATTTCAGAGAAGGATCGAAATATTTGCATCATGTTCCTCGAGAGAGACGGAGAGGTTAAAAGTTACTTAAATCATTATCTACACATTTTCATTGATTAATTTTTCAGAAATTCGAATCTTCAAGTGAATGATAAGAATATTTTATACTTCCTCGATAACTTTTATTTGATTTTATTGAATTTAAAATTATTAAAATGGGCAATTTTCCCGTAAAATAACGCCTCTTTTGCAAATCTTTTGCATACCACACCTTACGCTTTGGGACACAAAAGAGCCATCCTGGAAATTTACTAGTGTTGTAAGCAAGGATGAATGACTTGAAAGGTAATAATTTGAGATATAAAAAACGTCGTTAAAATACTGGATATGCCTCTAAATACTCAATTTCTAATCTCTCATCACCAAAACACAAATATTGGTTAATAATTCATAAATTAATCTTTAGCAATATCTCATGATGCATAATAAAATGCAATAACTAATTGAAAATTAATATTAAAATACAAACTGACTTGCCTAAAAAAATACTTAAGGCTTAATATTGATGGTTAACCAATGAGAGTTCAACTGTCTAACGAATTGAAGAAAACTTGCGAATAGGGAAAAATAAGGTATATTACGATTTACAGCGGAGTATCAGTGAAAGAGCAGCATCTCCTATTCTCCGGGATATGTTTTATGTCAAATTAGTGGTTTCAGTCATAGCTTACACTTTTTTCTTTCCGTTTTCGCAATGACATTTCATCACCTGTAGATATGAAACAATTGTACATTCAAAGGCCGGATATTTATGTACGCACATGACTCCAAATGACTCCGTCGTCCGCCAGAGTTGCCCAACCCTCATCCGAAGGGACCACCGGGGGAAGGGGGGTGCGCCAACCCCTCTCCCAGGGCAGCACCACATCCAGCAACGCCTCGATGGATCAGATTTGCCTGCGTCGAATGCTGCCGAGCGACCGGGTGAGCCGTAGCCCGGACGCAGAAATCGAATTTGACGGCATTTGTGACGCCGCTCAGTGGCGCCGCTTCGTCTCCCACCCGCGAATATTCCCCTCAAAATTGGATAAAATCTAACCCCAACGCCACCGAGCTCAATACAGTGTTCAAATTTTGATGCAAATTTATGCTGAATCTAAAAGAAATGCCTTGAGCAGACACAGACATTTGGCACACGCTCGGCCAGGCAAAACCTAACTTCATCCACTCTAACGGGATTGAGACCTGTACCTGACGAGCGAAATTTCCACCATTCCGTGAAAGTGAAACCTAGTAGATGGTAAGAATACAATACTTTATGAAAGTTAAATCACTAGGATACAAATAAATGAAAAAATCATTCATGATCTTTCGTAACAGTATATATATATATAGTATATATATATATATTATTATTAGGTAATCTACCGGTTAAGGTACGTTTTTGGATTGACAAAAATACTAATTCAACAATTTGTGACCCCCCGCAAAACGCAACATCCCCCTCTACATCAGGTCCCTCTTCTGCTCTGAGTACTTTCTTCCTCCCTTCATCCCGTCCAATATCCCTATCCTGTTCCTTCCCTTTCCTCGTTTGCCTAACATTCTCCCCTATATGAGAGTCTTCAATATCCCGCTGCCGGTCAATTCAACCCTTCAGCCTCTTTTCCTGCCTCCATTGGATTGCTCCCAACAAACCCCTCTCTTCGCCCACCATACCAAGTACTTCCTCATTTGTTTTCTTCTCTGTCCATTTCACCTTCTCCATTCTTCCCCACACCCACGGTTCAAAAGCCTCAAGTCTACGTATATCTTCCTGCTTCAATGACCATGTTTCCGCGCCGTACATAGCTACGCTCCATATCAAAGTTTTTACGAGTCTTTTCTTAGCATCCTTACTCAACATCCCAATCTTCAACTCCATCCTCCTTGTGAAAGCATCTTTGCCTAGCGCAATTTTTCTCCTTTCGTCCCTACTACTTTGACCATGTTGGTCCAAAAAACTTCCGAGGTACGTAAACTGTTCTACCTGCTCTAGTTTTTTCCCTCCTATATTAATGTTTAGCTCAGTCTCATTTTTCCAAAAAATTGTATAAACTTTGTTTTAATAATATTAATTCTCATCCCATACCTGTCGCACTGAATTTCCAATTCACTCAGCAATACTTGCAACCCCTTGGCTGACTGACAAACTAAAGCTTGGTCTTCAGCAAACCTAACAGATTTTACGAATTTCCCGCTCACTTTCATTCCTACCTCCTGTTCTTCCCATGCCTCTGTAATCATTTCTTCTGCATACAGGTTGAACAGCAACGGTGATAATGGGCGACCCTGCCTTACACCCCTTCCTAACACTGCCAAACCGGACTACCCGTTCCCCACTCGCACCTTTGCAGTCTGTGACATGTACAGGTTGCGGTTAAGCCTCCTGTCCCTCCAATCTATTACTATTTTCTGCAATATACTCATTAGTTTTTCCTGATTCACTCAATCGAACGCTTTTACGAAATCTACGAAACAGAAAAATACCTCCTGGTTGTGTTCTATATTCCTCACGATTAATAATCTCCTTACTACAATGGCATTACGCGTACCTCTCCCCTTCCGAAACCCAAACTGAACATCCCCTAAGTAATAATTTGCCCTACTCTCTATCCTTTTGTCTATGATCCTGCGAACAACTTTAGCTGCGTGGGATATGAAACTTATTGTCCTGTAGTCCTCACATGATGTAGCCAAGGGCGTCGCTCAAGGGCGTCAAGGGGTCATTAGAAGGCCATTTATGAAATAAGTTTTTGAGTAATGCCCTAGACTATTTTTAAATAATACTGTTCCACCAATTTTTAATTGGCAATTAAATTACGGGGCATGTTATGTGGGTCTGTTTGGTAGGTGATGGTATAGTACTAAGCCCGATGGCGTGTGAAATTCACACATCAGAATAGGGGGGCCAGTTCCTTTGCTTGTTATTTCCCAGGAAGATCTGGTGCCCGTAAAGTCACAAAGCTTGGGTGGAGCTGCAGAAGTCCACAGTGCCTAGCCCGGGAATCGAACCCGGGACCCTCTGGTCAACAGTCAATCGCCCTATCCCAAGAACTACCACGACCCACACACATACACTCATTCTGTCCCTCTTTTCCTTGATTAAGGTGGCCACGACCACCGACAATAGGAAAAAAGTTAGCCTCTTTTTTTTCTGTGTCCACTAGAGCTAAGTGTTATACATTATCATTCACGTCCGTGAGACTCTCCAAAGTTTTTATATACAGAAATATATATATATATATATATATATATATATATATATATATATATATATATATATAAACATACATGTATAACAGAACTGTCTGAGTTCTGCCCCTCTTATCCTGAAAAAGGTGGTCAAGACCACCGAAAATTCGAAAAATAGTGAGTCTCTTTTTGGTGTGTTCCTGTGTGTTTTTGTCTGAGGCCAATAGTTCTAAATGTTATACATTATTATTCACGTCCGTGAGACTTTCAAATATATATATATATATATATATATATATATATATATATATATATATATACATACAGACATATAAACGTGGTTTGTGGTAGTCCAGGGGGTAGAGCGATGGACGACTGACCAGAGAGGGCCCCGGGTTCGATTCCCGGGCAAGGCATTCTGGGCACATGTAGCTCCAATCAAGCTATGTGATTTTTCGGTTCCATATCTTTCTGGGAAACCATAAGCAGCAGAGGGAAAGGAACAGGAATACTACCCTGGTGTGTTAATTTCACACGCCGTCGGGCTTAGTACTGGGTGAACTCTGCCATCACCTACCAAACCAACCTTCGGGTTGATTACTGTGTTTATGGTTTTTTTATACATAAATATATATATATATATATATATATTTATTTATTTATTTGTTGTGTTTATATATATATATATATATATAAACACAAATGAAGGTTTTTAGAATATAGAGACACAAAGAAAGGATACTCACAATTTGTTATTTGACGTTTCGACAGCTCGGCTGTCGTCTTCAGAATCTGCTTCTGAAGACGACAGCCGAGCTGTCGAAACGTCAAATAACAAATTGTGAGTGTCCTTTCTTTGTGTCTCTATATTCTAAAAACCTTAATTTGTGTTTATATATATTTTCGCGTCGCCGGAGAGCGTTCCATTTCAAAGATATATATATATATATATATATATATATATATATATATATATATATATATATATATATATATATATATATATATATATATATATATATATAAAAAATATAATCATAATTATATATATAAATATAAATATATTTCTATATAAATATGTATATATATATATATTCCTCCCCGGACTACAACCTTGACGTGGTGGAAGGGCTTGTGCGTTCCGATGACCCCTAGATCTGTGCTGGCGGGAGTAATAATTATTGCTCCTGGTAGGGTCACCCATGCCAGATAGGTCGAAGGTTAGGAGCCAGACGAAAGGTAGTCCACGCAGCGTGTGTTCCTCAGTGAGGCGGCTGCAATAGCGTCGATCCCCAGTGGGGCGGCAAAAAGGTGATGGTGTCACTTAAAAAACACTATTGAGAAAGGCAACGGGAATCCACCTCAATTATCATTCCCAAGATAAATATGATGGTCACTAGAAAGATTTTGAGTCCTGGCAACTACGGGGCTCGGCCCAATCGGCCATGTGTCGTGCCCGGCAGCGGGGGAGGCAAGGCTTCCGCGGTCGTCATCCCACTAAACCGTTGCAAGGGAAAACCAGCAGCAGCTGGGCAGAAGACGCAGGAGAAAAAGACCAAATTAGTTAGAATAAGAACGTGGAATGTTAGGACAATAATGAGGACAGAGAAATTGGAGAATGTTAAGCGAGAGATGGAAAGAGGAAAAATAGGATATTTTAGGTCTATGCGAGGTGAGATGGAAGGATAGCGGGGATTACTGGAGTGATAATTATACAATAATATACAGCGACGGGACGAGTGCCAACGAGAAGTTGCCATAGTATTAAATAAAGAGGTAGGAAGAAGTGTTATCAACAGAGAGCTGGTAACGGATAGATTATTACTGATAAAAATAAAAGCAGAACCGACGAACTTGGTTATTATTCAGATGTGCATGCCACCGAGCAACCATAAGGAAGAAGAGTAAGCTAGGATATACGATCATTTAGAAGACATAATGGCGTGTATTCCTGTAGGGAAACATTTGATAGTGATAGGGGATTGGAATACGACGGTAGGCGAAGTAAGAGATGGTGATGACGTCGGGGACTACGGTTTAGGCACAAGGAATGACCGCGGGGAGAAAGCAGTTGAGATCTGCAGAAGACAGGGGTTAGTCACGAACACTTGGTTTAGACACCATAAAAGACGCAGGTATACATGGAAAATACCAGGTGACTCAGAAAGGTATCAGCTAGATTATATCTTGGTTAGACACAGGTTTAAGAAAGGTGCGATAAATTTGCACAGCTTCCCGGGAGCGGATGCGGACTCTGACCACAATTTAGTTGTTATTAAATGTAGCGTCCATTTCAAAAAGATAAGGTAGGGGCGGCGAGTTTAAAAATAAAATGTAGAAGCATTAAATGGTTTGAAAAGGAAGGAATACCAACAGAAGGTAGAGGAAATCATGTAGGATGGTAAAGAACTAAGCCTTATCGAAGAAAAATTGGAAAGGATCAAGAAACGGTTGCCTAAAAGTGCAAAAGACACTATTGGAACCGTTGACGCTAAAAGGACTAGGAAACCATGGATCACGGATGATATGATTACAAAGATGGATGAGCGGCGAAAATGGAAGAATTTTAATACAGATTAGGCAAAATGAAGTGCAAAGAATTAAACAATAAATTGAGGCGGGTAACAAATAAAGCAAAAGAAGCATGGCGGAAGACGCAGTGCGAGGATATGGAAAGTCTGACAGGAAGGGTGAAATCGTTGCGCTGTTCAGCAAATTTAAGCCTCTATCGGGAAGTAAGAAAGGGAGACCTATGCTAACAGTTAGAGATAAGGCGGGTAAGGTAATAGTTGACAGAGGAAAGATCCAAGAAAGATGGAGGGAATATATAGAAGAACTGTATAGTAAAGAGCTTAGACCAACAAAGATAGCTTAGGTCCAGGCATACTAGACAATGAGATAGAAAGGGCATTAAGGGAGATGAAACTAAATAAGGCTAAGGTAAAAATTGAATAGGAGGGCCAAAACTAGAGCAGATAGAACAGTTTACGAATCTCGGTAGTGTTTTGGACAAACACGGTCAAAGTAGTAGGGACGTAAGGAGAAGAATTGCGCTAAACAAAGGCGCTTTCACAAGGAGGAGGGAGTTGATGAGAGGGACGTTGAGTAAGGATGTTAAGAAAAGACTCGTAAAAACCTTGATATGGAACGTAGACGGTGCGGAGACGTGGTCATTGAAGCAGGAGGATAGATGTAGACTGGTGGCTTTTGAAATGTGGGTTTGAAGTACAATGGAGAAGGTGAAATGGACTGAGAAGAAAACAAATGAGGAAGTACTTGGTATGGTGGGAGAAGAGAGGGGTTGTTGGGAGAAAACCCATGGAGGTAGGAAATATGGATGAAGGGTGTATTCAGCCGTAGTGGGATGTTGAAGACTGTAATAGAGGGGAGATTGTCAGGCAAAGACGAAAGTGAAGGAGTATAATAGAAATGTTGGACGGGATGAAGGGAAGAAGGAAGTACTTAAAGATGAAGAGGGACCTGATGTAGAGTAGGATGTTTTGTTTTGCTAGGGGTTACAAATTAATTAATTAGAAATTATGTCCATCCAAAAACCTACCTTAACCAGTAGATAACCTATTAATAATAATATGTATATGTATATATATATATATGTATATGTACATACATCTCAAATTTGGACAGCACAATATAACACAAAATAAAATAGATATTACGTAAAAGGTCACTTACATTTTAGATTGATTGCGCTTTCGACCCTCTCTGAGGTCTTCTTCAGGTCAGGCTACAAGGTCTCGAACAGGGACGAAGGATGTCGAGGGGGGAGGTGCAGGTAATTAGTGAGCTTCAGCCTCACTTATAGAACAAATTTTCTCAATGATGACTTGAAATTGGTTTGCTCTTACCCTCCTGTCAAAAACGAAGCCAATGACGACGAAGCCATGATATTCAAATAGATAGGGATACAGATAGCGATTAGTCCGTGTGGATAAATTAAGGGGAATTGATCTAGAGTGGAGTTGGAAGATGGTGAGGGGAAAGGGAGGGGGTGAGGTTTGGGAAGCAGACGGATGAGAGCGCCAAGTTGAATGGGAAGTGTGGACTGAGGAGACGCTGAGATGCCATCGAGGGAAGGGCTGTGGGTAAATGTTGAATGAAGACTCCACAAGGAGCACTATGAGAAAACGATAGATCAGATATATAATCGGAGAATGGTCCTTTTAAACCATCCAAAATCACTCTGAGCCTCTGACGCTCGTTTTCCAGCTGTAACCACTTTGCACTCTTTCCTTCTCCAGGTTTTTCAAAAATCAACCCCCCCCATGATTCATCATAAGGTCCCACATTCTTCTCTCCTCCAAGTCAATCTTCCAACATGGAAACAAGAACCCAAGTTCTACTAAATATACCCTCCCTCCGCCTTTAGCCGTTGTTTTCTTATATATTTTTCAAAAACACTTTTGATTTCGAATGACCAAGTATTCCAAATTTCGTTGACCATCGTGCCCGAATTTCCAAACACAAAAGTTTGTCGTTGTGCATAAAGTCATCTTTCTTTAATTAACACATCCGCCTCTAGTTTAAGTCGCAAATTCCACCCTTGTTATAGATTTTTTATTCACTGGTTGATATACAGGCTTCGTCCAGGGTATACGCGCCAGGGTTCGTCCGGAAAATAAGTGTACTGACTCCTGGGCTGGGCGCGCCGCTCCAGGCGCGCCCAGCACCGCTCTGACGGGCTGCGATTGGAGGGGGGCATGTTGGCAAGCGACGCTGAAAAAGGCAGTCGGCTCTGAGCTGTGGTGTAGTGAGGAGCTCTGTTAACGCGAACCTCCACGCTCGACCCACGTCACGGAACGCGATGCCGAAGTTTTTGGAGCAGCGTTATTCCATCAAATTTGCAGTAAAGCTTGGGAAATCGTCTACCGAAACTTTCGGTATGATTAACCAAGCTTACGGGGAGTCAGCCATTTCCAGAAACATGATATTTCGGCGGCACAAGATGTTCGTGGAGGGCAGAGAAGAGGTAGACGACGAGTCTTCGAGAGGTTCCCGATGATGCCTTCGCGGGAGCGTTACAGGAATGGGAACGCCGCTGGAACAAGTGTATCGACTCACAAGGGTCCTATTTTGAGGAATATTAGCTTAAGATATGTAAAAGTGTAATACATTTTTTTTCCTGAGCTCAGTACACTTATTTTCCGGACGTACCCTGTATCTTCAAACTGCCAATCTCGCTACAGGTCATATCAACTTATTCCACCCTATACCCCAATGTTACCCCAAAATACCCCCTTAAGACATGCACGAAAGGTTTAACCTGATTCAAATTAATGTGTTCGATAAATTGTTATCCTAAACCATAAAGTAATGAAAGAATTTCTATTCAGTTACCATTTTCCCTTCATTTCCGTATTCCAATCTTGACCGCCTGGCCTAAAACTTGCGGGTTTTACCTTCCTCAGCGCGCAGATGTTGGGTTGATCACTTTTCTATAATTTTGATTTTAGCTTATGTTGAAATTGAAACCTATTTAATGAATGATGTTACTAATATTCTCATGGATTTGTGCTTGGATCCTCGTTATTACATCTTTTTATTGAAAGAACCATTTTCGCGTTAAGCAAACCTCATGTATATAACCAACCATTAGGTTCACAGCGCAATATTAAAGTTCATAGATATTACTTAGTGTGAATCATCAATTAAATAATTTCACGTCAAACCGACATAAACTAAATCAATATATTACCAAGAGAAATCCATTAAACTATTACTTAGTCTAGGTGTCATACAGAACCCCCAGGGAGCCCCACGCAATTTTCGTGTTTTTCGCACAGATAATCTCCGTTCTATGACCGTGTACAGAAAATACCCACAGGAGTTATCAAAGTTATAAATAAAGTTGGATATTCTAAATATTAAAAAAAAAATATTCACGGAATCCCTAAAAATTCATTCTCGCGCTTAAAAGTTTACTGGCAACCTAAACTTCGCACTGAGATCATGAAGAAGATTTAACAGTAATAAAGTTTCAATAAAAATAATAAATATATCAGTTACTATCAGGACCATTAATTTTTTTATTCTTATATAGCTAAACACATTTCCTCAGGGTTTCCGAAACGATCTAGAAACCATATTAAAAACAATGTCTCGCTAAAAGCAAGCTTCTTAGACAGTCATTAAAAGTGAAGATGTTATTCCTGAATTGAACCAGGAGATAATTATTTGGTATGAAATTTCTAGCAATTTAAACAGTTCACAAAGTGTTACAATACTTTTGATTTTTAATTGAACTTGATAGAGCCTAATTTCAATCATGAAGCTCATTTGGCTCATACACTCATGAACTTCTGTCCACCTTCATTGTTTACACTGGAATGTAGTGAGGCTACAAAAGTACACGTAATCCGTCACGGCGTTGTAAAATCATTGCACTTCGTTATTAGTTTTACATGCATCCTTCATGATCGACACACATGAGTGTAAGACGCCGACAGGCATGTTTTTGGCGATATTGCAAAATAATTCCAGAATGAAGAAATGTACATCTTGGAAGAGTTTTACAAGTCGTTCATAGAGATACGAGATATTTGAAAATTGATCGTCCTTTTAGAGGAGAATCGTACAGAAGCAAGAGATGAAGATTATATATCAAAGGTAAAATTTTAATTATTTTTTGGTGTATGCATTTGTCCATACAATTCAATAATCGTATGCGTAACCCCGTGAAGGAAAATTAAAGCATTGATTTTACAAACCGTTATCTGATTAAGTATATTCGGAACAACTATCTTCAATTCCGACTTTGAAAGTTTGAGACCGAAAAAATTAGCTGCATACTTATTCATAATGAAAGTAAAAAAAAATATTTTGAATAATATTTAGTATTAGCTATAAATAATTAGATATACTACAATAAATACTAGTATAAATACTAGTATATTTTCATATTTGAGATGAATAGATTTCAAATGAAGTTGTTGATTAGAAATTACCACTGTAATTGCTTCTAGTAAATCATTATTTTCTGATATCATCCGCCGTATTCGCTATAATGGTTATTACATAGTGTTCACTAATTTTATATTGTTTTAAAATTCACACCATCACATTGGTTATTTTTCCTATTCATTACATTTCCTTCAGACTCAATATCCCAGCATTTCTGAGAGATAAGTAGGACAAGGATGTCCGTTACACCAATTGCTATGCAGTGTGTATGCGGAGGAAATGGTTGAAGAGTCGTGGTAAGGACTAGAGTTAGGATGGGAATTTGGTGAAGAATTCATAAAATCTATTAGGATTGCGGATTATCACCTTTAATTTACCATTCACACAAGGAGTTTTAAGCATTGCTGAAGGCTTCGGAAATCCAATGAATTAGATATCAGATGACAGTCAATCTAAACCTAACATAGGCTTTGTAAGTCTCTAGAAAATTGAAAGCTTAATTTTACGATCATAAAATATCAGTAAATAAACTAGATTAGTCTACCTGTCTCGGAAGTGTTTTGAACCAAAATGGTCGAAGAAGTATTGACACACGTAAGATGAGGAACCGAATAACAACAAGCTTTCAAGAGAGGAAGGGAATTGAAGACAGGGAAGTAGGGCATGGCTTTTAAGAAAAGGCTCGCCAAATCTTTAATATGGAGAGTGGTTTTCGTGCTGCGCGGAAACATAATCATTGAAGCATGATTTTAGGAACAATAGATTGGAGGCTTTTGAAATATGAGTTGGAAGAAGGATGGAGAAGAGGAAGTGGGCAGAAAGGAAAACAAATGAGGAAGTCCTAGGCATGGAGGGGGAGGAGATTGAATTGTTGGGAGAAATCCTAAGGAGAGAGGAAAAATGAATGCAGAACGTATTGAGTGGCAGTTACATGTTGGAGGCTGTGATGGAGGGGTAAATGCTATGCCAGGCAAGCGAGGAAGGGGCTGGGATTGGAGAGGCATGTTTGACGGAATGAAAGGAGGAATGAAGTGAGCGGATTTGAAGAGGGTTTGGTGCAGTGCAGTGTGTCTCTTATTGTAGATCCAGGTGTCAGGTTTTGTATTTTGTCAAGAGAGACAAGTAAATGCATTGCTCTGCAAATGTCCGAGTGTAGGCTGCGTCCATTCAAAATATACCTAGACCGGTAGAATACCAATGATTATGAATGTATGTTATATTTTGCATAATTTGTGAATTTATTTCATAATAATTAAATTATTGCGTTCCCAGACCACACTACTTCTCAGCGATAATCAAATCTGATCAACTCTCAATAGGGGCCGAGACCATTAGTTGCATGTCCATGTGATACTAAAATTTCCCCATCTTACTTTTCAATTCTACATGACCTATCTGGCTTTGGCGGAGGTCTGTCGTATAAATGGTTATGGTTTATTTTTGTTTTTTTTTCGCAAAACATATAACTAATTTACTAGGTGAATTTACCATTGATTTGAATAGTCTTCCTCCAGCATGTAAATTACAAAATAGCACGTTATTTTGTAGTTTTTCAACAAATATTCCTTTGCCATATCCTCCCTTATATCTCACCCTTCCCACCTGGTGATTACACCGCTGAACTGTGATGGGTCAACAATTTGTAAGATATTGCAAAAAAGTAGCGCATAATTGCCAAGCATGATTTTTCGCATACTATTTTAATTACACTGTTTACCAGGAATACTAAATTATTGAATTAAATTAAAAAAAAAAGGATTGCCGTATGAATTGTACGCATTGTAAGTCGTAGATATTTTACATTTATATTTTGCAAATTTTTGTTAAATTGTTTCCATATTATTGAACTGCTTACTTCACAAATATCAAAAAAATTCTTGAATAATCCATGACAGGGAATCTTTACAAAATGAAATGGAGAAAATCTACAATATATGCTGGGGAGCAGAAATACTTTTAAAAGTAGTTTAAGCACATTTAGGGATTTCTAAAGAATCCAATAAGGCAATTTAATCGTTCAATTTTTTTTATTGTACTAATTTGTTTGTCAGGGTACTGAAATTACATTGGTGATAACAAATTATACACGTAAATAGAGTACTCATTCTTGAAGGGGAGCTTTAAGACATCTATTGACAACATCGGGTGGCCCTCTGCTAGTGATCGGCATCTAGATTTAAGTATTCTAGACTAGCAAGACTAGCATTCTAGCTAGGATGGCTAGCTTCCAAATATGCGAGTGTACTCGAAGAATAATCAGCTGTGGTCAATTAGCGTCGGAACTTCAAGAACGTCGGATAAAGTGGCCAAAAACTAAACAAAGCCCGAAGAGGGTGCCGTGACTTGGCCACTGACTACCATCCAACAATATGCTACTGTTTACTCGTCTCTTGGTTATTCTTGAGGTGCCTTCCTTTCAATTCTGCAGTGTTAGTCACTAATCACAGCTGATGGTTTGATCAATTCTCCTACTTCTTCTTGTCCGTAGAGTTCTCCATATTTTCTTATCCTCTCCTACTCTCTTTGATTTTTTGTTCTTCACCCTGCCCATCCGGTTATTTTTCTGAATTTTTATAATTATATTTTATAATTTAGTCCCCCGCAAGCCATCGCCAGGGTGTATTGTAGTGGGTAAATACGCACTAGACTAATTTTGCTACGAATATTTTCACTCCTACCACAGTCAAACAACGTTACTTTGATCCCCCATCGTTCGTGGCAAAATCGCATTTTAAATCTATCTGCTTTTCATTTAATCTCTCTAATTTTACTTGCATGATCTCGCCAACCACTGGGGATAACCCTCCCATGGGGATAATAATACGTACATTTTCAACATTTTAGTCAAAGAGACATCCTTCCAATGTATGCGAGATGCTTAATCTGTAATTTAACCTTCGCTCCGTATGTATTTTCCCTGAGTTCCATATTGGAAAGGCTTCACTGGTCGGTCCATTTATCCTATGCCCATGCCACTCACATTTGCGGTATCATGCTCCTAACGAAAATCTTTACGAATTCCTCCCTTCTTTGTAACTTCAGGTTCTTGATTCATCGTAAATAGACTCCTTTCTCTCTAATTTAATTAGCGCCTTTATAGCTTGAGCTTTTTTCAATTGTTGTCGGTCGAACGTCTTCAATTTCAAGTTACACTGCTGTAGGAGACGGATTGCATTTGCTACAGTTCCTCACCTTGAATTATACTATCTCTTTTCATCTTCTCTCTTCCACACTCAAGGATTTTAGTTTTCTTCTTGTTGATTATATTCGTCCTCCTTTTCTTCCTGATATTATATTCCTCTAGCACGGTCCGTGGCATTTGGAATATCTTGCTGGTCCTCTCGCATTTCTGCCATTACTGCGATGTTATCCGGCACGGATAATGATGATTCGTTTGTCATTCCTCTTCACTTCTTTGATGCTATATTCATGGGCTTTTGTTATCGCCTCCTCCAGTTGTACGTTACAGTAGGCCCGGGGAGAGTTTGTACCCAACTGCAACTCCTTTGTTTATTATTTGCAACAACTTGAAAGTTTTGTAACATTTTGTGTCCGTGCATGTCCTGTTTCTAGCGAGAATGTTAACCGCGAGCGAGCGGTCCAGCTTGGTGAGAGAAACACAAGAGTGGGAAGGGGGTTCGGCGAGGGAGAATGAGCCACTTTGACCAACAACTTCACTTCCAACTGCGTCCGTACTCGGTGGATGCCTCTCCATATTACACGAACGCCAACTCCTTGAGAGGTCCACCCAACCTATTGTGCCCTGTTGAAACTTCCGGCTCGTGGGTGGAAGACCACATTGCTCCGTTGCGCCTGAATCAATATTATAAGCACTTTGTACACAATTAAGTCCTTGGATTCAAATTTAAAAAATATGTAAGGGATAATCGCACAATTCTCCAAATCAATTTTATTTTTGCAAACGTGGCGCTAGAAAATTTCAAATTAATCCCTGACTTATAAGGCGCCACGTATATTTGTGGAGGAGGTGAGAGAGGTAGTGAAGATGTTCTCCTGAGAAGTAATTCGCCTTCACCATCAGAGTGTTGAAGGCGCATACGACCGGAAGATGGGAATCGACGCATCCGCAGCCTCATGCTCCACCTCTTCCCTTCCAAAAAATATTTACCTGCTCTATTCTATACAAATAGACCACTGTAAACTGTATATCTGCTCACATGAAACCTTTTTTTTATATTTTTTTATCCTGAATCAAAGGAAAGGGAAACCGCAGTTCCGCTTTTGAGTTAACGCTGATACTGGTCGCATTAATCCTTCTGCCACACTGCCCATCCCGCTTCCCGGCTGTATCAATCCACCGCTTTTACTCTGTAGTAGAGAATGAAATGCTGATATAAGGATCCAAGGCTCAAATCTTGCACCTTGACACTAGCCAATCTGAATATTCAGGTTCTGCGGTTTACCGTTTACCAGAACTTTTTTGATAGTTTTCGGTCACAAGAGGGGTGCTACATCTAGCTTATAAGTTTAGTCAAAATTTATCTGTCCAAGTCTCGAAACATACTTTATTTGCGCTGTCAAACCGAATCAATTCTGAGAGAGCAATTCCCCTTCTTTTTTCCGGAATACTAGAAAGTTCGCAGAGTACTTTCTTGTACGCCTCATAACAGTTGAATGCATTGCCAGCGTTGGCATAAGCAATGGCTCTACAAAATGAACAAACAAGTCGAGGAAAGATTTCTACATACGAAAGAATATCTTTTGCTCGTAACTATTAGCTTTGCACCTTTTGCATATTGCCTCGATATCGTTTGGGGGTAATACTACTACAAGTTCAATCGATAAATAAAGCTAAACCTTTTCAGTAAAATAATACCAAGGATGATCAGAAGGTATAACGTATGTATGACCTTCCGTCATATATTAAACACTCGAATCGCCCGAAGTCGCCATGATCCGATGATTCCGTCCACTAGCGCAGTCTCAACTACAAAATAATCCCCTATTCCTCTTTCTTCCCGAAAATCACACCCATCTCCCAATATTAGGCAGTCTAATGTACAATGCTGCTTTAATCTTTTCCGGGAAAAAGTTAAAATCAGCTGAATGGTGCCCCCTGACCACACTGCTATGAATATGTTACAAAAAGTCGAATAAATCTTTTTGAAACTCAAATATTCCCATGAGGAGATAACGAAGACTAAATGTTCTGCTCGTTTTCATTTCCCGTCTCTCTTTCGCTATCTCCTTTGTCGGGAGTGAAACCATCTTCGCATACACACTCACCGCCGTTCCTTTCATATTATAAGCTCTTTGGCGTAATAACTCGACCATAACATTTTTCTACCTCGTATTCTTTTCCTTCCTCGGGTTAAAGCTATATTAATAACTTCCCTACCTTATCTCAAAGTGCGTCTTCATGGTTTTTTAATGTTATCCACTGTGGTGCCTTTTTCATATCTCGTTCACTTTTCCTCAGTCCTTTTCCTTATCTTTGCACTTCATCGCAGAGTTCTTTCCATAGCGTGTCCATTATATTCGTTCCTCACCTTATTCATTATTTAATTCTTCACATATTACTCTTCCAAACTCGGTAATCACTTTTAATTTTCTTCTCGCCTTGATTCTCATTACCATTTAAATTGTTACATTTGATTTCCTAATTATTTCCATACGTACCGCTCCTATTATTCCCTTTAAACTTTAAAACTTTTGAATTCACCTCTTCGTAACGTTTCTGTCACTTATCCTTACTGATTGAAATACAGTTTTTGACGCTGAATCAATGAGTGATACGAATATCCTGGTGTCCAATTAGTGGCTCAATGGGCCATTGCGAAATGAAGTGTTTAAGATGCGAGGTTAGGAAATCATTCAAATACTGTGAGAAGGAGGAATGATAAATGAGACTGGAATTACAAGAATTTTAAAAAATATTAATGGTTTTGTAAAAGAATGAATCATTAATTAACGGAATAAGCTTCCTAACTCCCCTAATCTCCTGTATTCCGTGGCTGCACAGAAAAACTTCTATGATTAACTAGGATTCAGGATGTGCGACAGGGAGTTGGTGGCCTTGCAATATAGCGTTGTCCAGCCGACCAGAGCCTCGCCCCCTTCCCTCCCGTTGCCACGGTGGCGGCGCTTGACGTCGCTTCGCCCAAACTCATATGATTTTTAGACTTTGAAATAGACGCATTCGACTCCTTTGTTGGACGCCATCAATGACACTGATAGTTTGTCTTAGCTACACACTGGCCACTTCCTTCACCCATCAGCCATATAAATAAGAAAAATATAAATAAAGGCTTTTATAGGCAACCTGAAGTCGCATTGGACCGTATTTGGAAGCACTATCCACTCATAATAGATATACCATTTATATGCCAGTGTATAAAATGGTGAATATTATTTTAAAAAAAGCAGGGATAAATAAGAGTGGAGTAAATGTGATCTGATATTTCCCATCAACTCTCTCATGCCAAGAAGCTGATTTATTGTCTAAACTTGAGAATCAATGAAAAGATCATGCATTGGAGGATTTTCGATCCAAATTCAAAAAGTAAAAATCTAAGCTTTCGTATGGGATGCAGGTAAGTAATTTCTCTCTTTTCCTCCAAGGGCTCAGTAGGGGGGCTTTTGCGCTATGATGATCCCTAGAGTCATGCTGGCGGGAGCAATGGTAATTGCCCATTTGCCCAGAGGGTTACCCGTTGCAGATTGGCTGCAGGATTGTCTGCACCCAGAGAGGCGACCATTTAAGGCATATTGCCCCGTTTAATGCACGACTGAGGAAGTTAACGGAAGACAATCTTAATTAATACTACCATGGAATATGGAAGGAAAATAAAAACCCTGGTCTACTCAATTTGGGCGGAAGTCGGGTCCGAGAGCTGCGGGGAGTGGAGATGGACATGGCCAGGGGACGCTGGCCGCTGTTACACCACGTCCTCCCAAGGCCGTGTGGTAAGCAGAGGAAAAGTTAACTCGGAGGAGGACCGGGAGAAATTAGCGAGCGAGATTGCGCCCCCACCCGCCCCCATCAAAGCTCACAATCTTTGCGTTTTATTCCTTACACAGATGAGAAGTTATTTGTGGGATAATTTCTCAAAAGAAACTGTTTCCGAATGACGTGAATTTCGATGCAAACTCAGTGACCAGGTATTACTTCAAAAGTCTTAGTGTTTTTGAAAATAAGAGAAAACGCGCGATCAATGATGTGATTGATGCTTGTTTGAGAAAACTAGTTTTCGACATCGTTAGATAGTTTCTCATTGAATGCTTTTATTGTGTCAATATTGTTTTAGAAAGTTTTATGTTATTATGAGAGCATGGTGGTCCTGTGAGTACAGCGCTGGCCTACTGACCTGAGGGCACGGATTCGATTTCCGATGATGCCTCTGATCACCTTCTCTCAAGAGGAATGAACTTTCAATAACTTGATTTATTTTACGGAATGCAAAATATCCTCTCTGGTTTTACCACATTGAGAAATGTATGGAAGAACTCAATATACTGCCCTCCTAAGACGAGAATTCTTACAATTACTCGGTTTTTTAGCAATTAAAAAGATTTATCGGTTTTTTGAATGACAAAATCGGGAATTATCGTTTTCATTTCATTTATTTATTACAAATATATTATTTAAGTCACAAAGGACCAAGTAACCAAAAAATTGTGAAACCAATAAAAACTTTAATTATTAATATTTATGTTTAAAATATCATATTTTTTAACACGTATTCTGTCTTTAAATAGATTCCACTTAATTTCTACTATTCATATTTCATTTGAATGAATCGTTGTGAATAAGGGGTTTATGTTTTCCACAAATTATATTTCACTTTTGATATGTTTATCGATTAGGTTAATTGATCATGATGGCTGATTAGATCTATTCATATTATGAAATCAACCAGTATCAGGTACCTTCAAGTATCAGGTTATTCAAAGCATGTTCCATTGCTAGTGAGACGTCTTTACCATCTTTCGGGTAATTTGTGAATACCACCCCTGTAAAAATCATTCACTTTGGCCAAAAGTACTTCATCGAGCCATTTTTTCAAATCTTTTTGACCGTTTTGTGTGCGATGACTGTAAAATTGTAGCTACCAATTTGGAAAGACTGAAACCGTTGTTCAAACGTATCTTGCGATGGAGGGTGTTCACCATTAGCTCCTCGAAGTTATCGACACAGTAGCTCTTTTCTTCAAATGAAAACAAAAAATTAATGCTGTCTGCGAGTGCTCTTTGTTTGGTATCAATTTCGACATATTGGACACAGCATCACGCACACTATGTTTACACTTCAATTTATCACCCAAGTGTCAAATCTTTATACCACAAAGTGCATTGGTACACCATATGTTTGTCTAAAATCCACATTTTATACTTATACACTTAGAAATTTCCTGTCAGCCAACTCCGGCACAATATTAAACATACGCCCCTTCATTTATCTTAACTCTACCTTACAAAGCGCCACTATCCTTTCGAGTTCTTTCTCACTCTTCTAACACTCCCTATCCTCTCCATGGCCTTCGACGTCCATCTAACTTTCAATACGTTGGCACTCCAGGTACTTTTTCCATCTTCCAATTTCCTCCGTCGACGTCTCCTCACTCATATCCAACTCTCCTTCGATCTTCTTCCCAACTACCCAACTTATTTCAGAATTCTCCTAAGCAACATCTCATAATCCTCTAATATAAGACCACTCTCTTTCCTCAATGACTAACTTTCAAAGCCGCAAAGCGCTGTTCCACTTATCAATATCCTCAAACTTTTCTTTTTCCTTTACTTGAATACTAAATCCATTCAATATACACATGAGTGTGGCTTTCATAGATCATTATTAACAAATACCTTTAATACTACAGCTGACTTTTGTTACGATACGTGAATTTCTTCAAATAGTGTCTTCTACATCGTGTGTCTATCTTCTACTCACAGTTTTCACACCAAGTATCATGCTTACGAGTTATTCATTATTTAAGCTATTAATAGTATAAGAATATACGAAATAGAGTACTTGATGCTTGCTGAAGTCATGAGACTGACTTAAGTTTAAGGCAAGATAAAAATATTTGTATTTCAGAGTTTGAATTAATAAGATTCCCACTCTTACGCATTCCTCTTTTCAATGCTTCCTATGTCCCTCTTCCTATTTCCGACGCAATAAATCTAATAGTTACTGGATATGAAGGAAAATATCCCTTATCTACCTTAAACAATGCAATTAAGCCCGCTTTATAAATCCCTTAGTTGTGAATTCTGATTCCATACATGTTTCGAACATATCCCTCCGGTCCACTAAAATATTTTGCAACAGGTTCTTCAAATTTCCACCCTCAACTCGTTCGAATAACTACGAAAATATCAATTGCGAAATATTGGAACTAACTCTCTAACCATCTCCTTATTATGTTTTGATAACTTGCATTACAGATAAGATTCTTTTCAATTTATACAAAATTAATACAAATTTATAACCGTGATTCTTAATCACGGCTAGCTCTTTTTTCGAGAGAGAAATTTAGTGCGTGAGCAGCTAAGTCTCAAAATATGAGGTTATTTTTTTGCACGGAAAACAATTATAATGGAATTTAGAATACATGTCAAATTTTTACCGAACAGTCTAGTTTCCCACAAAGCAAGATATTTGATTACCCCATGGAATATTTAAACGGAACGCGTTCGGGACAAATCGGCGGGCTGCGGTGACGTTTAAATTATAGAGGTATTTCGACTTTGTCACGAGCAATATATCTTACTTCCTTTGCTTTAATTTCCTGCGTGAGCGAGGGAGGCGGAAGGGACCCTGGTGTACGGAGGTGGGGGGGGGGGAGAGGGGGGTGTTTCTGAGCGGGCGGAGTTTGGTTCGTCAGCTGCTTATCTAGCGCTTGACAACTAACTGATTCCGATAGTTAATCATTATTGCATCAGTATCGTAATTCTTCATATACTTGCACATTTAAATATCGCAATTGTAGGTTTCCAAAAGCTAGTTGATGAAATTACGTACTACTGCGTCCTAATTCCACTCTCTGCTTTGGCGGGATTCTTCTGCAAAGTATCGCATAGTCTTGACACCGCTTTAGTGCGGCAGGGGGTAATCCACATTACGTGTTGCCATAGAGATGTTTATGCAACGTAGCGCTCGGGCGCGTACAATGTTGTTGTAGCAAACAAACTACGCAGTTCGTTCGAAAGGAATATGACCTTGTATCATACGAGAATTCAAAGCCTGGAAAACAGGTATAACATAGCGCTGGGATCTCTTGTGCCGCCTTAACCCTTAGAATGGAATGCTGCAAATCTGCTTATCTATGTGTACCTTGCAAGCCACTGCTAGGGCGAGTGGTGAAACCAATATCACAAAACCAAAGAAACGTCGTCCAAAATATGCGCTATTCAATTTGTAGAGCTAACGGACAAGTTATGTAATTTAATCGATTGGAACCCTTAACACGCAACCAGCTTCACATGTATTAAGATTCTACCATAAAAATGTATTTGATTGCGTGCTGAATGAATTGCTAAAATGAAAATGGTAAAATAGGGAGATGAATAATGTTTATAAATCAAGAGCATTTAGGACAAAAATGTTTTACTGAGAGCCGTCGTTGGCAGTATCCCTGATCCCTAATCTTGCGAATGAAAAAAATATATGCTAAACTCTCGGTCATACAGTTCCTCACTCCAAGATAATTTTCAAGTTCCTTCCTAACGTATTACCGCTGTGCTTGTAATACGATATTACGCACTCATTTGTAAAATCGTCACAAATATACTATTATTACATATATCATTACTCGTACATTTGTAAAATAATCACAAATGTACACATTTTCAAATTATGTGAGGATTTAATTCATTTTTTTAGCTTTTTTCTAAGAGTAATTCTCATCTATTTTTCCCTAAAAATCTAAATACGATGTATATTATATAACGTCCCCAACTTTTTTATTACAAAAATATACTTTAGTAACAAATTATTGTTCAGATGCCCTTCAAATTAATCTCCTCCCCAGCGAATACACTTATCCCAGCGATTTTTACACTTTTGAAAAAGTCCTGGAAGGTTTATTCCGGAATGCTCAAAAGCTTTTCCGTCGAATTTGTCTACATCTCCGGAATGATGGTAAATCTTTTCCCTTTGAGTGGGGATTTTAGTTTGGGAAACAGAAAAAAAGTCACATGGGGCCAGGTATGGTTAGTGCGGTGGGTGAGGAAGCACAATGGCCTTTTTTTGGCTAAAAACTTAAGAGTTCTGCAAGACAAATGCCCCGACGCGTTGCCGTGGTGAAGAAATTACTCGTTGCTCCTCCAAAGTTCGATCCGTTTTCACCTGATTCACTCTCTTAGGCGTTTCAAAACCACCAGGTAATACTTTTTTCTACTCGCTAGGCGTTAGGTAGGTATTCGTGATGCGCAACCCACTTTGCATTGAAGAAAACAGTCAGCATCCCTTGCTATTCAAGGGAATTTGTCGAGCTCTTTTGGGGTGATGGATTGTGTAACAACTAATCCATTGTGAAGATTGTACTTTTGTTTCGATGTCATATTCATAAAATCAAGACTCATCACCTCTTATGATCCTGCACCAGAAGGTTTCATCCTCTTCAGCTCGACCCGCTTCAGTTCCTGACACACTAAAACGCGATGTTGTTTCTAGTCTGGTGTCATTTGGCAAGGCACAACTTTGGCGTTGACTCGATTTATCCATCATTTTTCATCCAGGATTTCATATCACTAAACCAATCGAGATGCCACACTCTTGTGAAACTCCCTGAAAGTCAAACGTCGATTTGCATGAACGTGATCGTTCACTTTCTCGATGTGAGGATCATCAGTCGATGGAGATGATCTTCCGGAACGCTAATCATCTTCCACTGATTGCCACCCCTTTTTGAACCAGCTAATCCACTCATAAAACGCGGCACGTTTCATAGCATTCTGACCATGGTAGTCAACTCGAAAATTTCCGTAAAGGATTTGCAGAGTTTCACGCAGAATTTCACAGAACAACGCTGCTCCTTCAAATGGCTCAGCTCCGTTAATTCGATTTTTCACTGCACACCACGAACATTCCTTCACATAAATGGCCGTGACTAATCTACAAAGTAGTTTAAGGCGGTTGTGTGAGAAACTTCCGCGAATATAACGCCTTCCAGTGGATGAAAAATAACCAACTAGAGACGCGCTATTAAAAAGGTTCCCAAAGGTCCCCAAACAATATTTTTCCGCCGCCATAAAATATTAAAATAGATATAGCAAGAATTAAATTAAACAGGTATCACATTAAATCACTAAGCTATAATTGGTCTTATTGCCTTTCGAAAAAATCCATCACGACCATATATACGCGATGATTAAAAAGGTTTTCAAACAATAAAATGATATTTTTTGTATCCTAGAGGAATTTTAACTTTGTAAGGTGCTTCGTATGAGTCATTTCCCCAGAAGGTTTCTCGAATTTAAGAAAAACAGCCTAAACAACTACATTCTCCAGATCCAAGAAAAATATTATGGACTAAAAATACATGGTTGTTTGCGTAATACTGATCCTTCCTAAAAGTTATTTTTCAATCATAAATCCTGAAAACCGAGATGCCTCGTTTTTGAGCAAGCAATTGCTTCCTTTACCTTAAGAGAAGTCATCGTAAAGAAGAGAAGGGTAAAGAAAAAAGGAGCGGCGTGAAGGATCACCGTCTCTGTTACAGCCACACGACGCCTGAGCGAAAATTTGTCTTACTCAATATTGGTCAAGCAAATCTCTTTAAAGACATTTTCCTTATCTTTTAAGAAACAGTGCGAAGAGTTTTGTGCTGTTAGCCATAGAATGTTTCAAATACGTGCTCGAGATATCATGCATCTCATTTTTCCTATTTCACTGCTAATTTCTTATGAGAAAATATTTCTCTTACATCAAGAAGCCATAATATTAAGAAAATGTTAAATACATAAGAATCTAAAAAGATAGATCCGGACTATCTGCATATTTGGCGATTCTAGAAGGCCTAGAGAATTGAAGGAGGAAATGCCCAGAGGTTTTATCCTGAGGCTATTTGTTGAAATATTCCCTCAGGCAATCGTGATTTGGGCCACACATTCAAGGCCACTTCAGCGACACGGCAGCACGTCCTTGTGAACTCTTGGGACTTGAGAACACTTGGATGCAAGTGACTGCGGGGAGAGGTGGGAACAACCCACCCTCACTGGACGCCGGCGTCGCTGCTACTGGTCCAGTTTCCATTCGCACCCGACGTCTGGCCGCTTCGTTTCATAAGCTCCCTCCTCGAAGAGTGACGCCAACGGACTCACATAGCGCTGTGAGGGACGTGACCTTTGAGTGGCCTTTTTAAGAGGAGCCCGCGGATTTATTGTTGAAAACTTCGGCCCTTTATGATTAAAGTCAGAGCCCTCCTCGCGTTCGGCGAAAAGAAGAGGGGGAGTAGGGTCGGGGAAGATGGCCCACCATCGCCCCGTCCACATTGGCTCAATGGGGACGGGGCGATGAATATGACGGTCATCTGGGAGGAGAAATCCTACCCCCAAGTAGGCAAAGGGGATCCCCGGGAAGAGAAGGGATGAAGAAGCGGTGAAAGGTTCATTCGGGTATTCACCGCGAATATCATCATCTTCCTTTTGACGCCACGATGATAATCCGCCGAAATTAGTCCCAAGCCCCCGGCTTCATTGGATGCCGTCGTAATAAGGCCTTGCGAGACACGAAAAGCCGCAAACTGAATCCAGACGTATCTTCATGGAACGATTACCTCCAAAACGCTGGTCCTTAGAAATATTCCTCCGCACGGTAATCAAGGAGATCTCTTAGAAGTTACGGTTCCACAGTAATTGAATCACAATATTTTTTATTGTAATGAAGAACAGCGCTTAAAATTTATCATTTTACTGAGTTCATAGGTCTTTCATTCCCCGGGCAAAGTGAACCAGCCAACTTTATGACGCCAAATTGGCGTTCTTCCTTATGAATGGGTATATATATATACACACACACACACACACACACACGAGGGTCATCCGGAAAGTAATACCCGTTCGTGAAATAAAGACACAAAAGTAAATATTAACAAACATAAAAAATTTTATTTGAAAGAGGATACTTTAAACTATTTCTCAACATAATCTTCAAGCAAATTAAGGCATTTGTCATAACGTGTGACAAGTTTCTGTATTCCTGCTGCATAGTCCTTTGCCGCCAGCTCATTGAGATACGCGAGGGACCCATCTTGCACAAATTTTTGCATAATGCAGATGGTGTTTAACAATTTCATGAACAATTGTTCGAGAAACATTGGGAAAATGCTCACAGATGTCATCAATTGTGACGCGCCGATCGTTCCTCACGAATTCGTCAACTGAGCTCACCAGTTGGTCTGTAATGACAGACGGTCTCCCCGAACGCTCATCGTCGTGTGTGTTCCCCCTCCCCATGTTGAAGTTGCGACACCACCGCCGAACAGACGACTCGTCCATTACATTGTCTCCATACACCTCCTTTAATTGGCGATGAATATCACATGGGCGAACGTTTCTTGCATTGAGGAATTTAATCACTGCCCTCACTTCACAACTGGCGGCGTTCTCAATTTTTTTAAACATTGTAAACAATCACAGAAACAACACAGGCAATGCTAGCGTCACGCAACTTGGCTCAGAGAAGGCAGACAAGCCACTGAAGCTATCTGACCTCATCCAGCGGCTACTCGCGTCGTCAGCACTTCATGCGGCACGAACGGGTACTACTTTCCGGATGACCCTCGTGTGTGTATATATATATATATATATATATATATTGTAATATTATATGGTAATCTACCGGTTAAGGTAGGTTTTTGGATGGACACAGCTACTACATAAATATTTTGTGACTCCTAACTTAACACAAAATCCAGTATCCTACTCTACCTCAGGTCCCTCTTCATCTCTGTGTACTTTCTTCCTACCTTCATCCCGTGCAACGTCCCTATCCTGTTCCTTCCCTCTCCTCGTTTGCCTAATTCTCCCCTCTTTTACTTACCATATCAATTTAAAGTTGTGTTTAATGGAAGCTTCAGGAGCAACAAATTAATTTGCTGCAAAATATCCAAATGAATAGTAATAAGTGAAAAGCCAACTCAAGATATTCAAATATGTTCCTATGCCAACAAACGGTTAGAAGGGGGACGTGATGGTCCAGCAATTAGGGTGTGGCTTACTGAAAATAGGGCCCGGGTTCGATTACCGATTATCTCTGTGGACACCTTCAACTCCACCTGAGCTGTGTGAATGTTTAGGGCACTAGATATCCCTGGGAAACTATTAGCTGCACAGGGAAAGGATATGGGCCCCGCACACTGATGTGTGAGTTTCTCACGTCGTTAAAGGCTTAATACGTATCAGGTTGGCCCTACCCTCGTCTATCAAAACAACATTCGGTTCGAATACTGTGTAATAATGAAAACCGTTTGCATTTTTAATGAAGCTTCCCCTTTCACGGATGCATTACATCATCTTCAGTCCTAAGAAAATTTTCGATAAATTCAAAATGCTGGAATGACATACGTGCTGCTGCAACTTAGTCAATAAATGAAAATAAAATGAACTATATTCACGATGTTTACTCATAGTAAATGAGGGCTGTAGTTAGAAAGCGAGATCCAGTTAATTAAAAAATTATTCGAGGCTTCCCAAAAGTGTTTTTTATTCTTCCTTGGAAGCAAATGTATTAATAAATAAACAAAATTCAACAGAATACTCAACTGACGATGAATTCAGAATCATATGAAGAATCAGTCTCATAATTAATAACTGCAGGTTTTTTCGTTTGTCATATTGGTATTGCAGTTATTTCGATTTCTTAAAGAACTTGTTATTCACCAGATGTATCAACATTAACATGAATATTAATGAACAATTTTAACCAAAAATAGTCCAGTTATTTGGAATATCGGCAGAGATTCTTCGTTGATCTCCGTCGATATTCCAAATCCCTCATTCGTCGTGACTACGAAAACTATGCGCAGACTGTCTCCTCTAATATTTCCTCTAGCCCCAAAACAGGTCCCAAGAACGATGTTGCAAACTATCGCCCAATCACATTGCTTCCAATCCTGTCTTTCGTTTGTGAGCGAATTATTCTCAACAGAATTTATCATTTCACCCATCCCTTTTATTCTTCCCAGCAACATGGTCTCCTCCCAGGAAGATCATGCCGGATAAATCTTGCTGCCTTTAAGCACGACGCCGTCATGGCAATAGGCAAATCAAGTCAACCTGATGCCATCTACCTTGACTTCTCCACAACTTTCCACACCCTCCGTCATCAACTCCTCCTCCATAAACCCAGCCGACAGTTTGGCATTTATGGTATGATCCTCAGCCTCCTTTCTAGCTTTCGCACCAGCAGAACCCAGCGTGTGATACTCTCAGATGCTTCTTGGTCTCGTGTGAAGCCTGGAGCTCCCCAGGGAAGTGTCCTTGGGCCATATCTTTTCAATTAATTCATTAATGATCCTCCTTCCCGGCTCCTTTCCTCCAAGTTCATACTCTATGCCAATGATTGCAAGATTATACGAGAAAATTAATAATACTCCTGACTGTATTTACCTTTAAATGCCTTAAATCAAATTTTCCTGTGGTGTGATACCTGGAAGCATAACTTAAACCCTTGAAAATGCAGCATCATGGCTCTTGCTCTGAAAACAAAACCCATGACATTCTACTACATCATTAACTCAACTCTCTTAAATAGAGTAACAACTATGAAAGACGTAGGCGTCTTAATCGACCACAAACTGAATTACTCCGACAATATTAAGACTGTAAAAAAAAGCAATGTCCCCATTAGGCCTTCTTTACCGCTTCACAGAAATTAAAGATCCAATAACACTCCATTCGTACTTCTGAACGATTGTTCTTCCCATAGTATCATATTGCTCCCCAATTTGGTCCATCTCAGCCCCAAAAAATCTTAAATCCCTCGATTGCATCTCTCAATTCTTTGCCAAAATAGTCAAACGCCGAGTCCCACATTTCCACAATATGTCCTTGAATGCTGTACTGCCTTCTTTATCCATTTCTAACCCCCAAGACCACTGACTTAATGCTGATTTAAAACTCCTCCATAACCCCCTTAAACTCGACTATATATTGCTGTGAACTGCTCTCTCTCTCTCTTCAACTTTAGGACACTAAACGATCCCCCCGCATCCACTCCCTACTCCATCTGCCTATTCCTAGGATATCTCTCACCAAGCCTCTCCTCCCTTCTAAATTCACTCCCTCACACTGTCGATCCTTTTAACTCATCATGCAACAATTTCACCGCCCAAGCTTTATTCCACCTGTCGACAAATTAAATATTTCCCCTATACATGTTCGGTTATCATTATTCATTCTTATTCTGTTACTATAGTTTGTCCTATTTCATGTATTTTTTAGATTTTTATTGTGATTCTGCGCTACTTCTATGTGTGAATAATGTTTTAAATAAATAAATGTCGGTGAAGCAAGTGAATTCTCAAATGCGTACATATTCCATTTTTTTATGGGAAATGAATAATATGCATATTTGCACACAAAAAAGTCCACTTTATTACATACACATTATATGTTAAATATTGACAAGTTCGCCTCAATTTACATTTGCTCTCTTTATTTACTCCTTATGTTTTTCGTTTCATTTTCCTTCGAGTGTAAACCCCATCATCTCGATACTTCGGAATGTGAAAAAATTTACGGACTCTATTGTCATTAACATTGTGATGCTATCCATATTAACGTATTAGAGGTGAGAAATATATTTAGAGTATCGGTGACGTTTTGTTGTGAAATATGAGGCGATGAGATGAAATGATTTGTCATTCTCTTGTCTTATTTTTGGGCTGAAATTCCTAGTTACTCACTCTTTTGTTTTACACGAAATAAATAGCTTAAAATTCCTACATCTTTGTGGTAGCTGCGATGCTTATAACTGTACAAATAATCAAAAAAGCACGCATTTTCTTGAAATATGTATGACATGATAATACGTTTAAGAGTATTTTGAGACCATCCAATTCACCTGAAAGCCTGTTGGCTGCTACAATGATGAAAACACGACAAATATTTTCACTTGATACTGATTTATTGAAGGTTCTGATTCAATGAACTACACTATCTTCAGGTGTGACCTTAGTTTTCCTCGAAGGACGGTGGCGTTTATATGCAATTATATCCATATAATTATTTATTTCATATCGTTGCTTTGGGTCCATCTAATCTTCCTATTTCGAGTAGCACTTGTAAATCTTTATTCTTCTGTCCTCATATTAACTCATTATTTGGCTTTCTTCTCTGCCCAACACACACTTGCATGCTCTTTATTCATTTCCATTCCCACGCCTAAAAAGGCTATCATTGATTATTCAAATTGAATTAATTTACTAAGGTTGAGGAAAAATTGCACCCAAGTTGAAAATTGGCTATAAAATAATATCCTCTGTACATAATAAGCCAGAAAATGTCAGTTAAAGTCTGGGTAAAAATTGTATATGCGCCATTAATCCATCATTTTCAGAGCGTATTGGAAGCTTAATTTCTTTAAAGTTGGCATTCACACAGTTAGTTCGCTGACGGTTGAAAAATTATGTGAGGTGATAATGCCTAGTCGGCGGCTGGCTACATTATGACCTGACTTTCGAGATACAAGAATAAAATGATTTTTCAATGCTATCTCTGAAATTATAAAATATAATCGAATACATGATCTTACACCGCAAATTTTATCCTACAGCAACGTCGTGCTTTTCATTTTTGGTATCGTCTGATGAAATCGTCGGCAAAAATACAAGCCGAACAAAACCCATATTAACTTGTACCCGAAAACATTCAGGCCTGGCCATGGGACCGCTAAGAGTGCCAAATTTCCAGCCTTGATTCTTAAGAAACCCTTGCCGAGAAGAAGAGGCCCCAAGCTTCTTTCCCCCGACGACGGTCGAAGACAACATCAAAGCAAACACATAGAAAGCCGACTCGTCGCTTTGGTGGGAAAAGACTCAGAAAAGCGATACTTGGCGAGGCTGTTCGCCGAGTCAAGAAAGAAGACGAGTGCTATCTATCGCATTTATCAGGCGGAACATTCCATCATATGGACTGCATGTTAAAACCCTCGAACCAATTGTATACCAAGCATATCATTCATAATCCATTCACATGAAATGGAGCTGAAATAAAAAATACATCTGGCTAATAGGGTTGACCCGATTTATCCTTTGCCTCGGATTGGCTAAGGCTCGTCTTACCCCGTCGTGGTCTAACGTAGGTTCGTAAGAAAAAGCACCCTCCTCGCATGCATGAATCTTTTTCGTAGTGTCTATGTTAAAATTAAACAATTATGGTTTTTGTGAAAATTATAAGAAAACTATTCTTATTTTACGAGTGTCTAACAGGTATACTATGGCTCTTGATCACTGATAGTATATGGCGATGAATGCAAATATTGGGCGTGGATAAGCAGTGGAATGAGGGAGAATTGGACCGGAACATATTCCGCAAATGAGAACTCGGCTCGTCTGAGGACTGCACGAAATGGCCGTAATTCCCATCCAATAAACGTGTCGCTCGTGTGTAATTCCCCCTCTTCTCCCACCGTCGCCCTCCCACCATCTTCCCCACACTCCGACGGTCTCCTCCTTACGTGACGAACTACTCCACCGGCAGACACGACTCTATCCCTTCTCGACAAGTTCACGTCGATGCCTTCCCGATACTCGTTGACACCTAACTACGATACGATATCAAAGTCTTCATCGTTCCGGGAGTTCCAAAAAAGAAACGGGAGTGTTCAGTTATAACTTTTTTGCCCATAATAATTACCAAGCTAGTATAGAGTTACTAGCTTGGAGATTCTACCAAATGTATGGGGATATCAGTGACTTTAGTAAGCAAGAAAACTGGTGATAACAATGAATTTAGCGCTTTTTTACAAAAAATGGAGGACGATATGTATGATTTGCGAAATGAACCTTTCCTGCACAGAAAGCATTGGCGTTCAAAGTAAACTATCAGCTTCCTCAAATAGTTGATATTCCACACACAAGATTATGTATACTCTTCAATCATTGAGCATTCCAAAAGAGTAAAACATTTTTATAACATAAAGCGCATATATTCCGTTTATAGGTTGTTACGTACTGATCGATAAGAAGCAGTCAATATTTTCGAATTAATTGCGGTGGGGGAGGACATGAATTGGTGAAACCATACTGTCGAGGGGAAGTTTCTTCTCTCATTTCTTTTAACTCCTTTTTGATTGTGGCAGTTAGCAGTCCGTTGATCCTCTGCTTCAGTGCTCACTTCTTCGGGGTCTTCTTCATTACGAGATGCTGTAGACCGAGCGCTAGCGTCTTTATTTCCCCGAAGACGCTCTACCCGATACCTGCTGGGCCTGTGATACATTTCGCTTCCTTGAGGAAGGTGATAACATCTGCTGCCTTTAGGGAAGGAAGTGAGGTTATTTGTCCATGATATTCTTGATGGGATCGCTTGTATCCTTTGATTCTCGGGAGATCCCTGCTGTCACTGTTCGTTTCCCAGCTATATTTTTCGTTGTGGGAAGGCCCACCATACCCTGCGTGCCACTCGAATGTTTTTTTTCTTTTTATTCACCGGATAATGCTTTGCCTCTACACTCCTGGAGGTCAACTCATATAATTTAGGTATACTCCTCCCTCCAGGCCACCTGAACGCTATGGGCTCACAGTAGAACTCTCTTTTGACACCTTCCTCGTGTCGCTGGGTTGTGAACTCAGGGTGCTTGCTTCCAAGTGTTCGGGCGCGGAGAGAGAACTGGCGGAACAGAGTGGGGGTCCCGGGAGGAGGTGTGGGAAGGGGAAACGAGAACGAAGTTTCCGTTTAGCGCAAGGACGGAGGCAAGGAAAAGGGGTTATTCATAGAATAGAATGGGTTCCGTTCGCCTGAAATGGGGTCTGGGGATTTCTTCCCGTCTTTTCTCAGCTGATGGGACTTGCTATCGTAACTGGTATTCGATACTGAGGGTCTCTTCATAAAAGGGTTATATTTCTCGTGCAGGTTTCCCATGTAGCAGCATAGTGACCTTCGCATTCAAAGCATTTAAAGTTGTCGTAGTTAAAATGTATTCAGCGCATATATATATATATATATATATATATATATATATATATATATATATAATGGGCTGACACAATATAACACAAATAGAAAAGAATAGACACATTTAAAAGAACACTCACACGGTAAATTGTTCGAGCTTTCGGCCCACTCAGAGGCCTTCTTCAAGAGAGACTGAAAATATGCTATTGCAGAGGAGAGGGGAAAGAGCTATGGGCGTGGAGGGGAGGTGTGGAGGGAATGCTGGGAGGGAAATTAAATATGGCGGTTTAGGATGGGAATTTTAAAGGAACGGAAGGATAGTATGTAGGCGGATTCACGAGTTCTCACCTCTATGTTGGTGGCTGAATCAGGTAGGGATTCTAGGATGCTTAGAGCAAAACACTGGTCGAATGAAAGGTTGTGGGAATTGGCGTGTGAAGGGATAGGAAGAGAAGAGAGTGAGGCAGAATTGCAGGAGTACCGGTGATTATTCATTCGGATGGATAAGGGGGTAATGCATTCACCTATGTAAAAGGAAGTGCAATGCTTGCATGATAAAAGATAAATAATATTTTTTGAGAGGCAATTAGCTTGGGAACGAGGTGAGGGGGCTATGAGGGGATGTAGGGAGAGGGGAGTAGGCATAATAAGAGGACAGGTTTTACATCGGGGGCGGTTGCAAGTTGGGGAAATATTGGGAAATTTGTCACGGGGGGGCGCCAAAGGGTTGGTGGATCTCAGAAGGTTTTTGAGATTGGCGGGTCGTCTGTATGCGATAGATGGGCATTGGGGTAGTAAGGATGAGGTCGCGTCATTGTCATGTAAAATTGGAAACAGTTCTTTAAGGAGGGTTTTCAGTCTGTGTGATCCGGGGTAATAGGTGGTGCAAAGGTTGAGTCCTGCGTCAGATGTGGGCTTGTTATTGTGTGGTGTGTTTGGTTGGGTGGAACGGTGGATTTTATTTCGTAGTAACTTTTCTGGGTAACCGCGTTTGAGGAGTGCAAGGTGTAGATTGGCAAGGTATTTGTTGAGAGTGGCTGTGGTGTTGCAAATTCGGTGTCCGCGGATAGAGAGAGAGTTAGGAATCGAGCGTTTCGTGTGTTGAGGGTGACAGCTTGTGTGGTGTAGGTATTGCTGATGGTTAGTGGCTTTGATGTGTACTGAAGTAGTGAATTGGTTGTTTTGAAGTGAGATGTCTGTGTCAAGAAAGGTGATGGTGGAGTCTGAAATGGAAGAGGTGAATTTAACAGTGAAAGATGAATTTAAAGCGGATAAGACTGGCCTCCTCAACCACTCCCACTCTTTCAATATAAGCCTGACCTCCGCAGCATTTACAACCTTCCCCCTCCTCCCAAAGGCCCTCCGGTTTTTCCAAAACGCCAGTCACCACCGAACAATCCCAACAACACCCCCCCTCCCTCCGACAATGCCCATGACATTGTAAACCTTTCAAACACCAGCCTTTCAGACAATGAAATATCCGTTCTTAGTAAAGGCCTATCCTTCTCCCCTACACCAAAAATAAACCACATAAACATACTCACTGATACCCTCGAGTAGAAATTGAGTACACATCAAAGCCACTAACCATCAGCAATACCTACACCACACAAGCTGTCACCCTCAACACACGAAACGCTCGATTCCTAACTCTCTCTCTATCCGCGGACACCGAATTTGCAACACCACAGCCACTCTCAACAAATACCTTGCCAATCTACACCTTGCACTCCTCAAACGCGGTTACCCAGAAAAGTTACTACGAAATAAAATCCACCGTTCCACCCAACCAAACACACCACACAATAACAAGCCCACATCTGACGCAGGACTCAACCTTTGCACCACCTATTACCCCGGATCACACAGACTGAAAACCCTCCTTAAAGAACTGTTTCCAATTTTACATGACAATGACGCGACCTCATCCTTACTACCCCAATGCCCATCTATCGCATACAGACGACCCGCCAATCTCAAAAACCTTCTGAGATCCACCAACCCTTTGGCGCCCCCCCGTGACAAATTTCCCAATATTTCCCCAACTTGCAACCGCCCCCGATGTAAAACCTGTCCTCTTATTATGCCTACTCCCCTCTCCCTACATCCCCTCATAGCCCCCTCACCTCGTTCCCACGCTAATTGCCTCTCAAAAAATATTATTTATCTTTTATCATGCAAGCATTGCACTTCCTTTTACATAGGTGAATGCATTACCCCCTTATCCATCCGAATGAATAATCACCGGTACTCCTGCAATTCTGCCTCACTCTCTTCTCTTCCTATCCCTTCACACGCCAATTCCCACAACCTTTCATTCGACCAGTGTTTTGCTCTAAGCATCCTAGAATCCCTACCTGATTCAGCCACCAACATAGAGGTGAGAACTCGTGAATCCGCCTACATACTATCCTTCCGTTCCTTTAAAATTCCCATCCTAAACCGCCATATTTAATTTCCCTCCCAGCATTCCCTCCACACCTCCCCTCCACGCCCATAGCTCTTTCCCCTCTCCTCTGCAATAGCATATTTTCAGTCTCTCTTGAAGAAGGCCTCTGAGTGGGCCGAAAGCTCGAACAATTTACCGTGTGAGTGTTCTTTTAAATGTGTCTATTCTTTTCTATTTGTGTTATATTGTGTCAGCCCATTATTGTGCCGCTCGTGTGAGTTTTTCCGTACAATCGTTATATATATATATATATATATTTATATATATATAACCTAAGGTGGGTGCCAGGGGTGAATACACATAGACTACTTTTGATCCAAATGTGAGCCTACGGCGGTCGGTGGTTATTCCGATCCCTCATCGTTCGTGGAAAAAATGGTATCTTAAATCTATCTGTTTTACTCCTAGTCTTCCAAATTTTGTTAACATGATCTCTCCCATCAAGTACGATGGGGCAATAATACATTTTCATCATCACTGCTGAAGAGAGGCCTTTTCAATTTATGTGAAAGGATTGATCTGTAATTTCGCCTTCACTTCGTGAGTGTTTCCCAACCTAGGTCTTTCAATATTTTGGATACGCTGCTGATTGTACAAGTGCATTAATCATATTGATGCATTCACTCATTTTAATGAGTGCATCAATATAATTTTACAAAACTATGTGTCGATGAGCTTTTGAATTTGGCTTTCTTGTTATTCTACGAGCATTAATCAACTCCATTGTCCATCGTCTGCATTATTTCTCATTCATGCCTCATCATTTAAGTTTTTGGAATGTTTATCGGAAGGCTTATTTTCATCTCAAAATAATGCATCATTTCCTAATAAATTTTCCCCTATTACAATATTTCCCAATTTTTTTAAAATTTTATCACTTGATAAATCGTTTTATCTCTCGATAAAGGACAGCGTTTTATTAGTAGCACGCTTCATAATGCCTATCAAGATGGCTATGATTTAAGGCCAAAATAATGTTAACATAGCTTCCTCTACATTTGCGAAACCGTGTTGGACGTAATAAACTATCTACTAATAATGCATTTAATTGCACATATTTCTTGCTATCTTAGACTTATGACAAAATAAATTTCAGTTTCCTTAAAGAGTATTTGTAGAATAGTTTATTGTAATTATATTATCATCTATTATACTGAACTAAAGCCTTGGATAAAGATTGTGTCACCTTTTCGGGTTTCAGCATCTGTCTGCATGATTCTTTTTTAATATTTTAACAGAGCAATGTCAAGTAGCGCTTCTATCCACACGAGAGGCTCCATGTCCATATTGAGAGGGATTTACGAAATTCTTAGCTATCACTGTTCTTAATCGACATGTTTTCCCTGCATAGTAGGTGCAGCAAGCGCTGTGCGATTGCAAATTATTGAGTTCACTCTATATTTTTCAAATTTTGAGAGAAAGGTTTGCATTAAGCTATCTAATTAAATCCGTAGATTGCAATCTTTTCGGGATTCGGTGCCACTCCGCGCCGCCCGAAAACTTCGGAATTACATAATCATTTTACTTTGTATTTTCCAGCATGCATACGTATCGTAGGCGACGATAAAGACAAGACTAATAAAAAAATGAGAAGTAATTTTACCGTTTCCAATAGTGTTCATCCAGTCGATGTCTCTGGTTCCCCCTAGGGCGCCCTCTTTCCATTCAGTTCGTGCAACTTTCTCCCGTCACCCCACTTTCCCTCCCCCCCCGCCCCGTTAGCCTGCCCCAGGCGAGCGCGTTCTATCACACTGCCTGCGGTTTAATCTAGGAATCGACCTTCGTTCAAATTTTACTAGTGACCACTGATAAATCAACAAACCATTAAAGCGCCGTGTGCTCTTTGCGGGAGTCCCCAGCCACCGCCGCAACGATGGACGGCCATCAAGGGCGAGGGGGGCCTCTCCTCGCGTGCACCATCCAGGGTGGGCATCTGGAGTTATTCTGTCAGGTTGGTAACTACGGATGGAAGGGGAGAAAACATTGATGGTTTGAGTGAAGTCGGAGCGGGGAGTGTTTTAATGTGGGGATAGACTGACCCGAAGGGGTGAAATATTAATTCTGGTCGAGAGATTTCGATGTTTGGGAAAATTAAACCGCTGAGCAATAAAAGGCAACACACAACGAGTGGAGTGGTGTTTTGCCCACGAGGTCATTTCCGAGTAGCAACAGAATTTGAAGGCCGTTCGTGTGGAAGTCTCTCGTATGTTAATTAACCGCAGCAAGGAGGCCCGTAAAGCGATTTCACATTTCTTTAAAAAATTACGCCTACAAAATACCTTGCAAATGTCGCGTAAGGTTATGTAGCATGAGATGATTCCACACCAGAATTAGTGCTAACGGTTTCTCCGATGTTAGTGACTCAAAAAAAAATGTTTTTCTGTCTATAAATCTCAAATGAAGGGATAAGTTTCTAATTTCTAATTAAAGCTAACGGTTTCTCCGATGTTAGTGACTCAAAAAAAAATGTTTTTCTGTCTATAAATCTCAAATGAAGGGATAAGTTTTAGTCGAGAGATTTTAGCGTCGAAAATCCTGTCATTTTACGGCTAAGACGAAAAGCGGTAATTTACACGTACAGTTAAAACGTGATAGAATAAAACAAGTTTAATGGGGTTTTTATTCTTTTAATTCGTTGAATCACATGTACTTTTTACTATTAGCATGAATATACACAAGTTTTCATAAAAAAGTGTTTGTGAGAAAAACTATTCTGGTTAATTTTTCCCCAAAAAATTAATGTTAATTTCATTAAAATAAAATATATATATTGGAATTTAATAATAAGAAGAAACAATAATATTACGTTTCTCGTAGCATTATTCCCAAGAAAATTAACAATATGAATAGGTATTTTCAGGACACAATTTACGAATACAAATCCACAGTTTTCCCTCCCCTGGAATATAAAAATTACGCATTTGAGCAAGAATTTGGTTATATAAAAGTGGGTTAGTTCGAAAAATCCTAAGAGTATGCTGTAGCATATGTATTTTGTTTGAAGTTTCTCGGCGTCGATTTTCAAAAACGAGACCCCCACTAGTATTATTCCAAAATAACACTGCTCTTCTAACTTTACCCACCGCTGAAAAGGATCAGTATCTTTAGAAATATTTACAAAACTTATCAAATCACAAAATAAAAGTTATTTTATTTTAAAAACCAAATAATAAGCGCATCTTATGTATTTTCATATAGCTACACCACTTTAGAATAATGAAAGGAAATTCGATGGTTTTCCCAAAAACATGAAATACACCTTTGGAATTGGTGATATGGATTTTTATCACGAGAAATTAAAACGCATACAAAACAATGAAGTGTCACTATTGTGTTTATTTCATTAATTCAAGCTGAAATAAGTGGCAGATATTGTACGTTTGCACCACTTTTATGTGACGAAAAATAAAAGGCCAGAATTTACCTTATTAACTTGCATTCATTGCCATTTTCTCATAAATACTAAGCAAAAGTATGGTCTGTTATCATGCCTCTTATTTATGAATATTCGTCATATATCTATGATTCTGTGCTCCAAAATAATTGAAGTAAAGCTAAACTAATTTTTACAGTGCACTAAAGTTTAAATTTGAAGATACATTGATCATCTCCGTTTTCTGTTATTCATGGAATCTTGGAACAATTGCTTGGCGGTGGATTAGGAAATGGAATTTAAAAGCGACAAATGGATTGACAAGAAAGGAGTATCATCAGGCTGGACAGAAAATCATGGATAACATTCAAGAGATCAGTACTATCGAAGAAAACTGGGGATGTATCAGGAAAGAAATATCGTAAGCCGCAAAAGACACTATTGGAACCGTTAATCGGAAAATTACAAGGTAACAATGGGGTCACGAATGAGAAAATTCCAAAGATGGATGAGAGAAGAAAATGGAAGAACGAAAAAGTGCAAAGTTATGCAAGATGAAGTACAAAGAGTAAAACAATAAATAGAGACGGGCAACAAATAGAGCAAAAGAAGCATTGTGGAAGAGACAGTGAAAGGATATGAAAAGTTTGCAAAAAAAGGGTGAAATTGTTGCGCTATTCAGAAAGGGTAAATCAATATTGGGAAGTAAGAATATAAGATCTGTGTTAGCAGTTGGAGAAAAGTCGGGTAAGATGATAGTTGACCCAAAAAAGACCCAAGAGAGACGAAAGGAATATATAGAAGGACTGCATGGTAGAGACTGCAACTTAGATCATCAAGGCCAGACATAGAAAAGGACCAAGACGTAGAGGAAGATAGATTAGGTCCGGGCTTAATCGACGACAAAGAACATTGAGGGAGAGGAAATCAAGTAAAACCATTGGAGAAAGGCAATACTCCTGCGGAATTACTAGGAAGTTTAGGAAAATGTGGGTGGAAGACTCTATATGGACTGTTTCGTAGTATCTATGGGGAAGGAATCTAGCCGGAAGAATTTGTAGGATCAGTGTTTTTGCATTTGTTGGATCATTTGCTGCATTCCTATTATGGAAAAGATCAAGGCTAAATCATGTGAGGACTACAGGACAATAAGTTTGATGTTTCACGCAGCTAAAGTGGTTCTCAGGATCATAAAAAAAAGGATAGAGAGTAGGGCAAGTTATTACTTAGGGGATGATCAGTTTGCGTTCAGGAAGGGGAGAGGTACGCGTGATGCCATTGCAATAATGAGATCATTAATTGAGAGGAATATAGAATACAATCAGGAGGTATTTGCCGGTTTCGTAGATTCGAAAAAAGAGTTTGATGGATTGAATTTGGAAAAACTAATGAGTATATTGTAGAAAATATGTACGTATTGGAGGGAAAGGAGGCTAATCCGCAACCTGTACATGTCTCAGACAGCTCAGGTGTGAGTTGGGAACGGAGTGTCCAGATGGGCGGAGTTAGGAAGAGGTGCAAGGCAGGATTGCCCATTATCACCGTTGCTGTTCAACCTGTATGCAGAGGAAATGATCAAAGAGGCATGGGAAGAACTCGAGGTAGGGATGAAAGTGGGCGGGGAATTCGTAAAATCAGTTAGGTTTGCTGATGACCAAGCTTTAGTTTGTCAGTCAGCCAAGGGGTTGCAAGCATTACTGAGGGAATTGGAAATTCAGTGTGACAGGTATGGGATGAAAACCAATATTAATAAAACAAAGGTTATGCCATTTTCTAGAAAGAAAAAGGCCAAGCTTAACATTAAAAGAGGAGGGCAAAAACTAGAGCCGGTAGAACAGTTTACGTATCTCGGTAGTGTTTTGGACCAACACGATCAAAGTAGGAGGGACGTGAGGAGAGGAATTGCGCTAGGCAGAAAAGGCTATCACAAGGTGAGAATCATTGACAGGGACGTTGAGTAAGGCTATTAAGAAGAGATTCGTAAAAACTCGGATATGGAGCGTAGCTACAGTATGTGCGGCGCGGAAACGTGGTCGTTGAAGCAGGAGGATAGACGTAGACTGGAGGCTTTTGAAATGTGGGTGTGGAGAAGAATGAAGAAGGTGAAATGGACAGAGAAGAAAACAAATGTGGAAGTACTTGGTATGGTGGTTGAAGAGAGGGATTAGTTGGGAGAAATACTATGGAGGCAATGAAAGTGCATGGAGGGGGTATTGACCGGCGAGGAAAGAGAAAGAACAGGATAGGGATGTTGGACGGGATGAAGGGAAGAAGAAGGAACTCAGAGATGAAGAGGGACCTGATGTAGAATAGGATGCTGGATTTTGTGTTTTGGTGTGAGTCACAAAATATTTATTTGGTAGCTGTGTCCATCCAAAAACCTACCTTAACCGGTAGATTACTTAATACAAAATAGTAACAACTACTGCTTGCTGGGTGATATATTTTTGCAGTTTTCTTTCAAAACGGCACAAAATCTTGTGTCAGATGAGTGTAATATATATTTTTTTGATTGAGACATTGATTGAAAAACTGATTGATTGATTTCCGTATGTACTTTTTTGTCTACATGCAGCCATCCCCATTTCTCCCTAACCAGCATACTAACGGGGAAGAAAACGGGTGACTGGGAACGACCTTGTGCTATCCCACTACTAGATAACTATCTAAATACTGCATTGGATATCCTTATTGGTGAGTTTGGACACGCTAAAGTTTCGGAAAGTTGCCTATCTCTCTACTCTTATAACATGCAGTGCGCTCATTTTTTATTCCCTATGCTCTCTGTCATTAGCTTTCCCTCACTAACTAAAATAAATAATACTTCTGGGTGATTTTTCATATACTTTTATTTCATTTAGCATTACCATGGACCCCTCCAAAGTCTAATCCTATAATCAATACATAAAATGATCAGAATAATTTGATTATCTTCAAAGTTGTTTGAACAAATATCTTGCAAAATTTTGATTTTTCCTTTTCCTCAACAGAATCTCATTTAAGACAAGTGGAAATGTTAAATGTCTTGATTTTTCCGTTCATAAATATGAATTCTACATTAAGCCGTAATATAGAAATAACTTGGTGAATTACATTTACCAAAATACATTTTTTATAAACGCTTGAACTGACCAATTCCTCGGGATTACAAAGAATTAATTACCTGGGGAGAGCTCGTGACTGGGATAGAGATTGACACCCCTTTCCCTATAAGTATCCATGGACCGCGTAGCTCAACTTGATCTAATCCATCTCCCCCCCCTCCCTTCGGTACAAACATCGTGACTTCCTGGGCATTTAATTCGCGCAGGAATTTCAATTGATTTTCTTTCGTTTTCTCGTTCACGCCCGTACAGAGAATTAGCGTTTGCTCGAATTAAGTAGCACCCTCTCTCGGATTGAATAAAAGTGTTCCTAGGACACCGTGAAGTGGCGCCGAGGTCTCCCTGTGTTGACCTTGGAATTTAAATCGATTAATGTTGATGCGAAATTGCATTTAAAAGAAATGCAGGCATTGCAGGCATTTCGGACCCAGAAACAATCGAGAGTGTCACGTGGCATTTACTGCGAATACCTCCGCTGTCATTTGGCTTCACGATAGACCCCAACTCCAGGGCTAGATTAATCGACCTCGTCGACACATGCAGCCCTGCGTTGAATATAGAAAGTAATGGGGTGCCTGCTGACCGACTGACCGCTTTGTTTACTAACCGCGGTCCCTCATTCACCCCCGTCCCCTTTGCGTGAGACAGAATGACCCAGCCAAAACTCGGATGTCGACCAATTTGTGATTTGCAACGTTTTCTTGCTCTGATATAAGATGTCTTGCTTTTAGGGGTACCTTAGCATTTGAACACTCAAGAGATTAGGTCAGACTGGATGAAAAAGAAACTAAATATCGCTAAGAAAATATGGAATACGACCGTTTATGCCATATCTCCTACCTACTGAAAAGGGAAGAAATAATTTACATAATATGTCTTTCAATGAGTTGTTCTTTTCGAGATGAGTTTATTCGTCCAATTGAGTCACGATACCATTTTTAAAAGTTATTACGTCAAAATGTACATTTTCTTCTAGCCGAGAAAAACAAAATTTGCACTTTTCCACAGATTTATTTGTAGCGTGAAACGCATTTCAGTTCGTCGAACCATCTTCAGGTACAAGACTTGTAGATGAAGATGGCTCGATGAACTCAAACGTGTTATACGCTACAAATCTGTGGAAAAGTGCAAATTTTGTTTTACTCATAATGACGAATTTCCACAATATCTCGCCGGATTCTGTTGAATATATTTTCTTTGTGCATTTAACAGTATCTTTATTATTCGTACTACGATGCATGTGAAATCCCTTGAGCACAAAACTAAACATCTCTACTCTAAAATAGAGCAAGGTGGAATAAAAGCGCTCATCATCACCGCGTGCAACAGGGGGCGTTCTCCTCTCCTCGTCGGCGACTCCTCCCGGGGGGGCGGAGGGACCCGTGATGCACGCGCCCTCGCCTTGATTGTCGCCCACAACCATCGGGATCCAACGGCCTGGACCGGGAACCACACTCGCGCTGATCAGCCGAGGGCCACAGCCGCGCGACTGACTCGGCGGGGACACACAAGTCCAGCCCTGCCCGTCACCACACCCACTCACCCTGCAGTGCGCCCACAAAAAAGCCTCCCTCAGAGGCGATAGGTGTCGTCCGTCCTTTGACCCCGCGAGAAGGCATTCTCTCCCGGCTTGATAGACAGGGGAAATGAGTGCGGCATTCGTCCATCGATAGTCAAGCGTAACCCCTTTGAGGGCATCGTTGCCCACCCCTAATGTGAGCGAGTGAGTACAAAGAGCGACCCTGTCGATTGAACTTTCTTATTGGAAAAGTCACGATCTGCTCCAACATCGATGATGCTTGGGCACACCTCTCCCTCATCCAAACACGCCTCGAAAAGTCCGTAAGCACACGCCGAATGAATGCTCGCAAGCCTCCCTGATGTTATTAAGCATATTGCTCTCAAATTACTTCAGAGAATCACTTGACTCTTCTAATAGTTCGATTCGATAATTGTTTCTGTAGAGGTCATAGCTGGGAATACATGCACACAAAAACCATTGAAAGCCGCCTTGGGAAAAATGGAAGACATGAGTTGATGCATGAAAACTTTGAATTGACGACCTATTAGACCATAAGTCTCAGCGTTGAATAGTCGGAAGAATTGAAGAAGGAAAATTACGAAAATTTAAGCCTAACCATTTGTTCTTCTATGTATTAATTGTATTTTGTCGTACCCTGCAAAATAGCGTTAGGACACGTGACGAGGGTGACAAACCAGACTAATTTTGACCCGAATATTTTCCCCTACCGCGGTCGGACAATGCTATTCTGATCCTTTATTTATCGTGGAAAAAAATGACACCTTAAATCCATTTGTTCTACCCTTAATCTCTCTAAGTTTATTGACATGATCTCGCCTACGTTAGGGGTAATAATACATTTTCAACATCACATCAAAGAGACACCCTGCCAATTGCAAGAGATTTAATTTGTATTACATTGTATTTAATATTATTTGCATGGCCATTGGCTCAAATAACTAGACCGTTATTTTGAACATTTCCTATTCTAGGTTGTTATCAAAGCTAAATCATTACTCCATTTTGTCAATATGCATTGATAATCAGACTCAAGTATTTTATTTTCACAGTGGAGCAGTTCTGTTTCTTTCTGGCAAAATGGTAATCATAATTTTCCTCTTAGTACTTGAATGAAAGGAAATAATATATACCTTCAACAGTCTTCCATTAAACCTTAAACCAAAAACAAACAATTATTTTCGAAAATTTTCTATATGTTGATATGAGATGTATAAATTGATTTTATTTCTTTTAATTGGGTTTTACTTTGTCTCATTCATTTCAGTACTGCGTACAATATGCATTCACAAAAACACCTCATTGTCCATTTACAGCTATAATTCATCACTATCTTCTGAGCCAAGAACTTACTATTATCAGCGGCATCTTACGTTTATCGCTGAATCCACGCAACGTCGCTCACATCTTTACGGATGATTTGAGTACTCACGCCGCTGTTACTGCATCTAAAAGTTAATTGACTCTCATCTTCAAACAAAAATTGTAACAAATTGCAATTAGTGTACCCTTTGAAATGATAACGTGGTGCCAGAAGATAACACCATAGCATGTGTTTTCTCGACCAATCTTTTATGATGGGACATACCATTGTGATAGTGATTAAAATATCCAATATTTACATATAGCTTAAAGCAATTTGAATTTCTTAAAATATTATCGAATACCGCAAATATTGGAATCAATTCCGAAGCGTATTCCCAGAGAAGTTTGTCCAATTCTTCCGCCAAAGAACCAGGTCGCCAAAGTCGTTTATTCAAATTGCCTCCGTCACATGCAATTGATACAGACACAATTTGAAAAAAATTTACACCTTAAAATGGCTTTTCAAAATGCAAAAATCTAAATCCGAAAAATTAGCCCATAAACTAAATGTCTTGGTGGTTTCCTGGAACCCTCAAGTCACTAATCGGAGGTGTTGTATTTTCTCAAGGCCTTGTTTCGGTTGAAATTTTTTATTCGTATTTGAAATTCTAACAGCTGAAAAAGAGAATGTAGACGCAATGATCCTGAAGTAAATAGTTAAAAAATGGAAAAAAGTGACAAACAATATCGATTGACTTGGATTGACGATAAATTAAAAATGGGATTTTAGCTGTGTGACGCGGTATTTTATTTATAGATAAATTTTCCCCGATACCGCGAGACAAGGGAGGCCGCGACTCTACTTGTTTTGAGGGCGCCAGGCTAGCCGCATGGCTAGCCGCAGAATCACGCCGCTGGCTGTCACCTGGCCCATCACACTCCTCGTCCCAGGGGAGGGCTCGCTCACCTTTTATGTGCCCCGGGGTGGGCAGCGGCTCTTCAGCTGAAATCACGAGGGACGCAAGGAGGCGCATAAAAATGGACTCCGACGAGTAAACTTCATAAGAACTATTTATTATCACAAGAAAAGGTGTGGGCGCTCCCAAGCAAACATGACGCGCGGTGCCGACGCCTGCTGGGCCACGATGTTGGGTGGCCGCTCGGCTGCAACCGAAGATGGCCGCCTTGCTGTCGACTGCTGGCTCCCGATGTTCCGGTCGGCGCCTGCGGGGGGCCCACACGGCGAGGTCGGTTGCTGGCACGCGCACCACCGGTGTTCGCAGGCTGTCGGTGACTCGACGATGATAGCACACGACCTTCTCTCTCGGACGTCTCACAACGAACTCTCCTTACCACGTGTTGGCCGGCACTCTCCGCGCGCGGCGCGCCCCGCTCTTCTTTTTTTCTTACATACATTGTCGGCGCCCACAGATAGCGCCCCGCCGTTCTACGGCTCGCGAGAGGGGCGCGCGTATTCGAACTGGGCAAGTGACGCTGCGCCAAGCACAACGTCACATACCCCCTCCCTAAGCCGGACACTCGTCCGAGTGGACCGCTTACAGACGAGCCTGCAACTGAAACCTATGAACACAATATAATAACAACAATTTCACAGATTTCTACCAGTAGTTCACTCAGTTTTGAGATTCTGTCTTCAGCTATTGGATAGAAAATGGATAGCACAACTTTTTCTAATTTTAACCACATTCTCTATGAACATCAAGTAATACATTTGGTATGAACAAACTTTTGGCATGAATCTTCCATACATTCCAAGGGAATTTCTCACAAAATTTCAACAAAAGCATCACTCGCTCAGATAATTCACTCTATAAAAGGCAGTACGTCCTCAGCTCAAACACATCACACCTCGTTTGCAAACTTTCATTCACCACAATTCAAGGGCTATGTGCCATAACAACAATAATGTCCGACAGAGATTTTCACATCATTGAAAAATAAATCGCTCACTTTGACACACAGACAAGATAACATGAGGCAAACACACAATGCTGACCTATTACATAATACCAAAATTCATAAGGAATTTTTTTGAGAGTGTGCTCCGTGGGCTTGGCGCTCGGAGAACTCACCACTTTTACGAGTGGATCTTGGTGCTATATATCGTTTCAAGTCACCAATATCTACTTTCGCGTTTTGCTTATTGGAACGCGTTTCTACGATATAAACTGTTGGAGACAGTTTTTTTAGTATCTCGATCGGTCCTTCAAATTTAGGGGCTAGCTTGGCTGAAAACCTATCAATCCCACTGGACAGATGGTGGGTCCTACGCATTACTAGGTCTCCTACATTAAATTCGATGTTTCTTCTACCCTTATTATACGCTTGCGCCTGTTTTTTATGAGCTTTCTCTATATTCTCGGCTACTAAATCTCGTAATAAGCCTAACCTATCGGCCCTCTTTTTCCACGCTTGTGGATCCAATCTGCTCTCTATGCCTTCCCCCTTCTCAAGCTCGCGCCGCAAACTCTTCACTGGCAGTGGATGCCTTCGGAAGTTCGAGTAGGCTGGCGAGATCTTAGTCGAGGCCTGCTTCGCGGTGTTGACTGCATGCCTTAGTTCGTGTAAATGCTGATCCCAGTCTCTATGGTCTTTTTCTACAAACATCGCGATGGCCGTCTTCAGCGTTCGATTGGATCTTTCCACTGGGTTTGCCTGAGCATGGTATGGAGGCGTTGTTGTATGCGTTATTCCATACTCTGCCAATGCTTCTCTTACGCATTTGTTATCAATCTCTTTTCCATTATCTGTCAAGAGATACTCCGGCGTTCCCCAGCGAAATAGGACAAGCTCCTCAAGTGCTTTAACCACGTTGGTCCCTGTAGCAGCTCTGACCGCCTTTAGCTCCACCCATCTTGAAAATAAGTCCTGAAAGATTATTAAGTACTTGTTCTTGGCTTTGCTAAGCGGAAACTCCATGAGATCTGCTGCTACGACGCTCCATGGTCTCTCTACCGTTCTTTTACCCAATAGTCCCTGAGGCGCTTGCTGCGACGTTTTGAACTGTTGATAGTCCTGACATTGCCTCACAAAGTTGTGAATGTCGTGATAGGCCCCTCTCCAATAGTAATCTCGTACGACTCGATCGAATGTCTTTTCCACTCCGAGGTGGCCCGATGAAGGTTCACAATGGGCATCCCTTATGACCCGCTCTCGACATTCTTTTGGAAGCACGAGTTTCCAGCCCACTTCACAATCAGCGATTGGATCGAGCAGCTCATCGTACTTGTAACGATACAAGTGGCCCGCTTCGACCTTCCAATTTTTATACCTCTCCGGATATTTGCTGACTTCCTCGACTCTGCGTTGGTAGTCCTCATCCATTACTTCCGTAATTTCAGCGATCTTCTCTTCGCCAGAAAGTTGCTCGTACATACGAGATAGTGCATCAGGCAAATCATGAATTTTACCTCGACGATGCACCACCTCGAAGTCCCACTGCTGCAACTCCAGCGCCCATCTCGCGAGCCTACCCGTAGGTTCCCTGAGATTTCGCAGGTATTGGAGTGCGGAGTGGTCTGTGATCACGAGGAACTTGTAGCCCTCTAAATAAGGCCTTAGTTTTTTTATGGCCCATAGAATAGCTAATAACTCTCTCTCTGTCGTCGTATAGTTTTTCTCAGCTGATGTGAGAACTCGGCTGACATAAACGATTGGATGTTCTCCGTCCTCATTCACTTGAGAAAGAACACCTCCAATTGCTTCACTACTCGCATCAGTTTGTACAATGAAGGGTTTAGAGAAGTCCGGCCTTGCCAAGACCGGGGCTTCTGTAATGGCCCTTTTGTATGTCTCAAACGCTCTCTGCTGTTCCTCTGTCCATTCCCACTCTTGACCTTTGTGCAATAACTTGACCAGTGGAAGCTTGATTTCCGAATCGTCCTTTATGAACCGAGCGTACCATCCAATCATACCAAGAAATCGTCTTAGTTGTTGGAGGTTAGATGGTGCTTGATAATTCACGACTGGAGCTATCTTTTCCGGATCCGGTCGAAGTCCCTCTGCGTCTAACAGATATCCAAGATATGCAGCCCTGGTACAACAAAACTCGCTCTTCTCCTTATTGATTACTAGCCCTGCCTGGTCCAGTTTTCTCAACACAATTTCGACCCATTTCAGATGTTCATCGAATAATTCGGTGACTATGATTATGTCGTCCAGATATCCGAACATTATTGGTTCGAATTCTGGCCCGAACAACGAATCAATTAGTCGTTGGAACGTTGCTGGTGCGTTCGTCAAACCGAATGGCATTCGTCGGAACTGGAACAGACCTGAGCCAGGAATAGCAAAGGCTGTGTACTTCTTAGACGATTCCTCCATAGGAATTTGGTTGTAGGCCCAACGGAGATCGATTTTCGATATATACTTGGCCTTCCTCAGCTTGTCAAGGATTGAATCCATATTAGGCAGAGGGTACGCATCCTTCTTTGTAACCTTATTAAGGTCTCTGTAATCGATACAGAATCTCGCGCTACCATCTGCTTTCTTGACAATGACTGGCGCACTGCTCCAAGCTGAGGCCGACCTTTCCACTACTCCCTCGTCTAACATCCTCTGAAGTTCCTGTTGAGCTACTTCCATCATTCTAGGAGACATTCGTCTCGGCCGATGTTTTATTGGTTCTGCTCCTTGAACGTCAATATGGTGTTCTGTCGGCAGCATTAACTTCGGGCCCTCTGTGATCGCTTGCTCTATTACCTTGTTCAGTCTTCTTCTCTGGTCATCAGTGAGCGTAGTGATGCCTCCACATTCCATGTTTTTTTTCTCACCCTGTTTCACTTCCTCTCTATTAAATTCGCTCAGTAGTGCGCTGAGCCTTACGCTTTGATAACTCTCTAGGATTGATAGACCCGCGCATTCTGCGAAAATGTGTGGTTCATTTCTTGTCCCTTTCTTCCAAAATGGGTGCCACGGGCCCTTTTTTGCTCTCCAACACTTCTCCGCGGACATCGTATCAATTGAAAAGAGGTTTTTCAAATCCGCTCCTACGATCACTTGATGAGAAGACAGGAAATCAGCGGCTTTCCATTGCATCTTCTCCGTTTTTTCATCGATGGTAATCGTCACATCTAGGTATCCCAAAGTCTTAGCTGGTATGGGCGTCATTGGCATCGTCACTTGAGTCATTGACCCCTTCAGTCTTGACTTATACCTTTTTCCACCTCGGGACCTACTATGGTCACTTGAGCCCCGGGGTCATAGAGCGCAATGTACTCTTTTCCCCCGATCAGGACTGAGACTTGGTCTCTATTCTCTGCCGTCACACTCGCTAAACTCACTCTAGGCGTGGACTCCACGCCGACTCCCCCTCCCTGAACCGGACACAGCCTATCAGGTTTGTCCTCAATGGTTACAGGGTATGTCACACTCTCACTCGACTCATTCCGGCCCGTCCCTTTGTCGGAACACAACCGATCCAGAGTGAACAGTACTTGAGGTAATTTCTCATAATCGCTCTCCTGTTCTGATTTCTGGCCCGCGTGAAGCGACTGGGCAGAATCTACATTCCACGCATGTCTCGGCGGGCTTTGTGGCACCGACGAGATGATCTGAGGCCTCTCACTCATTCTCTCACTCTCTGCTTGCTTTGGTGGCCGGAGACAGGCTGGCCTGTTCGATCCTACCAAAGACTTGACCCTTTCGCTTTCTTCCGACCTAACGGATTGGCAGAGCGGAGCTGACTCCGTCGACCAATGCGCCTTCTGCCCCATATGCGGTTGATTTGGTGGGCGGAGACGGGCTGACCCGCTCGGCTCGGCGAAATCAACGGATGGACAGCAAATATCAGCTTTGCAGTGGAGGTCGGCCGTCCGTCTCGACTGCTCAGCTGGAGAGCTTTTCCTGATAGCTCCATTGCATTGGCCAGATCGATAGAGGTTGGCTGTCCACCTCGATCTGTAGATTTCTTCATCCTTGATCTTTGCCAACGCCTCAGATGGGTGGTGGATGTTGGCTGTCCAACTCGACCCAGGAGCAGATGTTTCATCTGGCCCATCTGAGTTTATCTCCCTTCCTTTCTCTATACAATCCCTTATTCCACTATTTACATCTTCCTTGATCGAATTTGGTTCGCAGAATTTGGCTGTCCAACTCGGCTTTTCCAAAATCGAATCACCATTTCCTAACCTAATCGACTTATTCCTATGATTATCTAAAACTAATTCAGCCGATTTATGTTCGACGGATTGGTTTGCGGGGAAGCCGCTTGGGCTAGGCGACTCCCCGCTTGTCCGTTTTCCTGCCGAATAAACAGGTGTTTGCAATTAGGGCAATTAATTGCCAATAAGCCGACCTTGCCGCAAAGTTGGCACTTTTCTTGTGTCCTACCCTGTCGACTGGGGCAATTGACACTGATATGCCCTCTTGCGCCACAGCTGAAACACTGGACTCTCGGGCACGCAGTTGCCCTATGCCCCGTCTCTCCGCAGGAATAACAAGCTCCGTCAAAGCCCGGTCCCTGGTCTCTCGCCTGTGAAGGCCTAGACAACGTAGGTCTCGTTATGGCCCGGTTGTTCCATCGGCCATTGTAACCTGCCCCAGAGGAGCTGGGCGTGACCTCTCTCGGAGAGGACGGCTCGCCATTTTTCCCCATGGTGGTCGGTATTCTCCCTCCTCCGTCCGTAATGGACTTTTTCTTGACCTCATTGGGTTGAAGTTCGTTAACAATGCTGGTCTTCTTATTCATTTCCTCCACATTGCTCCCCAGGGCCCCTACTTTCGCTGGTTTTCTTGATCCTTGCTCTTCTCCTTTCCTCACATAAGCGCCAGTCGTGATTAGCGACTCGCTAGCTGGCATAGGATCATGATAACGAGCATTGCTTGCCATTCTTCTTTCATACTTCTGACCACAATCCATCAGTTCATCCAACGTCTTAAGGCCTCGATCCTTTATCTCATTTCGATATTCTGGAAGTAGATTGCTCAATGCGACCTTGAGCAGTTTCCTCTCTGACAACGGTTTCTTCAGATATTTAGAAAGATGTTGTAAGTTGCCTATAAATTCTGCTATCTTCTCCTTCCTCCCTTGGGTTCTATTGGTAATTTCCCTCATCACTTGCTCTTCGTCCCACTCTTCGACGAATCTCTGTTTAAATCGTCGTTGAAAGTCATTCCAGTCTCTGATATACTCCTCCGTGGCCGCAAACCAGTTGTAAGCGGTATCTCGAAGTGTAAACGGCAAAACCTTCAAGATATCGCTATCCGAGGCATTAGTGCTGGCTCTGATGTTTCCCAACTTCTGGAGGTACTCTCTTGCCTTTGAATTGCCGTCTCCTCGAAATTCAAGCTTCCAACTCTGGAACGCCTTTATGCATCTTTGCGAGATCTCAGCTGAGCGTGACGAGCTCGTACGATGTCTTTTGGATTTAAATGCCAATGTTCTCGGAGCACTGGCCCTTCCTAACTCAGAGCTGGTGCTCTGTCTATGTCCATCGTTCCCTGATGTATCGTCCGAGTCATCATTGCTGTCAGTGGATAACGACCCGCTCGTTACCTCCGACTCTGAAGAAGATGACGAAGTGGATGTTATTTCTCTCCGATACTTTTTCCTGGAACCCTTTCTCAAGTTCACTTCCTTATCGTTCTTCTCACTGCCCAATTTTTGTAAAATTCGGCTAAGTCCATCCGTTAGGTTGTTGATCATCTCTTTCTGCTGTTGCAATTGACTCTGCAACTCCTTTATTTCCTCAGAGTGGCGGTCGCTCTGTGCTGGTATTTCTTTCTGATTTGATTTCGCTTCCGAAGGCAGAATGCGCAGTTTTTCCTTTTCTCTGGTCAAATCTGACGCTTCTTTCCTTTCCCCCAGCGGCGGAAAATCATATGAGTCCATCAGCGGCAGTTTGGGCTGAGGGCCTCCCGCTGCGTTTGCTGTAATGGTCCGAATGGGGTTCAGTTCCTCATTAATTTCTCCGTCGCTTGCGGCAACTCTCCGTCTCGATGTGCTTCTTTTTATGCCCCTTACTGCATGCTCCTTTCGTTTTCCGCCCTGCCTCTAGGTTTTCGTCCCAGTTTAAGGCGTGTAGAGCTCCTGAGAGGGTTACATCGTCAGGCTGCACATCCTCGTCCAATTCTTTTGACCATGGTGTCCCTAACCGTGGTTGTGCCAAAAGAAGCTTAGCCCGCAATAATCGCTCTTTGCGTACTAAGAGTGGCCCTACCAAGGAGTGTCCTTTACTTGACAACTCATTTTCCACCTCTTCTTCACTCATTTGCTTAATTATTTCAAATTCTGCCTTTACCGCTGAATGCCGTAGCAGTGCCCTCATATCTCTCTGATATCTCGCCAAAAATCCAGTGTCACCCTCCATTGTAAATTAGGAAAAAAAAATTCTTAACCTATTGAATAATTAAAGGATTTGCCCCACCTAACCTAAAATACGCTTACTGCAAATATTTAATCCTAATCTAAAGCTTTCTCCCTATTCTACAGTTATTATAACAAATAGGGTAGAATAAATCAGAATTCTATATTAAAAGCATAACCTAACCTCAAAATTCAAAAATTACAAACTCCACTTCCTCTTTTCAAAGGATCCTCTGCCACTCTGGGGATACGTGGCCACGCACGGAGCTTCCCTCACGCCAATAATAGTAGTTAATCTTAGAAACCGATCGTCCCTCCGCAACTTAACTGGAAACAAGTCGCCTCGGGAATGTTCACAGCTTCCCTCCCACCCTCAACGCCAAACAACCACTCAAAGCAACCGCACAAACCACATTCAAGTACAAAAGATTGAGTAGAAATTATAATCTCTTATTTACTGCTTCCCTCACAAAGAATTTTAAATTTCTTAATTTCATGAAAATGTATAGCAAAAAAAAAGGACTAATTTATAAATCAAATAGAAAAATTGTATACCGCGCGCGAAAGAGCTGTACGTAATAACTGGCGCTCGCGCGATGTTAATCACGCATCGTTCCCGCTCACACACACGCTTTGCACACCATGCCGATATCACTCCGCTCGCTCTCCTTCACACCATAGTTGCCTCGTCAAGGCCGACGCGATGCCATTTCACACTCGCGCCTCATGCGCACTCTCGAAATATAATTGTCACTTTTCTCGCACAACAATAGAAAGGCTGCCCCACGTTGGGCGCCATTTGTGACGCGGTATTTAATTTATAGATAAATTTTCCCCGATACTGCGAGACAAGGGAGGCCGCGACTCTACTTGTTTTGAGGGCGCCAGGCTAGCCGCATGGCTAGCCGCAGAATCACGCCGCTGGCTGTCACCTGGCCCATCACACTCCTCGTCCCAGGGGAGGGCTCGCTCACCTTTTATGTGCCCCGGGGTGGGCAGCGGCTCTTCAGCTGAAATCACGAGGGACGCAAGGAGGCGCATAAAAATGGACTCCGACGAGTAAACTTCATAAGAACTATTTATTATCACAAGAAAAGGTGTGGGCGCTCCCAAGCAAACATGACGCGCGGTGCCGACGCCTGCTGGGCCACGATGTTGGGTGGCCGCTCGGCTGCAACCGAAGATGGCCGCCTCGCTGTCGACTGCTGGCTCCCGATGTTCCGGTCGGCGCCTGCGGGGGGCCCACACGGCGAGGTCGGTTGCTGGCACGCGCACCACCGGTGTTCGCAGGCTGTCGGTGACTCGACGATGATAGCACACGACCTTCTCTCTCGGACGTCTCACAACGAACTCTCCTTACCACGTGTTGGCCGGCACTCTCCGCGCGCGGCGCGCCCCGCTCTTCTTTTTTTCTTACATACATTGTCGGCGCCCACAGATAGTGCCCCGCCGTTCTACGGCTCGCGAGAGGGGCGCGCGTATTCGAACTGGGCAAGTGACGCTGCGCCAAGCACAACGTCACATACCCCCTCCCTAAGCCGGACACTCGTCCGAGTGGACCGCTTACAGACGAGCCTGCAACTGAAACCTATGAACACAATATAATAACAACAATTTCACAGATTTCTACCAGTAGTTCACTCAGTTTTGAGATTCTGTCTTCAGCTATTGGATAGAAAATGGATAGCACAACTTTTTCTAATTTTAACCACATTCTCTATGAACATCAAGTAATACATTTGGTATGAACAAACTTTTGGCATGAATCTTCCATACATTCCAAGGGAATTTCTCACAAAATTTCAACAAAAGCATCACTCGCTCAGATAATTCACTCTATAAAAGGCAGTACGTCCTCAGCTCAAACACATCACACCTCGTTTGCAAACTTTCATTCACCACAATTCAAGGGCTATGTGCCATAACAACAATAATGTCCGACAGAGATTTTCACATCATTGAAAAATAAATCGCTCACTTTGACACACAGACAAGATAACATGAGGCAAACACACAATGCTGACCTATTACATAATACCAAAATTCATAAGGAATTTTTTTGAGAGTGTGCTCCGTGGGCTTGGCGCTCGGAGAACTCACCACTTTTACGAGTGGATCTTGGTGCTATATATCGTTTCAAGTCACCAATATCTACTTTCGCGTTTTGCTTATTGGAACGCGTTTCTACGATATAAACTGTTGGAGACAGTTTTTTTAGTATCTCGATCGGTCCTTCAAATTTAGGGGCTAGCTTGGCTGAAAACCTATCAATCCCACTGGACAGATGGTGGGTCCTACGCATTACTAGGTCTCCTACATTAAATTCGATGTTTCTTCTACCCTTATTATACGCTTGCGCCTGTTTTTTATGAGCTTTCTCTATATTCTCGGCTACTAAATCTCGTAATAAGCCTAACCTATCGGCCCTCTTTTTCCACGCTTGTGGATCCAATCTGCTCTCTATGCCTTCCCCCTTCTCAAGCTCGCGCCGCAAACTCTTCACTGGCAGTGGATGCCTTCGGAAGTTCGAGTAGGCTGGCGAGATCTTAGTCGAGGCCTGCTTCGCGGTGTTGACTGCATGCCTTAGTTCGTGTAAATGCTGATCCCAGTCTCTATGGTCTTTTTCTACAAACATCGCGATGGCCGTCTTCAGCGTTCGATTGGATCTTTCCACTGGGTTTGCCTGAGCATGGTATGGAGGCGTTGTTGTATGCGTTATTCCATACTCTGCCAATGCTTCTCTTACGCATTTGTTATCAATCTCTTTTCCATTATCTGTCAAGAGATACTCCGGCGTTCCCCAGCGAAATAGGACAAGCTCCTCAAGTGCTTTAACCACGTTGGTCCCTGTAGCAGCTCTGACCGCCTTTAGCTCCACCCATCTTGAAAATAAGTCCTGAAAGATTATTAAGTACTTGTTCTTGGCTTTGCTAAGCGGAAACTCCATGAGATCTGCTGCTACGACGCTCCATGGTCTCTCTACCGTTCTTTTACCCAATAGTCCCTGAGGCGCATTTTTCGTAAAAAATTACGAATAATGATAGCACTGTGCGACGGTGCGTCATCATGGTGCAAAATCCATGAGTTTTCTGCCCACATTTCTGGTCTCTTTCGGCGAATTGCTTCACGCAAACGTCTCATAACGCCCAAATAATACTCTTTGTTTACTGTCTGGCAAAAATTCATGATGCACTACACCGTTGTAATCCATGAAAACCGTCAGCATTGCCTTCTTTTTTGACTGAAAACGACGTGGTTTTGGTAGTATAAGAGTAGGTGAGGGGATTATTTAGAGAAGCAGGAAACTGTTCTCGCTCTCACACTGATCTTAGAGAATCGAAAAGAGGAAGGTCTTCCAACCGATACTGCATTCTTTGGTCCGAAAAAAGTGTTCGACAACGTAGAGTGGTATATTTTATTCTAAAGGAAATTGAAATGGACTTCATCTACAGTAGATTTATATACTCTCTATGAAGAGAGCAGGCAGCAGTGATTGGTTGCAGTGAAATAAGGGAAGAAGCTAAAGCAAAGAAAAGTTGTAGGAAGGGTTGCTCAGAAAGGCAATTGATATTGAAGTTGTGTAAGTTAATTAACCTAACTAAGTAATTGAAAAGACGCGGTGAACGAAATCAAGGAGCAATGATATGTGTGGTTGAATATGCTGAATATATAGCTCCACTAACAAAGATGAAATAATGCTTTACAAAGAATCTATCAACTACGGATATTGGATGAAAAATAACATCCTCAGGATAAACGATGTTTTAAACTGAATTAATCGTCAGCAGTTGAAGTTGAGAAGAAAATATACAACTAAAACTAGGAAAAGACGAAACAGAGAAAGTGGAAAAGTATTGTTATCTAGGCAGCCGGAAGCATGAAGAATGTTGTAAGCAGAATAAGAAAGGCGACGAAGGTTTTCCTTCTGAAGAAAAGAAACTCTAATATTAGATATTAGAGCTACGTGAAGAATGGCGGTACAACTGATGAATTTAAAAAAATGGATAATAGACGTTAGAACAATAAATGAAGAAATATTTTGACAGCTGACTGAAGAGAGAATAATACAGAATACACTATAAGAATGAGTAAATTGAATTGATACATCCTGAGCCACGATTGAAGATCATAATTGAGGAATATGCGGGAGTGATGAATCTCAGAGGAATGCCAAGGAGGAAACACCATTTTTGGTGATTTCACTGCATTCAATCACTGCTGCCAGCTCTCTTCATAGAGAGTATATAAATCTTCTGTAGATGAAGTCCATTTCAATTTCCTATGAAAAGGAGGTGGTGGATAGATAATATCGATAAAAAGTACTAAGAGGCAAAAAGTAACTGTCGGACAGGAACCGGTTAGCTAGGCGAACTGCTGCAAACAAATCTTTGGATTGATACCCTTTGATGATGAATTATTAGTAACTTGCCATTAAGTAAAACTTAATTTTTGATCCTGCACACATTGAAGTGAATGACCCCCTGCCATACTCTTACCGTGACTTTCAGGCCAAGTTGTAGAGTAAGACACAGACCCTTACAAATTTAATTCCTCCGTCAGGAAGCAACAAACCCTGAATTCCTTCCGAATATAACATCAGAGAAAGTCGCTCTGAGAGGGGTACCCTTAGGAGTTAATTGAGAGGGTCCTCATTCTTAAGGGTCCAAATTTGGCGAGCACCAACCCTACCTGCATCCTCTACTGTAGCAACCCTCCATCCCTCTCCTTGGAATAGGGCTGAAAGGGCACGTGTGAGAGGGTTAGAAAGCGTTTGGACCTGCAGCTGATCATGACACTTTGGTGAGTCCGTGGCTTTCTTCCCTTAATATTTCATCGTAACATTCTTGTACGATAATTTGATAAAAAAAATGGAGACTTTGTATTTGTGAGGAAGAAGGATTCGTTATTGCCCATGAAATTATTTACCATGGAAAAATTTGGCGCGCTTGAATATAGAAGGAAGAGTAAAGAGAGAGATAGAAGGGAGAGAAAGAGGGAGTCTGCTGAATCCAATTGCAGCTCGGAATGCGAATTCAAACCCACCCGAAGACTGATGAGGCGGAACACACCCTTCAAAGCTGCAAATCAAAGCCCAAACGAGTCCGTTCGAGTTTGCACGACCGGAAACCACCACCTGAACGCAAATGCGTTCAAATCACATTCCGTCCGCCCTTTCCAAGAGTATGCTGCTTAGATTAGATACATTTTCGTTTTCTTTTGTTTGTTCGCTTCCTGACTTGCCACTCGGAGAGGCGGTGACAATCAGAGGTCGTCGATTCGATGGCACTCGACCCGTCGATCTCACGAAGGGTTCCGCGAGGACGAAGGCTTGAGCACATGTGATTGGCTCTTCACCTTTGGTGGCCTCCACGCACCCCCGTTCGCTCAGGCACCCTTGGTTCCTCTTTTGCCACCCTCGCACGGATTAAAGTCCCAACCTCCGCAGCCCGCTCGATGCTCCTTAGGAGCGCCCTCACGTGGGCGCTCGACCCCTGCGTCGAACGTCCTACTCCACTTTGCCCACCACGCCCAAAAGCATTGCACAAAGTGGAGAGGCACCTTCAACGCTTTGAAAGGCGAACACAGGAGCTCAAATTTTAATGCCTTCAGATGTGCCCTGACTTGAAAGCATTTCAGTCCTGAGCCTGTTTTGAAAAAAAAACGAGGAAAGTCGAGAAAATATAGCGCAAACAAAAAAATGGTTTCAAATCAATCGAAGATTTTATCGAATATTTTAATCGAAATAAAAATTAGAAAGAGATTATATTCACATCTTGGTTTTGAAATTGCCTCAGACTATAGTTTTGCCATTGCAAAAATTACGCATCAAAAGATTTAAGCAAAAAATTAAACAGAGGCGTAAGAATATGGATTAGTACAGGGATAGTTATAAAAAATTAGCTTAAATTGAGAATGCTCTAAAATTTGTTTGAGCCTGAGCATAGGATACTGCTGGCAGTGACGGGTGAAGCAGTTTATCATTCCAGCACGTCAGATTATTTGAAACGGGGAATAGCAAAAGTAAGAAACATTATGGTAGCAATGATTTTTGTAGAATAAGAGATGGAGGAAGATGGAATTATTATTTTTAAACCAGCCTACAAAAATAAAAGGAATTTTTCAATTCTCAAAGAACTGCAAATGATAAGACTGGAGAAAAATGATGAAAGTGAGAAATTGCTGGAATTGGAATGCTTGATAAAAGAAAAAGAAAGTTATATTGGACAGTATCAGAAATATCAGTTTAAAAGAAGTGCTGTATGAGTAAAATGCATTTATATTAGACAGGAGGAGGAACGTACAGGGGAATATGACACCATGGAAAATGGGAAAAAATTAAGAGGTGTACCCCAAAGAGAGGAAATACCAAAAACATAACAGAGGTGGAAGATTTCGTGGCTGCAAATGGGTAGGGTTTCTACATGCTTAAAGGTGAAGTGGGAAAGACTATAATAGAAATGCGAGATGCGAAAGATTGTGATGATACCTCAATGGGGTATATTAAATGCAATGCTGAAAGAGAGAGATTACCAAGGGTAATTTATGCAACTATATATATGGTACTGGAGCGTAGCCAAGGCAATTGATTCGATAGTAATTACTACAAATGAAAAATAAATAAAAGTCCATTTAGTGGGATGCCCTTTACATAATAAACTTCATTTTCCATTCCGTCAAAATATTTCTGAGAGTCATAAAAATAAAATTGCAATTGAGATACGAAAAATAACTGGATGAAGTTTATCACTAGTATTATTACTAGGAGAGGATAGTGAAAGCTGGTCTAGTCATGGATTCAGGCTTAGGCATAGGAGAGATGAAGATAAATAGTTTAGGATTCGCAGATGATGGGCGATGTGCCTTTTCGATATTCTTGCAGAAATACAAGAATTTCACTGAGGTAGTCCAGAAGCTACAATAAAATTAATAAATGTTTCATTGAAAGTAAGCGCAACAAATTCTAAGGTAATGTGTATATATATATATATTGATGAGCATATTTAAATAACGTATAGAAAATGCAGATGTTCAGCATATTTGAAAGTGTAAATAAACTTGAATTTCAATAGCATCATATTTGACAAATAAGAAGGAAATTATCATTTTGATTATGATCGCAACACGGCCTTTTCAAAATCGTATAATGCACTAAATGGTTGAGGCCTGAGTTAAAATCGTATAAGGCTAGTTTGGAGCATTAAGGTAGGGTTTAAGGATGAGAAATGGAAGATTCTTTTCATGTAATATATTTCTCTGCGGTTCAGAGTCGTGTATGCTATCGAAATTTGATGTAAAGAGTACTGAAGCTGTTAAGATGTGGTTTTGAAGATGGATGTTTAATAGCATTTGCAAATATTATTTTATTTAAGAGTTTATATCGTTGCAACTAGGCAATTGCCCAGGTGGCAACGGTCAAGTCTGGTCAACGGTCACTATTACAATGCACATACATACACACACAAGAAGAACAGATATGTGACAAAATGCTCTTTTATACAATGGCACTTTGAGATTACCCACCGCACCTTGACCATCGCCCACGGGCTAGGTTCACGCCATGTGAGTACTTACTATGCACCGTCCATCGCCGCACTTCGACCATAATCACGCACTCTTCAATTTCATATACCATTCTGAATCTCACACCGTTAACACGTCATTCACTTTTGCAATACAACTTCTAACGCCGTCCACATCACATACAAACAATATTTTAATGATTACAATAGTATAATAATCACTGATAAATTAAGTTAAGTACGAAGCCATATAGGGTACGAAACGAGGAAGTTGCAGGAAATATCAAGTAGAACAGAACAATTTTTGTGGCATTTAGGAGAGAAGAGTGAACTGGGGGAGTTACGAGGAGACTACTGGCTAAAGAAAATCCTTGAAGGTATGTTTGAGGGGGGAAGGAAAGCGGTAGAAGAAGGAACAAGATGCTGGATGATCTTAGAAGGGGAATGCACCACGGTGAAAAGGAGAAAGGGAAAAAAGAAAGGCCTGGAAGAGGAGAAACAAGTAGAAAAACGTCGCTGAAGCTGCCTGAGAAGTAAATGTCCTATGCAGATAAAATTTGAAGATATATTTATCTTCAATTCTTTTAGTAAATGCATTACTTATTCCCTAAAATTTGATTCATATCGCCCTTACTAACCAAGCCTGGCATTATATAACTATTCTGGTCGAGAAATCATTTTGTTTTCTTTCATTTAAGTCCAGCAAAAGTTTTGATTTCCTTGACCGAGGGGATTTGCTTTTTGCATAATTTTTCACATAACGCCTTGCTTATCTGTTGATATTATACACATAATATCTTTGGATTGGTAATAACTTTCATTATTTTAATTGGCCATCGGTCATCTGTCTATGACTTCAGGTTTCATTATTGTTTTCTAGAATTCCCTTCCCGAGTTATTCCTTTTTATATTCTTTATGCTCTGAAACACATCCATTTTGTCACACCGTTCACATTTTCCTACACCGTCTGCATCATTTTTGGTTTCATAGCATGAATTTAAGAATGTGATTGAGCTGAAAGTAGTTAAGGTAACAGAAATATTTAAAAATACAATTTTATGAGCAAATAAACATAATGCTGGCAAGAGCCAATGTCATCTTTATAAGGCATTATTTAGAGCCTCGGGATGGCATTATACCCCGATCCTAATTCCACTCCGAACGCACCGATTACAGACTCCGGGGCTGGGCGAGTGCTGATCGGCGTCCGCCGCTGATGGAAATGCTTCCGGCTCCAGGGCAAACGTGAGGAGAAAAATGTTTGCGGCGCGTCTTGTGGTGATATGACACAGGCGAGTGGAATGGTAATAGAGTTTAAAGGCGTGTGTATACTGTTATTGCAGGCGCCACTATCATAGGAGTTGATATTTTGAACTTGATTCCCATTTCCAATCAAGGTCAGTGAAAAAGATTTTAGCCCTTATTGTATTCCATGAGCAACATGAGAATAAGATTCAAAGAAGTTAAAACAGTTACATTTTACGAAGCTCCTGCATTATTTTTTTACTTGAGAAAGTATATTAAAAGGATATCCCGAGATTACAGGAATGGATCTTGGGACTAATAAAAAATTGATCCCGGTGTTAGCCGGAAATGCAATCAAAAGTTTGTCCCAAGGTTCAGGCCCTGCAACGTGTTTGCTCGTTTCCTTCCCTCTGGGAATTTATCTCTTACCAATTTCTTCTTTCTTTACTATTTACTTAAAATGTCGTGTCCCGAAGAGTGCCGCATTATTCTGATTTGCCCTTTCAGAACAGTAATCCCCAAAAAACATTTCCAGGTTTATAAACATCCTAATTCCATAGTTTCCTTTATGACTATAAATACTCGATAACATTTCTTGGGCACAATATGTTGAAGGTTTTTATTCTCACTCGGCCTGTTCTTTCAATGTTATCTCTCTTTGAACCATGGAATAATATATTTTACTGGATCATTTTAATTTTAGGATTCCAGTGGATTTTTTCAATTCTTCGTCATATCTAATATATCACCTGTGTGTGGAATACAATCATTTCTTCATCATCAAACTTAATTTCTATAATGGCGATAATCGTGTTTCATTTATTGCTAGTTTTTATATGATTATCAGTGGCGGTGAGAAGTCACATTAAAAGTACTGAACATTTCCACAAATCTTGGTTGCCGTGCACTGAATGTTGCGAATCATATTGAAGAGAGACAAGTCTAAATACGGATACACCGCCTAAGAGTTCCGTGGACGACGCCTCAGCACCTCCCGCATCCGTTTTCCACTCCCTCCTTCGTTTTCGACGGCTGTGAGCACGTACCGAAGAATGTCGCTTCCCATCCGTCCACTGACTCCCGAGAGAGAATTGAAATCGCCGCTTTAATGCAGCATAGCATTACGTGGGAAGGGAGAGCATTTCTGCATTTCAAAGGACTCCCGCGGACGGAGAGGGAGCGAGTGGGATCGAGTTGACTCTGGCAGCGGTGCTGTCACCAGAGTAATATCCTATCCACCGCCGGCCCTCCGTTCTCATTCCAAGCAGAATCCCACCGAGGGAGAATAGAAAACCGCTCGGCGAACGATTCGTTCGAACGCCTGGCGGACTCCTCTTCAGTCAAAGTCACCCCCATTCACTTTCGCAGCAAACATCCATCTTCCCCACAAGCCTCCTCCGCCTCCAACTCCCCCGCACCTCCCTCGGCCCCCGATTGATTCCCGCAAACTTCTCCGTATCTCTCGGGGACTGTGACGGCTCCGGCCACGTCCCCGCCACTCGCCGACCCTCCCTCACTCGACTAAACTTCCCGGCCCTCCACCCCGCACTCTCGTGCCCTCCACCCCCAGCACCCACCCACTGCCATCGTTCCCGGGCGTATGCGACCGCTCCCCCGGGCGGGGGTGAGGGACCCCCTCCCCTGCAATCGGTTCTTCTTTGTAGACGGCGTTTCTTTATCCGTATGGGAGCACATGCCCGCGCCGTGGGACGAAGGTCATCCGGAATTAAGTCCACACAAGGACAATATCTGGGTGTGGTGAGGGATTTGACATAAAAGTGCAAGATGATGCTTGCGAAATATGGATTGAAACAGCAATTAAAATAGCAACTTTAAAATATACTACGAGATTTTCTACTTTTCATACGGTCGTACGTTAGTTTTAAAATGTTGGGTTTTGATGGACGCCTGTTTCGGAATCCACCTCTTCCTCAAGTATGCCTCCGAAAGGTGACTGACGGCGTTGCGCACTGCTTGAGTCGTGGATAGAGTTTGCGGATAGATACTACTGAATTGCGTGATAAGTGTACTGGCGTCCCGTATTAAATGGAATAAAATGATTAGATGCATTTATAGGATTACTAAATATGATTAATCAGACCCGGTCATACCCGTTCGGGACTGTCTTAGGAAAAGCCCTCACAACTTCCGAAGAACAACTCACGGACCAAAATCATAATCCATATCACAGAGAAAAGAATATAAAAAGATACCTTGCCACCATAACCGGGATGGCTTCCATAGCCATCAATGGGTATGTTTTAATGAGAATATCAGTTAGAGACTGTAATATTAATCTTATTCTGAGACTAAGTCTGAATTTGGCTCTTTAGCGACAGAGAATTTTTATGATGATTTCAGAGGTTTGGTCCTCAATATTGATACGTGCACTTCCTTAAGACATGTCAGTTACATGAAAGAAGTGTGGAAATTAGTGATTTTAATTTATCATAATGAATTTTAATTATTTCCGTAATTACGTAAATTATTTCCGTAGAGTAATGCCATTTCATATATTAACCTCTCTCTTATTTTTTATTGAGTCTCTCATGTACTATTCTCCTTCTGTCCCACGTTCAACGGGCTTCCCCATTTGTTACTCGCCTGCTCATTTTATTTTTAATGTTTCTCTGTAGCACGCCATTTTCACGCTCTATAATATTATTTTCAATATCATAATGTATGACTTTCATCGTAAACCATTTAACACATTTTACAGATTATGCAACTGAATTGTTTTAAGAAATGATACACCTCAATAAATTTTAAAAATAATTTACTTACTACCACCAAATAACATTTTTCTTTTATTGGTGCGCTTTTACTGTTCTTATTGGTGCGTTTCTACTTCATCTTCTCCTCTCTGATTAAAATCCTTATCAGAGTGTATTTCTTCACTCCGATACATGCGTCAAAGGCATATCCTTCGCCAGTTTGTACGCACGTTACTTCCTTTACCGCGCTTCACTTCCTTTGAATGAACTTTTCTTTCAGTCTGTCGGTAGCCTCTCATTCGTAGTACCTCAATATTAATTTTTAGATCTACGCCATATTTTGATTTCCCTCACCCAAATTTTATTTCTCTTACTATGCTTATTATTCGGTACTATTTCCCGGGGTACTTCTCCGAAACCTGACGGCTTACATGCCGGCTAATTCTTCACTGACTGTAAAACAGCTTCAACCAGGAGAGAGAGCATGAGCATTTGAAGGCCATTGACTATTTTCTCGTGGAAGAGCACTCAATTTGTCTGTTGGACGGCTCTGTCGGGAACAATTGAGTGTCTTTTTCTCTATATATTAACGTAACTTTCGTTCAGGTGCAAACTGGCAGCGAAATAATAAATACGTGAATAGGTTTTCAGGCTAAAGACAGCTAGATCGATAAATAGACAAATGGCATTGATCATTCGTTCCAGTCCTTGGATTAAATCCTGTATAAGCACGGCTTCGTGGAGATTACCAATCAAAAACTTTTAACTTCCCAACTTAGCTTGCGTACTCCTGTGGCCGCAAGGAAAATTGACATCGTTACGCGTAGGTTTTATTAAAATTAATCCTTTCAATTTACAAGTTTAATTTTTTGCAAAATATTGGCATATCATTGCCTCTATACAATACTACTCTATGTAAATTGTGGATATTAAACAATAGCAAAAGAATGAGTTTGAAACACTTCAAAGCTCATCACTGAATATCATAAATGTTGCTATGTGCCTTATTTTAATTTATTGATTTGCCGAGAAAGGAATATTCAAAGAGGAGAGGAGTGATGAATGTATTTTAAGTGGAGACGCCCACGTAGGCAATCGATGACGCATTGATAAGGAATCCATCCGAAACCTGGTCGTTGAGGCTGAGCCTTGATTAAATCTACTCGAGGAGTGGATGATGAGAACACTTGCTGGAAATAAGCAGGACGGGGAGAAAGACAGTCGCGGAGTCCTTACGTATGGTTGGGGAGAGCGGCAGTTTTGGTTGAAATTATAAGACAAAGATTGAGCGAATGAAATATTAAATGGGCGGATAATATGCACACATTTGCGGTAGATGGGAGAGTTATCAACACTAGCGGGAAATAGGAAAGAAGCGGATAGGCTTTTTGGTCGGAATGAAAATATTAACAATACGAAGAACTGAAACAGAAATTATTTTTAGCTCAAGTTGTTCACGCAATAAGTATTGCGCTATAACTTTTATGAACACTCATCTTTGACATGTACGAGTATATAGCCCGTGGGAAGATAATAGGTAACACAATTACATTTTTATATCAACTAAGAGAAGAATTTTTAATTAAATACATACAAGAATGATTCGGAAATGTTCAAAAACCAATATTAAAGTGCTTTCCCGTTTCTCATCCAAATCACTTCCTTGCTGACTTTTCCACGCATGATTTATCCTGGAACCGTTGTCGACCTTTATGTTTGGTATCCATCAATCACCGGATATGGAGTCGTAGCCCTTGAAAACGTTGTCACTTCTTCGGAAAAATAGCTAAATATACATTAATGTATGCAATATATTACAAGATTCATTGGACGTTGATTTAATAATTAGTGGATCAGTGGGCTCCGGGAAATTAAGGAAGGCTGCTGCTAATTGAGGAATTCACAACGACGGATTCCAAACCATATTTTATTATCCGCTGTCGAGTGAAACCTCGAAGAATGCTCTTTACCTTCAGATGGGAACACAGAGAACTTGGTTGGAGATGAGATTTCTAAGGATCGCGGGACAAAAGTTTAGGAGAAACAAACGGCTCTCCGAGTTTTCTGATTGGGAGGAAATGGAATAACCGACAGCTGAATGGCCAAGGTCCTCCAAATAGTCGCAATTAGCACGAGGGAAACGTCATTCAAATTCAAATATCGCCACGAACGTAGCATTGTGTAAGACGTGCCTGCCTCTGCGAATCGTGACTCCCAGTCCATATAGCAGCAGCGAGCCATTCTCCCATTTTGCCTTTGATTTGCATCTTCGCCTACTTTCCACACGCAACGCGCTCTGCAGTTTCTCGCTATAATGTGTCCACGCCCACGACCCCCCACCAGCAATGACACTTTAAATGAGAAAATTCGATGCATTCCTAACATTTTATGACCTGAAAACATATTTTTAGGTCATTAATTCCATGTCAAGTGGAGCAGCATATAGTTGATGGGATAAAAATTCTTTCTATGGTATAGAAATATATTTTAGTTAAGATATTCATTCTTTACTTTTTTAAGTTAATATTAATATTGGTTTTTTGCCTTATTTCATAAACTAACCAAGTTTACTGCTTTCCGAAAACGCCACCCCTGCCATTACATTTCACCTTAGCTTGCGGGGCCATTACATTCTGGTCTACTTCAACTACCTAACGGAATAAATGCCCTGATATAAATGGGTTATATTACAACAATCTTAAACGCAGACCTATTTCCATCGCATGTTAATATGAAAATTATTATTCAGATAAACCTTGAGGTAAAAGAGATCTGAAAATATAAATAGATCTCTTTAACAGATTAGTCCACTGAAATACGGTTGTTAGGGAAATGATCAAGTGTCACAGATGAATGAGTAGATATTGGCAAGTATTTCAATAAATTGCAAGGAAAATCATTAACGAGGTAAAAAATGTATTGGAATACTAAGTTTCGGTTTTTGTGCAAATAAAATCTGTCGAAACCTTTCATCAATCAAAAAAATTATCAATTCGTTGTTTGAACTCAAAATCCCATTTTTTTTAGACCTACGAGACCACCTGCATCCACCCCCATCACTTAATATCACCTGGCCCAATCAAAGCCATGTTAAGCCACTGACGACTGAGCATGCATCTCTTGAAATATGTGGACAGAGGGAGCTATCATGCGGAATAGGCGCGTTGAAATGGCTTCAACAGCGCGGGTTGGGGGCGACAGTAAACTGCGCAAAATGCAAATCACGCCCGTTCTTCGTCGTCGTCGTCGGCAGCGCGAAAGGATTAGTGATCCAGCCGTCCACTGAGGCCCATTACATTAGCGGCGAGGGGATCTGCAATCTCCCGGGGCGGTGACAGATTTGATGGGTGCGACGCGAGGATATTGCTCCTTCAGAGTCTCCTTGCATTCCCGCTGAACCCCTCCCCCGAGAGAGGGGGGCACCGTCGCCGTCCCACTCAGCCCCCCTCGTCGACTGAGAGGAACCGCAATTTCTCCCCATTCCCGGACATTCGGAAGGGAACTTCCGAGGGGCAATACTCATGTTTAGTCCTACGGCGTCTTTTATTGAAGCCCCAATAAACGATAGAGTGGATAGACTCAGTTGTAGTATATTTACCGTAATATTGCACCTTATCATCCTAGGATAATTATTATTATCCTACAGTGTCTAAGGATTCGTCAGATCCAAGATGGCGTTCCTCAGGGCTCTTTGTTCGGGCCAGTTCTCTTTTAATTCATCACCCACGACGTCCCTAGAAATAATGGGCGTCACGGAATCATGTCCCTCTATGCGGACGATGGGGCGCTTTTCTTCAGCTCGAGAATTAGAATAAGGGTAAAAAGGCAGCCAGTGGGCGATAAATTTCATTGACCAGTGATTATTATACTATTCTACTTATTAAAATATTGTTTGTGTGTGATGTGGAAGGCGTTAGGATTTGTATTGCAAAAGTGAATGGTGTGTCAACGGTGCGTGATTTTGAACGGTTTATGAAATTGAAGAGTGCGTGATTATGGACGGAGTGCGGCGATGGACGATGCGTAGTATGTTCTCGTATGGTGTGAACCTAGCCCGTGGGCGATGGTAAAGGCGCGGTTGGTAATCTGTAAGTGTCATTGTAATATATAAGATCATTTTGTCTCACATCTGCTCTTCTTGTGTATGTATGCTTGTGCATTGTAAGAGGGACCGTTGACCAGACTTGACCATTGCCACCAGGATAATTTCCTAGTAAAAAATTCTTAAATAAATAAAAAATAAGAACCTTGCCATCGAGCGACTGACAACAGGTCGCCGTCGACGATCTCCCCATCTGGTGTCGTCGATGGCGGATTGCAATCAACGCCGGGAAGATAAAAGCAGTTGTCCTCCATTCCGGCAGAGGAGCGCCGCCTGATTACAATCTGTCGGTGAATGGAGTCGTCTTTCCGTGGGGTTCTGAAGTCCTCTACCTTGGTGTGCTTGCTGATGGACCGCAAGCTCCACTAGAAATCTCCGTGCGAGCGTGACCGTGCAAAATGATTCGCGGCATCAAAACGGATTTGGCCAATCCTTCGTTCACCGGTCCTCAGCATGGAAACAAAGAGAGGGTTATACCGGACGTCCGTGCTACCAGTAATAAGGTATGCATCACTAGTATGGCCTGGAGTGCCGGAGACGAGTCTCGCTCAAATTCAGGAAGTGAAAAATACCGCACTGCGGTACATTTGTGACACGAGGCCGCTACGGCCTCGTGTCACACATGTACCGCGATGGGAACTTGGAGACGCTCGACGATCTTCTCCCGAGAGCAGCGCAGGATTTCTTCGGAAAAGCCGCAAAGTCCGACTTTGCTGCTATTTGAAGTATCTCATAGGTGCACGTTCGGCCTTGGGATCGCCACAAGCGACCCATTGCCAGTCTTGATCTCCCATCAACCCTTACGCCAATGAAGATGCCGAGGAGGTTCTGATACCGCCGACCCACAGAGCCGCCATGAGAAAAACAACGACGATAACTATGCGTCTTAGCAGACGGAAACCGTTTAGGAAGACGATGGGGACGCCTCAGCACAGGAGAAGACGACGCAAAGGAGATAAAATGTCAAGGAAAAAGATACCTTGTGATGACGTAACGTTCATGGCGAAGGTTATATTACAGATTAAATCTCTGTTTAGCAGAGATGTTGAAAATGTAATAATATCCCAATCGTACTACGGTAGGAGAGATCATGTCAATAAAGCTAAAGAGATTAAGTGTATAACAAATGGATTCAAGACAAAATTTTTCTACGGACGTTAGGGGATCAGAATAGCATTACCCGACCGCGGTAGGGTCATATTCGTGTCAAAATTAGTCTGGTGTGAGATCACCCCGTGCCACACACCCTAGCGGTAGCCTACAGGGCACTGAAAAAACAAAAATAATGTTAATCAAATTTAACATTGCTTTCTCATTTCGATGGCTATCTTAATAAGAAGAACTGCCATATTCCTCTTGCATGATGTAATTCGGTGAGTCTTCAAATTCGTGTACACGAATGAAGTATTTTGGAAAAGCATAGAAACCACAACGTTATTGCAACATTGACTCATTCATTAAACTCATTACCATTACCATAGTGATACTACAGGTTAGCTTGGTTAGTGTAGTAGCTTGGCCATGCATGAACATTGCCTTTACAGGGTTTGAACTGCGGAAATTAAATTCCGATTGCAAAAATAAGATCTAATTATGAGAGAGCAATTCTAGCGCGACTGGTAGCCTGGATCACAGTGAGACTATAGTATGTGGAATATACTTCCACGAGCTACGAGGTAACGAGGTCAACTGAGTGGTTACAAGCCAGCGCTAACATTTCCGCGTGGATAGTGACAGCAACATCCTAGAAGGAATTTCTTCATTGTGAGATCGAAGAAGTATATGAGAGAATTAAAATCAAAAGCTAAAATAAGGAGAGGGAGAGAGATTTGAGAAATACGAGGTCTATCCAATAAATACGCAAACTGGTGCAATCTGGCAGCTATGATGAAGACTATAGCCCCGCCCACTTCAGCGGCGCTATTTGCGTGAGACCCAATGAGCCGTCTGTGTTTGGCGGATCGTCGAGCTGTGCGTATAGTGCCAGTTATGTTAGTTTCTTTTGTCCTCGTTTTTACTGCTTGTCGAAAATGAAAATTGATGACATCACGGAGCAACGAATCAACATCGAATTGTTGATGAAGTGAGTTCAAAGTTATCAAGAAATTACTGAAATGTTGACAGCTGTTTACGGTTACAATGCTCAGAAGAAAACATCCGTTTTCTTCAGAGCATTAGTAGATTAGTAAAGCAAAAAATCAATTTATAGCGAATCGAAAATCAAAGTTATTCTTCTGGTTTTCCTTGATGTCAAAGGTGTTGTCCGTCGTGAAATTCTTCCTTAAAGACAAACAGTTAATGCTGAGGTCTACCTTTTAGTTTTCAAGTCTTTGAGATATGGCGTGCGTCGTGTGCGACCAAATTTGACTCAATGCGATAGTTGGATCCTTCACCATGGCAATGCACCTGCACATTCAGCATTAATTGTTCGCCAGTTTCTGGCAGACAATTTAATCGCCATCCATGATTATCCTCTTTATTCGGCAGATCTTGCCCCCTGCGTTTATTTCCTATTCCCAAAATGAAAGAGTGTGACGAGGGGACATCACTGGGAAGATGTGAACACAACAAAGCAAGAAACGACGAGAAAACTAAAAAGCCCAACCGCCGAGGACTTCCAAGGGTACTTAAAACTGTGGAAAATAATATTGAATAAGTGCATAGCCAAAGAATGGAGAGTACTTCGAAGTGTACAAAATCGATGAACACTAAATTTTGCAAAATAAACTTTTTATGGCCTCAGTTCGCGTATTTATTGGACATACCTCGTACGTTTCCAGTAGAGACTTCTGATATTTTAAGCGGAAGGTGGAAAGCAAATGCGTATACAATACAGAAAAATATGATTAAGAGAAATATGAAACAATTTACTCAAGGTTCGAAGGGCTCTACTAAAAAGTGGGACTAGGCAATATTTTTCATGACCATCACAGCATTCTCATAATGCGGATATGCTTTTTCTGTAAGATTACCATCGTCTTCCATCGAACGCTTCAATTAAGCCGTTATCTTGACCTTCCCCGTTCAGCAATGCGATCTCGAACTCCCACCGACGCATATCCTTGAGTGCGCGCATCCATATTCATACTCTCTCACGGGCCCTTGGCCAAACTCCTCCTACGCCCGGCCGACGCCCGCCTTTTCGCATTCTTGAGCCGCGTCGCACTCCCAATTGTTCGCCTTTAAACCCCTTCCGCGTGAGCGGAGCCGTCTCCTGTGCGTGGCGCTGCTCGACCCAAATCCTCGCCGCAGAATTTTTCGAGCGCTCAAAAGAGAGACTTCCACGAGAGGTTCCCAGCGTTTAATTTGTTCGCCATTGTCTCTCGCCCTACTATTTCTCTGTCCACCAATCGGGAAAGCGTGGGCACACGGGTTCTCTTTCGTTTGTGCGTGCGTGTGTGTGAGCGAGCATCGCACCCGCACTGAGACAACACCCTTCATCCCTTCTTTCCCGCCCACCCCTGCACTCCCCCGCGGCCCCCTCCCCCTCTCGCATGCACTTGGAGCACTGCCCGTGCTCTCCGCGGCGCCACAAACCGGACGGGGCGGCAGCCACATGAAAGGGTTGTCCGGCGCCAAATATATATAACCCCACCCCTCCCCCTCATACTCTCCTTTCTCCACCCCCTCAATCAACCCCTTCCCGTCCCACTCTCTCCCACCCCCCCACCACACCCCCTTCAATTCCACCTCGCTCGCCCTATTTCCACTCATTCCCCGGCCTGACTCCGTCGCGGGGGAGAGCCGTTCGCTGCCCCCCCCCCGCCTTCGACGCTCTGTCCCCGCGCTGTTTCATTTGGAGTAGCCCGCTGCGGCGACTCACCCTCTGCCCTTTGTGAAACCCTGTGATGGATTCGGAAATAGGCGAGGGAGCAATAAAAAGACGAAAACAATTGTAATGGCGCAGAGGGAGGGTGAGTCCTCTTTCTCCATTGTTTGTCGCCCCCCCCTCCCGTCGTGTATGCAAACGGTCGCCAAAGGGGCGATGGGACAGGGAGGAAAGCGACCACAGGGACCCTCCCCGGATGTTTCCCTCGCCCCATACATCAATTTTCGCACGATTCAATTTGAAGGAAGTGGAAAGTACGAAAAGACTCTCTTCCGAGACAAAAAGGAGCGGGGCCGATTGAATTAATGGATACAAGGGAATAAATTGTGCGTGAAATTCGGAGCAAAAGTCGAAACGACAGTTTACTTAATGGTTTTTCACGCTGGTGAAATTTATATAAGCGGATCAAAACATCATCATTCATCGTCGTCAGTATTAGCGCCTCCACGCCCGCGCTCAAACAACGCAAATTGAAGGGCCCGTTAAGAGCACGCGGTGTGAAAAATCATTCACTAGTTCTGGGATGCGCACTTCCCTCCCGCTGATGCGCGAGTCTTCTGTCTTTTGTTCTCTGGGAGGCGCATTCCAGTTTCGATTTGGGAAGGAAACGCTGTTGCAGATCTGAAATATTTTCCCCAAAAATTGGAGTACGCCTCACACTTCGCGGGCGCCGTTTGCCGCGAGTTAAAAGTCATCATGGATACGGTCTTTTTGAAAATCGGGGCGGCGATTAACGAACCTCTTTCCTGGTGAAATATTCCGAAATCCTCTTTTATTCCCGAGCGCTCTGTCGTCCGTGTTGGCTCGTGTGCCGTCGCTGTGATCACACGTGATCCATTTTCACGCCTCAGAGTTTAGCGATATTGCTCGCAGTGGATAATAACCGACGATCACTCTCCCTCCGATGACCGCGGCTCCAGGAATTGGCGTTTCCGTGACGTCATCGCGAGGTTGAACCAAAGATCGGCGCGTGATGGCCGGGCTATGCGCCGCGGTGACGTCCTTTGAATGCACCGAACTACGTGGAGTCGTTTTTAATGATTGTGCAGAAATATCGTAATATCCCTCCGAATGAAAGCTTCGAAACTAACATCAATGCTTGAATAATGGACATCCAACAGAATTGGTCAAAACAATTTCGATAATCAGGAAATATAATATCCAAAGGCATCATTAAAGAGTTATCATTTTAAGAATTTCATTAAATTGTGAAAACCTCAAGTTTTTAAGGTGTCCATGGCAAAATACTACGAGTATGTAACCGCTTTTTGTTTCTATGTGGTTTTACTTCTAGGGGGGCGAGACATTTATCATTCGTTATATAGTAGTACTCACCTCAGGGCCCAAAATATACATCGTTAGTTAAAAACATCTACGTTCTACCCTGTTATCTAGTGTATGAAATTACGTGAGTAATTTCTCTCGAATACGTATTACGTTATTTGAAAGGACTTGGTTCAATATCGAAATTAATTAAACATCGACTAGTTCTCACTATGATGGTTTGTCTTCAGGTTTTAAATATCATTGAAAAGTTACAATCGTGCACAGTCAGTCTTACTTTCTTCAACTGTTATGCGTTTTGAGCTATGAGGAGTTTGTGCCTACCAATAAAATGCCGTTTCGCGTGCTGGAATATTTCTGAAAAAAATTATATTTAAAATTTGATTATGTTTCAATAGTTAGTACTGCATGGAACCTTCAAGTAATTCCTTTGAAGTAAAAAAACAACATTTTTTAAATTTAATAAATTAGTATTTTCAGTTAGAATCATCAAATCATATATTTTCATATGAGATATCTAATAAAATTCGCAAATAGTTCATGCGTTCACTCCATGAATATTTTAGTCTGCAGTCCATCAGAACTAAAGATTACCGTGCATCATGAAAAAAGTTTGAACATAAAATTGTGATATAACATCCGATATCTATAAATAAAACACATGGTTCACCTAAATAGATATTTTTAAGTCCTTAAACGTTAAATTCATCGTGTAGTAGCACAAGGCTTCGTTTTCTAGATAAAATAAAAATTTGCTGTGCCCACAAGCGTCGGTTAATGAAAAAGTGTGGGGTTTTTTGCTCAGAGGTTAAACTGCCTTGACCAGGGTTTCGCTTACGAAATGAACTCTTTCGTGACGTCGGGACTTTAAGAAGACTAGGGATAGGAGACGTTTAATTTAAGTGTATCGAAGGCCTCCTTCTGATCTTTTTCTACCGTGAACAATTTCATTTTTTAATGGTGCCGAAAATTCCCAGTGAGTGGGAATTAATTGGGAACGTTAACAGAGCATTCCCAGAAACCTTCGTACTACAACACGGCCTATAGGGGCAGTGAATTCTCGGAATACAGGCGCTCATTCTGGGTATAATCCTATAGATCCCGCTTATTAAATTCCCCCATTATATGCTATCTTGAATAGTAAACCGACTGAGGGTTGATCTTTAGCATAGCCTTCGTTAAGTCCGAAGAACATCTCATCTCTTTAGTTTCTCTCCAGGGAGACAAAGAAAACAGTTCTAATTCATTTACTTATAAATGGACCTTTCCTTTGGGGTTTTTCGGCAATTTTGAAAGCATTGCTTTCTTACAGCTGAGTTTACGCCATAACTTTCTCCGTGGAATCGTCACTAAACAATCATGTTCAGTTGTCTTAGACAACTTGTTAAGATTTTTAACGTTGTAACAAAGTTCAGAAATAAATACATAAAACTACAATAATAACATATAAGTATAGTTTCATGGGACAGTTTCCGTAATAACTAGCTGAGATCCCATTGAAATACATATCTGAAAAGGTTAAGGGACAATTACCATAGATACATTGTCTATCAGGAAAGTAGCGTATATTTTACTGCAACGCGACTACCCTTGGCAGCGCGGTAAAATGGGTCGGGAAATGTGGTGAAAAGAGTGCCCTTTCAACACAGCTGGTCGCCAGTTTGCTCCAAGCAGTCTGAGCAGAAAATAGTGCCTCCGCGTGAAGTCTGTTTTTCGACTTTTTAACACGGCGCAATGGAGCGTTCGCTTGAACAGCGATATACCATCAAGTTTTGCGTGCAGCTGCTAGGAAAGAAATCGGAACCGAAACATTCCAGATGCTTCAAGAAGCCTTCAAAGACGGCTGCATTTTAAGGCCGCAGTCCATGAGGTGGCACAAGACCTTCAAGAAAGGTCGGGAGGAGGTCGCCGACGTACCCCTTTCTGGACGCCCAATAACAACCAGAACCGACGAAAATGTGAATCGTCTGCGCGACGTTTTGTGTTCCGACCTTCGACTGAGCATCCAGTTAATTCTGATACCCTACACATGTCCATATTTGCGGTACTTGGAAAAGCGACCGAGAATCTAGAAATGTGCAATGTCTCCGCGACGCCAGTGCTGAAAATGTTGAGGGAAGACCAGAAAGAACTTTTTCGCGCTGTCAAGAATTGTTAGATTTGATTCAAAATGAGCCGTAGTATCTTAACTGTGTCGTAACTGGAGATGAATCCTGGATGTTCGAGTACCACTCGGAATCGAAAGGGTAGAGCAGCGAGTGGAACAAAAAATCATCCCCCCACCCCAAGAAAGCGCGAGTTAGTCTCGTAGTAAAACGTTGCTCATTGCCTTCTTTGACGTCCAAGGAATCGTCCATTTTGAGTTTGTACCGCAAGGAGCCAAATCAACCTTTTACTTGGATGTGCTCGAGAAATTGTAACGCCGGGTCGCGCGCGTGAGGGATGACACCGAAGACACGGTCAAGCTCCACTATAACAATGCATTCATCGTTAGCAACTTCCTGGCCCTGAGCACGACCCCGGCCGTCCCTCAGCCCCCTTGCAGTCCCGACTTGGCTCCGTGTGACTTTTTTTCCCCGACTAAAGAGAGAGCTGAAAGAAAAGCATTGGTAGACTGTGGAAAGCATCCAAAAGCATGTTATAACGTTCCTGAGAGACATTCCCTTCGAAGAGTTTCAGGGTGGCTTCCAAGCGTGGCTGACACGTCTTTGCAAATGAGTTGATGAAGAAGGAGGGTATTTTGAAGATTATTAAGCACTTGTACAAGTACGATCAATAAATATATTTTTTCCAGATAATGCAAATTACTTTTATAGAGGACCCTGCGTATTCAAATATTTAATTTGCTTTGCTAACTACCCATCTCAAATTTCCAACCAATACCAAAATAAAACTACCTTTTTCCGTTTCTAAGCAAAGGTCTTACTTCTATTTTCAAACATCATTACATATCTTCGTACAATATTTTTGTAGACGGTTTTAAATAATAAACAGAGTTCTGATGACCCCTATAACTGCCCTGGTAATTATACGAGTATTGTAATGTAATTGCTCTCGGTAGGGTCACCCATGGCACATAGATTGAAGGACAGGAGCCAGACGAGAGGTAGCCCACCTAGTGTCTGTTTCCCAGTGAGGAGGCTGCAAAGGTATCTGATCGCAGTGGAGTGGGTGGGAGATTGTGTGATGCTGTCACATTAAAAACGAATTATGGAAGGCAATGGGAAACCATCTCAATTAATTATCCCCGGCCCAATCATGTAACCTAATATGAGAATGAGTCGTGGCAGCTTTAGACAAATTGGGTACAGGCAAGGCTTCCACGGACGTCATCACACGAAATCTTGGTAAAACGGAATTGATAACAGCAGAAGCGAATAAGGCAGATGAACGAAAGAGTTGAAATTGGGATTTTAATTTTAAGGAGATATTAGGGACAGGAAAATAATAAAATATAGAGAGCAGGGGATGAAGAGAAGAAACAGATATTTAAGGATAATAAAAGTTAGCTTGGAAGGAAAGCGTGGATTACGGGAGTCATAGTTACATAGTAATTTAAAACAGAAAGGAAGAGAGCCAGTGAGAGGTGGTAGTTGTATTGAGCAAAATGTTAAAAGTGTGTTAATTACAGAGCAGATGAGAAAAAATAATAACCCATTGGGATGGAGAACTCCGCAGTATCTACGATGAAAGAGAGAAGATAATTAATGCGGGTACTCCTGAACAAAAACTTTTGATAGGTTTTGAGGATTGGAATGCAGTGGTGAGTAATGGAAGTAGGTTAGGTGACTACGGTTTGGAAACAAGGAAGGACCATTAAGGAAAAAGCAGCTCAGTTTTGCAGGATAAATGGTTTAACCATAACGGGAGCTAGTTTCAAGCAAAAAAATAGATATATGGGTGGGTAGAATATTCTCCGGGACTCAGAGATCTGTTAGATTGTGTGATGGTCGGGGAGGGACTTAGGAAGTTGATACTTGTAATTTATTTGCACAATTTCCCGCCTGATAAAACAGGGATGTAGAACGCGGAAATGGAGTTTAGCTGCACTGACCTGATGAAATTGACAAGGGAACCATGGATTAAAGATAAGATGAGAAGGAGGTTGGACGGGTAGGGAATGGAAGGACGTAATCACAAAATGTGAATGAATGGTGAACTAAGAACTCAATAATAAACTAAGACGGGAATCCTTATGTGGAAAATATGTATTACAGGAAAGGAAATACGAAGAATCATCGAGAGATTAGAGATTAAGGGTTAAAATGGTGCGCTAAAGGGAAGGGTAAAAGCACTACCGGGAAGAAATGAGGTAAATCCGTGCAGACTAGTAAAATGCTGCAGGAAATCTTTTAATTGGTGCCGGAAAGTTTCAAGAGAGATGATAAATCACATCGCTGGATCAGTATTAGTTTCCATGCAAAAAATAGGAACGGCAGCCGCATATGAGGACGCCAGAGCAAAAGGCTTGATTTCACGCCTAGCAAATGCGCCCTTTTGGGTCCATCGCCAAGGAATGAAGAGGAGGAGATTATTACTTAGGAGATATGGATCGTTGGTGTATAAAAAGGAGATGTCCGCGTGATGTCATTCAAGGATGACGTCACTAAGAAAAGGGTACTTAGGGAACAATGAGTAACTATTCTCTTGTCTCTTGAGTTCCGAGAAGGTGTTCATTAGCGTAGATTGGGTTGAATTAATGGGTAAATGAGGAAAGGTAAGGGCTGGAAGAAAGCTGGACCTAATGGGAAATCCATACATTTAGTTACATTCGCCGATTTTCAAGCTCTATATAGCCAGTTATTCAAGGAGATACAATCATTACTGAGCACATTAGGACATGATGTTAGGCATTAGATGAATATTATTCCAAGAAACTGCGGGGTATGTCGTGAAAGTAACTTTTAAACGGAGTCATCCGCTAAATGTGTATGCCATGCAACAATTTCAGAGTGCAAACATTAATTAAAATAATACCGATTAAGGCGAATGATTTTACACTGAAATTTTTTCATCGCAATGAATTTTATTGTTAGGTATAAGATGAATATTTCAGTAAAAAATCATCGCATATGAGATTTTAGAGAAGAAGGAAGCTAATTCAAACTTAAAAATTGGCAGATAAAAACTAGAGTAAGTTGGGGAGTGTTCTTATTTTGGCATTTTTTGGAAGAATTTTTCAGGTGTGTGTCGTATTACATAACAGTCTGCCGCTTTTCGATTATTCCGTTTCCACCGTCCCTTCGTTACTCTTCCAGATCACTCTCCTTGCTCGGTTGATTTTTGTTGGACAGCATCATTTGGGTTGGAATCTTTTCCTTTTCCCTACTGGTTGCCAATATAGAACGATTTTGGTAATTTATCATTTTTAATTCGTTCTGCCTATCCGAAAAAAAGCATGCTGTTTTATGTGGGTTTAATCCAACACTAAATGCGACCTATTCACGATTTTGCGGAATATTTCATTTCGGACATCTTCCTTGCTATAAAATACAAATCAAGTATCTCCAAAAATCCGTATTTGTAGAACTAAGCGTCTTAAAATTTTGGCTCTTTCTTTTTTAGACCTTATTCATATATTTTCAACGCTCTGAATTTTGGCATTGCGGATTAGCTGCTTTTTTTGTTTTTATATGGTTTTGTAGCAAGGGATGCAACTTATCTAATATATCGCTAATATGCCGTGATAATTCAATTTTATTGCTGTCTCGTCCCGGTAAATTTCGTGCGTATTGTCAATCCTGTGCAATTTTTATCTTTCGTAACTTTTAATCCACAGATTATTTTTAAGGATTAGATTATTTTGATTTCCACGCATGCACATGTATTTAGTGCCATGTAGTTGGACTTCCAGACCATTAAATTTAAACTCCTTGAACACCTTTTACGCCATGTCTTCCAATGCCATGTTGTACCCTTCATTTGTTTCCATTTTATCATACAAGCATAAAAGTTGCTGGGATAATTAATACTGGATTTGAATATTTTTCCATAACTTTTAATCCTATTCCAGGAATATCTGAAATGAGAAACTTTTCTGGCTCATTCCGTTTGTCAATTTGAAGCCTGAATTGGTAAAATGTTTCTTTTTGAATTTTGATGCGGATTCTTTGGCTTTTATTGTATTTGTTTGTATTATAACTTCCTTTTATAATTGTATCTGGGTTCTCAGAATTTAAGATAATGGACTAGAGTCACTTAAAATTTAAATACCACAATAAAGAGGAATTTTATTCGTTTATTTTATTTATTAATATAATAAATAACCCAGTAGCAACAAAATCGGCCTTAACAGTGGATTTTTAAAAACTGATCAATAAGTAAGAAATATTTACGAAATGCAAAACAAGGGTAAAATGTGGTGAAATATTTATTTCATTCCGGGAAACATGATTTAGTAAACATGGAGAACTCAAACTCAAAGCTTGCGCGGGAATATGGAGTGGGAAAGTCCGAAAATCAATCATAAGTTACAGTACAATGATTTAAGGAAAGGTTTGCGGATTGAAGACTAGAAAGATGATGGGAGAATGAGATATCAATGTCAGAAGTTAGCGGAATGAGGAATTGAAGGTGCGAGGGAGGCGTTATATAAGAGAAGTGACACTGGGGAAGGTGAAATAATGGCGGGTGTCTCCTTTTGAGAGAGGGGACATGAAGAGGAAAAATGAATAGGAGTTTGTGAGACTCGTAGCGGCCTTTCATGATCCCGTGGAGACATTTCAAATCGGAAAATGTCCGTCTCCGTCGCAGGGAAGTAGTTCCTAGATCGGAGAGCAATTCGCACTCGGTGATATTGCGAAGAGAAGGTATTCGTGAAGCCAAACCAAATTTATAGAAAAAATTAAGAGATATGTCTTAAATTCTACGGTTGGTGGGACAAGCTGTAGACCAAATGGGGGAGCGATAATCGAGTATGAGGAAAATGAAACCGGAAAATATTTCTAATTTTTCGATTTATTTTTAATTTTTTCAATTGCCTTCTCCATGCAGAACAGATGCCCAAGAGTAGGTATTCTGCTTCCGAAACAAGGGTACCTTTCTTATTATTCGTCTCTATATTTCCTCTCAAGTATTTTAAATTCTTTCCGTATAATCGGCTGATAATGCCCGTAAATAAGATTTCTCTATGTTCATTAGAGTCATATTCAAGACCTTTTAGAACATACACCCAAAATCAAGGCAATGCATTTTTTATTCTTTCGGTTACCATTAGTAAAAATTGAAGTATTTTCTTCGTTATAATGAAGATCTGGTGAAGATGGGATTGTGGAGTAAGATTGGTAGGTAGGTAGGAGATAGTTTGGGTTGTTTTATTGAGAGGCAAGAGCATTATTTGATGATTTGCGTCCATATAAAACCAGCGATAACCGGTGGATTAGCTTAAATAATAAATAAAGGTCTCTCATATGATTTGAAGATTTTTGCCTTTTATGAATGGAAATTATAATTAAATTCACCTTCGGATTCATACTAAAATTCATTTAACTGCTGATCTTTCTCTAAATTACCGTTTGTCACTTCATATTTAGTTGATGATCCTGCGTACCGTTTTTGTCGCATGTAGAATCAAACTTATTGTTCCATAATTCTCTCGCACGTCCGCCTTTAGGATGGGAACTTGCGAGTACGACGTAGCGTACACTACCTGGAAGAACTATTATTCCTCACGTCAGCATATTCTAACTGTCATTCTAACTGACCTCATACCCGGTCAAGGTCCATGGAGTTGAACGGTTTCTATAATTTATCAAAATCTCCCAATTAGTGAGAAAATTATTTAAACTTAATAATTTACAAAAAATCGAATCATTCGCCATTATAAAATGGCAACTGAAATCATTCCTTGATTAGGGGAACTAATGAATCGGCGACCTGTGTACTTTCAGGGCTTATTCCACTCCCTTTTAGCAGGGAGAATGCATTTGAAGTGTGTGTTCCGAGCCGCACTCGTGTGAAAAGCAAGACGCTGTCATTTATCCTTTTTTTTAGAAAGAGTCCAAATTTTAATTGAAAAAAGATGATCCGCACTGTTTTACGTGACGCAATTAGCCGGGATAAAACGAATTGCAACGGCTTCTTCAATGTCCGCACCTACTACTTTAGTCCACATTAGGAAGACAGGATGAGTAAACTGATATCAACATTGACATAAATAACCTGCGGCTCACCAAAAAGGTGTGTGACAGGGGGTGCAAATACCAGGTGGAAGGGGAGAGTGATAAGGCAGGATATGGGAGAGGAAGGGGAAAAATATTCGCTTTAAAGGTATCAAATAACGTGCAAACTTGCATGCATGCTGGACGACCCAATTAAAAACACGGGGAAATTCACCGAATAAATTAGTTATTTGTTTTGCAAACAAAAGGGGAATAAAGTGAACCGAACCATTTATGCAAGAGGCCTCCACAATAACAAGAGAGGCCACGCAGAATTGAAAAGTAAGAAGGGGAAGTTCTACTGTTAAATGGACATAAAACTCGAATGTCTTCACCCCCAAAGACACAGGTCGGGAATTTGACACAGAACTTATGCCTTATTTACTGACTTTTTTTCTGATTTTTCACTTAATCCTGATTTAAGGAACATTCTCAAAATTTCGGATCAATATTTTGAAGTTACTAATTGTTTTCCTGCCTCCGTCTCTCCCGTGAATCTCCTGGCTATGCCCTCCTGCCCGCCGACCCTCTGCCCGCCACCGCCCCTGCACGTCAACCTCGCCCAGAAAATATTTGTAACGCAATCATCGCACCTGAACTGACTGACAGCCTCGATGACCTTCTGCTTAAATGCGAACGATCCTTTAATTAAATTTCCTCTAAGATAACCAGTAGACCACACTATTTATGATAGATAGGATGTTTATTGAAAAGACAATGAGAGAAGGGAAAACCAGTTCTTGCCAAGTTCAACGAATTTTTCCAATGAATGGAAAGGTTTCTCATGCTAATAACTCTTGGTCGGTCAACCTACGACGTACCAAGGACAATCGAATTCTTGAGCGATGGTCATGTATTGCCCTTGGAGAGTTATTTTGGAGTCGCAACGGTGGAGCGAAGAGAGAGAGAGAGGAGTGCCAAGGGGAGCGTTCAGCGGTGTTATAGTCAAGGGCACACCATGAAATAACATTCATGACGTCAAAAAGTAGAAGTATCTCTACTACATGGTTACATCAGTCCTCCAATCAGAAAAAATGTAGATTTTGAATCTCGTTAAAGCGGTGCAAAAATATCCATATTCCCAAAGTTTTCACCAAGGATACCCTGCTGAAATGCGGTGAAGAGCCATTGCATGAACGTTCGTGACCATGAACACGAGTGTATCATGAATAATTGATAGGGGTGCACATTAAGTGATGCTTAAAGCTATGCCACTGATATTTTTACTTTCGTTGCTAAAATTGGCTTTGAGGAAGTACAACACTGCCGTTATTTAACTGTGCTTAGGTTGTTAATCTCCGTAACTTTCCATTAAATAACAAACATTTTATATTTTAATATCAGATAAACTTACCTTGAAAGTACTCCCTTTGCGATGAACTTCCACTTATCAAACCAGCCTTCAAGTTAATTGCGGTTGTCTAAGGGTAAAAGTGGACGCAAAAACAAAGGGTTTTGTGCAATATTTTTAATCGAATTTAATTTGATTTTTTTATGAAATTAATGGTTTGATCAACACAAATAAAATGATTCCAAAATTTTATGAAACGGTTCTGGTACTCTTTACTATGCACTCTACAGTTCGTTATTTCTCAAGTCAGAAACAGAAAGCATCATCATTTATAAGGAAAAACTTACATATATCGAAAGAAATTGATAGTGGGAATCCAAGATATTGAATTCTATTAAAATAATTCATTCTTTTTTAGAGAGAACACAAAGAAAATTCCATATATAACCCCGAAGAACTGGAGTCTCCGCTAGAGTATTCGAATCTCTCTGAATTAGTCGTCTTTCTTTGCTTTACATTCATAGTTTTCTTATTGCTTCATTTCTTGTGTATTTGAAAATACCAACTCATTTCCAAAATATCAAATGCCAAATTCTACCAATATTTCATTATTAGCATGCTAAATGATTCAATGGAAAAACAGTACGTATGACGAGATGAAGACAGTGGAATATTTTTTGTCTCAGTTTGCTTTAGTCGTAGTAGGTCCTAAAAATGGCCTCCAAGTTTTTGTTCTGAAACAATACGTTAGATTTTATGTTTTAAAGCACACTCAGAAATTAACCTTATTTTATTTTTCAATGAGTTAATGCTACACTGTCTTACATTGAGCACGAATACAATTAATAACTGCTTTTTTATGTAGATTAATATGTAATAACACTATATTTCATTAATGTCGCTAGAAAATTAATATGAAATTATTAATTTTGATAGCACCAGTGGATAAAGCACTAAGATGGAAGTAAAGTGAGTTCACCATCGCGGCCGACGGTGGAAAATGCCTTTTTTACTGTGAAAATCTCGAAAATTAGAGTTTTGAAGCCAATAAATTTCTAAAATGCTTATAATTGCTGTTTGTTAACATTTTTGTGGGTTTAAAGGGTTTCACTCCGATAATAAATGGGTTTTACCCATCTAATTACTTTGATTTTTTTCAAATTCCAAAGAAACTGCGGGAGATGCCGCAACAGTAACTTTTAACAAAGTCATCCGCTAATAAGCATTTCAATGCAACAATTTCAGAGTGTAAAAATCATTCGCCTTGACTGGGATTCGAACCCAGATCCCTCTATATCCAGTCGAGTGCTTTAGCCACTTAAGCTACCGAGGCGTCCTCTTAAACTCAGAAATTTTGGGGCTTTTAAAGGAACAAGATGTTGTGACGAAATACTGTACATACGTCACCGGCATTCGTATTCGTGCGCGACGCGCCACAGTCCACGAGGTTAAAGCCATCTTTTAAACACTTATGGTGTTTATACTTTGACAAAATCCTAATAAACTGAGGGAGATGCCGCAACAGTAACTTTTAACGGAGTCATCCGCTAATGTGCATTTCAATGCAACAATTTTAGAGTGTAAAATTCATTCGCCTTGACTGGGATTCAAACCCAGATCCCTCAATATCCAGTCGAGTGCTTTAGCCACTTAAGCTACCGAGGCGTCCTCTTAAGCTCTGAAATTTTAGCGGATGACTCCGTTAAAAGTTACTGTTGCGGCATCTCCCGCAGTTTCTTTGGAATTTGTCAAAGTATAAACACCATAAGGCAGTGGGATGTTGAAGACTGTGCTAGAGGGTAGAATGTTGGGCAAAAGAGGAAAGGGAAGGAACAGGATAGGGATGTTGGACGGGATGAAGGGAGGAAGAATGTACTCAGAGATGAAGAGGGACCTGATATAGAGTAGGATGATGGATTTTGTGTTTTGTTAGGAGTAATAAAATATTTGTTTGGTAGTTGTGTCCATCCAAAAACCTACCTTAACCGGTAGATTACCTTAAAAAAAACACCATAAGTGTTTAAAAGTTGGATTTAACCTCGTGGATAGTGGCTCGTCGCGCACGACTACGAATGCCTGTGACATGGTATGTACGGTGTTTCGTCACAACATCTTGCTCCTTTAAAAGCCCCAAAATTTCTGAGTTTAAAAGGACGCCTCGGTAGCTTAAGTGGCTAAAGCACTCGACTGGATATTGTGGGATCTGGGTTCGAATCCCAGTCAAGGCGAATGAATTTTACACTATGAAATATTAGCATTGTTTTATTTCATCTTTTACCAATTTTGAATGAAATATCCTCAAAATATTACAGAATAACTATGTTTTGTTTAATTAGGCTGAAAATATCAACTTGATTAGTACGCTGAATTAATTGAATCATGTTTATAGATTTTATCAAGCCATTTTTACTTAACACGTTCTATGAAGAACAAAGATTTTAATGAACCACATAACTGAACTTTTCAATGGCGCTGATCGCGATGCAATATTTGTAATCAAATGTTTTCTCACAATCAGTGGATAAAGAATCAAGACCACTAAACTTTAATTAAGATGCCTTCATTGTTTAAACAATAATTCAGGATGATCATGTGGCAGAACAGTTCTCTAGTTGCTTGGTGTCCCCAAAAAGAAAATGGATAATGAACGAAACAATGGAAACATGGCTGTGTATATGCAGAAAACTTGGGAAAAATGTGTTAAAAAATTCAGGAGAGTTGAATTATTTCTTGCCTCGGGGGATTTGCCCTATAAATAATTCAAGAAAATCTACGGTTAGCCGCAGAGTGTAGGCCTTTAAAATTCCGGGTCCAGTATTTCTTTATGCAAGAAGTAATTTTTAATGATTGAAAAGAATTTCAACGGCAATGACTCAATGACATTGATTTTGACACGTCATCAACATGAAATTTCTATATTAGTTAAATGGAATTTTGTTGCATATTTATGACAGAGAAATAATCAGAGCAAAATTGACACCCTATTAATCCACCATCATTTCCCTTCGAATAAAGATTAATTTTCCTTCAAAACATGGTTGAATCGGAATTTAGGACCAGTTTTATATATAAGACTTATTTCTATAATATGCAATACTTTTTTCAAAAGAGATTCCTGCCCTTTTGAAAAAATTCAATAATTGATAGCCCATGGGGAATATAATTAAAGAATGGAGTGACAGAATGCACGAAGTCATGAAGAGATTTTAATATTTATGACAATATCCGTAGAGCTGAAAAACATTACATGGTGGCTTTTAACATTTCAACTCAATTTTCCCCATCGCTAAACTTGGGAGGAGGTGACATCAAATTGATGCGGAAGGAAGATGCAAAATACACATGTTAATATATCGTGGCTAACTGGAAGAGAGAAATTCTCAATAGCCGGAGAGGGCGGTGGACGATCCTAAAATACCAGAAATAACGACTCCGACACCTTTAGATGGTTTCATTCCCTGGTACACAAAGAAGATAAATTCCCCCCCTGAAAAACAGTCAAGTGATCGACTTTCTCATGTCACACGGTCTTATTTCAGGGGCACGCTCGTCACTCTAACCCTTTACACTTGTCTAATACCCACCCTTCTCCTACCCCGCCGTCCGTGGGCGGAAGTAGTGAGGGGAGTGGGTGAGGCGAAGGGATCTCCCTTTTATAGACCCTGGCGCCAACTCTTGGGATCAAGACATCTCCGCCAACTCACCGACAGACGTAAAATCCAACACTGCTCGTTCATTGTTGCACTTATACGTCATTCTATGTCTTTGGAGCTCGCAATGTATAGGGTGCATCCCAATTTCCCTGCCCGCCGTTAACCCCTTGCCAAAGTTTCCATATTGGGCAGATTCCCAAAATCGAACGGTGGACGTTTAAGCCTTCACGCACGTTTAAGCCTAAGATTCCAAGCATTATTCTTTTCCATTCAGGGTTTCTCCAAGCAACGTGACAGTTTCTTTCCCGATGCTGTCCCGTAAAAGAGCGCGCCTTCCCTGCCACAATACGCACATTTACCATGTCTCATGAAAACTGGTCACATTGCCTAAAAAGGCGAGGGATTCGACTATTTCCAAATATGTTCCACTCTTCTCAGTCGTGATAATTCTCTTAATCAGCCAAATATTAATTAATTTCTTGGTGCACGTAAATTATATCATGGACAACGACATCTTCTCATTATGAACAGATTTGGAATGCGTCAACAAAATCTGGAGCGGTTTATTCGAATCTGGAAATCATCCCACTTGGAAAAAGGCGTTAGCCTATTAGATTTCTGTAAAATCTACTTGGTTTGTGTATATGCTTGTAGTTTAACCGACAATGACTTGAAGTTAAAGGACAAATCCCACAAAATAACTACTCTAGAAGGTGTAAGGCAATTGTAAGAAATATTTTATTTTCAGTCTAAATTTGCTAAAACAAAACATGTTTACTATTCAGCAATCTTATACGGGTGAGAACATTACTTACAATTGCTCATCTACTTGCCAATAATCTTTGTATTGGGTAAGCATCACACTTCTTTTGTTTTGCTTTCAAACGTTTGCTATGATAATGAAAAGATACGCAATGATTTGACGGAAAAAACTTCCTGACTTTTTCAGTAATGTGTTCCGGCGTCATAACTTTTCTTACTTTGGATGACTCCTTCGTGATTTTTCTTCATATTTTGAAGTTATAAGTTTGGTAATTATCTCAAAGTTACCTTTTGCATACCTTAAAATGCTGTCGCTATATCTCTGCTGGTTGAAAGACAGCTTTTAACTATTAATTGGTTTGCACCATGAAATTGTTCGTCTCCTTGAACACGGTGAGTCTCTCAATGAAATGCGCTTTTCGGCAAACTGGCATGTTTTCCTGAAAACATTTTCTGTGAATTATATTATAGTTTTCTTCAGATTATAATTATTTTTTAGGTCTTTTTTTAGCACATATTTACGATTTTTTCGTGAATATTTTTCATGAAGTTTTCTTTTAGTGAATTCAGTGACTTCAACTCCCCCAATGCCCTGTGTTTATCGACTCTCACCTCTAGCCTTGACTATTTTAAAAGTTTTTAATTGAACTTTTATGATGCTTTCAGTTAAACATAGTGAATTTTTAGTATTGACTGAGCTCAATGTAATTTCTTAAAAACGAATTATTGCAATTAGGTATAAGTGAATAGCATATGTTTTCGGCTTTTATCCCCATGTGTTTTTCATGAAAAAACATTTTTTGGCTATTAGTACTATTAAGTCATGCCATGACTGGTCGAACCAAGCAAAGTGAGGAAGAAATATTGGTTATTTGTGAAAAAGCAAATGAAACCGGATAGTTTCACAGCGCCCATTCACTTTCATTGGTTAGTGAATAGAAAGCCCCGGCGCTATCCAAAGCATCGGCAATGGAGCAACCTTATGCTCGGGTGTGATACGGTGGAATTGAAACGCATTTGGATAAAAATCATCAATATTTCTCAGGATAATATTCTTAACACGCTCTGAGTTTACAGCTTTCATCACTCACTAATCTTACTTAAAATATTGAAAGCTGAAAATATTTCCACCTTATAAAGTCTTCAAAATTTTTTTTCCACAAAAGTGCGTTTGATTCCCGTGGGGAAAGAGTTAATGGAAAATGACTAGACGGACCCGAGTTCAACTCTGGGGGACGACTCAATCAATTTAATTTTACGGGCTCCTAATTCTCCCGGGAAACCCAACAAAGATTTGCCTCTTACCTTTAACTTGGGGAATGGTTTTCCCAAGCTACGTGCGTGAACTTGCACTATCGGTTGTGTCATAGCAACCGCCGTATCGATCGCTGTTTCCTTTAATCCTCGGGTAAATATAGACTATGATTTTTCCACCCTCTCTTGCTCAGGCGAATGTTGTCAGCCGTGATGCATGGAATGGGCAGGGGGGAGGCGTGTGGCAGAGGGTGAAAGGGGCGAATCGGAAGGGGACGAAGCTGAGTCGCTTGGGGAGGTCGGTTTCATTCCTAACTCACGGAGGCTGGCCTTCCCAGCGCATGAATACAAATATCGCGAAGTATCGCGGCAAGTCGTCCCTTTGCGTCGATCCATTTTCCGTTGAATTTCGAATCTAGCGTCAGACGCAAAGCTATTTTACCAGTAATCCATTCTCATCGGACCTCATAGACCTTTATTTGGGTGGTATCGAAGATTTCTATTTCCAATTATTCAGGATTTAACTGCGGTTTGAAATCCATACAATAATAGAGTGAAGCAATAAATAGTGTAAGAGGTAAGGAATGATGGAATGGTGAATTGGGAAATAGGAGAAATTCACAAGCTCCCAACAAAAGAGAATTGAATCAATGGATTCATTTGAGTGCGTTTATCCTTATTTTGTTTATTTGCATTCCTTGACAGCTGTCAGAAACGTAGACAGGCGGATAACTGACGACTGTCTGACTGAAAAGTGGTTCTATCATTTAGGTGTATTGTATGAGTCCGCACAACTTGCTCATACTTTCATATAGTTCTTGACTTGTGGATATGCCAAATTAATTTCGAGAGAAAAGAGCGCTCAAATGTCATCTATCTCGCTTTCAGGGAATATATATCACATTTATTTCGGTTATTTTATATTTTAAAACTCCCTCATTAGCAAACTGGTACTCATTAGCAAAGGTTCAATTTGTATGCATCCGGAGGGACATGCGTTCATGTAATATCAATATTTCCGCAATATTCAAGATTATCGATGTTCAATGGGTGACGGAAAAGAGGCAAACAATTGAGTCTTGAAAGCGTGAAAATGTGCGTAAATGACCTGTAGAACCAATGGATATTTAGGCTGTATCAGAACAGTATAAATTATGAAGAGTTATATTTTGAAATATTTTGTTTAAAACGTGTGTTAATGAATGTGTTCCATTTTATTCATATTCGATACAGTATGCATCGGGGTAGTAATATATTTATAGCATTTGTATATTTTGAATAAATGGCTGAAGTCATAAAAACACTATGAATTGCCGGCCCATATGCTTTTGCTGGGTATTATCCTATTAAGACCACATAATATGCATCCTAAGCTCCCCATCCTTCAAGTACTAATTTTATAGCCACCTTCCCTCTTTAATCCTATACCCCTCTCTAACCAGCGAGAAATACATATAGATATGTGAAAGCCTCACGGATGAGAATTATGTGTATTAAGATAGCAGTTTGCGAACAAAACAATAACACAGAAACATACAAAAAAGGAAAGAAAATCAGCCGGTTTCTAAATTTTGGTGGTTAAGCGAACTTTCTCAAGGAAGAGATATAATTTACTATGTATATTTATGTATTTAATTTAATGAAAAATTATTGAATAAGTTCATTGAATATCTATCTTATAATAATTCTCACCCAAACTCCAGAAGCATTTCATTGACGCTTTTCGTTGTATCGTAACAATTTTTAACGACACGGGCTGCCCGGCGATGAACCTTCTCAATTTCCCGAATGAGGCCTTTTTCACTAGGATCCCATACACTACAAACATATTCTAAATGAGGCCTTACAACAGCGTGGTAACAATGTTCCTGGACCTTAAAATCACTTCTGCCGACAATACGTGTAATACTACCTTGATCAAAAAGTTCCCGGAATAACCACCGTGTGGCGCTCCCACCGTTCCGATTTGAGTTCTGTTTTTTTTTGTTAAATTGGTACATCTGTTGTTGATATTTCATGCAAAAAAGAGACCGTGTTGACGTCGCAAAAGACATGATTTGCGAGGCTGAATCCGATCCCACATTCATCAAAAGGATCATTACTGGAGACGAGACGTGGGTTTATGAGTACGACACGCAATCCAGACATCAGGCAAGTGAATGGCGTTCACCAAATGAGCCGAGACCAAAAAACCACGTCGTTTTCAGTCAAAAAAGAAGGCAATGCTGACGGTTTTCATGGATTACAACGGTGTAGTGCATCATGAATTTTTGCCAGAAGGCCAGACAGTAAACAAAGGGTATTATTTGGGCGTTATGAGACGTTTGCGTGAAGCAATTCGCCGAAAGAGACCAGAAATGTGGGCAGAAAACTCGTGGATTTTGCACCATGATAACGCACCGTCGCACAGTGCTATCATTATTCGTAATTTTTTGACGAAAAATGCAACAAATACCATCCAACAGCCACCGAATTCACCTGATTTGGCTCCCTGTGACTTCTTTCTGTTCAATCGAGTTAAAAAACCATTACGGGGAACGCGTTTTAGCAGCCGAGAGGAAGTAATGGAAAAATCGCAGGAAGCACTGATGGACATACCGAAAACCGAATATAAAAAATGTTTCGAGGATTGGATCAAGCGCTGGCATAAGTGTGTTGCAGTCGATGGGGATTACTTTGAAGGGGACAATATAGATTTAGATGAATAAACTTGTATTTTTAATTTTCTGAATAAATTCCGGGAAATTTTTGATCAAGGTAGTAAATCCCAGTTTTTACTATGCTTCTCCGCAGACTTTACGTATGTGAGCCCCCCCAGGTGAAGTCTTTAGTGATTGTAACACCTAGGTATTATAACGCATCAACTACTGCTAGGCCAAATCACGCTAATTAAAAAAAATCCAGTTGATCTTTTAAAGAAATTTACCACCGAATATTTATTCAGGTATAATGACAAGCCCCATTTTGAACACCATGTAGTAATACAATCTAGATCCTGTGCTAGAATTAAACGATCCTCATCCCCAGATTTCTCTCGATAAATCACCGTGTCATCCGCTAGCATTCTAATCTTACTTTTCACTTCGCGGTTCAAATCGTTAACAAAAATCAAAAAAAGCAACGGCCCGATTAAACTTCCCTGAGGTACCCCCGACGAGACTCGAACGCTGTCGGAACTAGCGCCATCAAGGACTACCCTCTGTTCCCGCTCTGAAAGAAAATCTTCAACACAATTTATTGCGTCTTTGTTTATGCCTGTGACCTTTAATTTATAAATAAGTTCACCATGAAGCACCTTATCAAATATCTTATAAAAATCTAAAAAGATCGCATCCACTTGCCTATCACTTTCAGCCGATAAAAGTAAGTCATGTGTGAATAATCCTAATTTGGTCTCGCATGACCGGGTTTTCCTGAATCCGTGTTGATTGTTACTTAAAAAGTTAATGTTATCAAGGTATCTCATTTTGGAACTGACAGTTATGTGGTCTAAAATTTTACAACACATAGAAGTGAGAGATATGGGTCTAATTACTGGGGTTCTCCCTGTCATCTCTTTTATAAATAGGCGTTATTTGCGCGGTTTTCCAATTCTTAGGGACTTTGCACTCGGTAAGGTATTCGTTAAATATAACTTCGACACACGGGGGGATATTAGGAGCTAAGTATTTGTTCACCCTAGCTGGTATATTTCCGGGACCCGGGGATTTGTTATGTTTAATCTCACTGAGCAATACGATAATGCCTTTTTCGTCCGCTGTTATCTTTGCCATGGGTTGAGTATGCATTGTTTCTTGGAGATAAGCGGTGGCAATATCGTTCGTGAAAAGCTTTTGAAGAATTTATATAAAATTTTAGCTTTTCCCTCACTGTCAGTGTGAATAATATTGTTATAATCCCTTAATCAAACCATGGTTTGCTAATCCCATATTACTTCCCTAAAGTATGACCAAACATTTTTAGGGTCAGTTTCTCAATACTCAAAGTACTTTACTTTTAGAGTCTTGTAAGGTTCTGCGTAATTATGTTTTGGTTTAAATCATAGAGGATCTATACTTGTTCTATAGTTGTTTATTCTCCGAGGATGATGTATTCACGCCTGCTCTCTTTACCCCAGATTATAACATTCACTGCTTTCGTGGGGCTTTTTTAACATCTTGATTTTTCCGCATGGGGTCGTATTACTATATGAGTACTCAATTCATGCAATTTAGGCACAGGAAATCAGGTTAATTTAATTTGTCCAAATATACAACCTGAATATTTAAGTATACAATATTGGCCTTCTAATTAACTCCCCGATGATTAGCAGTGCAAATTACGTACAAATACAAGTATCTGCAAACCTCCTCATCAAGAAAGTACAATATTTCATTTTGAAAAGTAACATAAGTATAATCATTGTTACTGGAATGTATAATTATGTCGAAAAAGTTTGTTTCTGATGAAGTCAATCTTCAAAATCTTGGAGAATTTCAGCATGTTTTAGTCGCTAGTGTTACCAAAATATCGGTTGTGCCAATCATAAATTTTAATAACCTGTTTACATGCTTAGTAACAGATGATCTCATATTTTTTGTCCTAAAACGTTTTACAATTTGATAATATTGATGCCAACGTTTCTTTAGAACATCTGGCAGGGAAAGGGTATTTTATAAAAGATAAAAATTACCAAAAGTCTCATAAAAAAATAAATAGCTTTTCATCGAAAGGCTTGTTTCTTCGATATCAATCTTCGAAACCATTCATTTATCAATCAAATTCGTTAAAACAATATCAAATTTCTGCTTGAAATCATTAAAGTTCTATCCTAATATATTACTTCTTTTCGTAGAAGTGTGGTTTATCCCTTTGATTTTGAAATTAGGTTAAGATTATCTTATACTATAACCTCATCAGTGTAACTGTGACTTTTACACGCCCTCAAATTCTTATGACACTCACGCAAATAAGGAATCAATTCCACTACCCTCTCCTCACACTGAAGGATACCTTTGGTCTTTCCAAGGTATGCACTTGGCTGATTCGGGACAAATTGCAAATCCCTCCACTCCAACATCCCACTCCACTAACTACCTTCACCTTTGAGCCACCGTTCGCGTACGGATTTGCAAAAAAACAATTACCTCGAAATTAGTACTTTACCTAAAAGACGCAAGAGGAATCCCTCATGTATATTAGTCGCATCGGTGTTTTAAACCTCCACATGTTTCTGATTTCCTTTGAACATTATTTTTTGCGAATTCCTTGAAAGTAACAACCACAAAATCACCAAATGTTGATGATTTCGCTAAATTTTCCTCTTGCACACAAATTCCATAGGTGGGGAAATAATCACAGGACCGTCAACTCACGAGATAATAAATTCCTCATCAGAGACTGGATTATGTTCACACGCCATAAATTCATTTCATGAACTTCATATCCATATTTTATCCCTAAAAAGAACACTTTTTATGGCTTGACCTGGTAGCTTTGCCTTAACCTGTGTAAAAAGTCATAAAATATTTTTACTTTTCACTTATTTTTATTTTCTCAATTATCAATATGTAAATTCTAATGACACAACTACCCATATGAGTAGCTTAACTATCTCACTGAGAAAGTTTTTGACTGCTAAGTGTGTGATAAAGTTAATAAGCATATCAAGTTGTTAATTAATAAGCATATCAACTCTTCACGCCAGCGCAAAAAATAGTAACTGAGCAACTTTTCTCGATGCATAAATGATATCTGAACCATCAACGCGCGATATTATACATTTGCTACCACATCGAACCGATTGTGTTACTATTTCAATGTATCCGTTCGCATCCAGGTAAAATCATATACTTTTGATTTTTACCGTAAAATTACCACTAATTCTTCAACTGAAGCTTCCGGTGTGACATCGATGAGGGATCGGAAGGAGAGTGAAATGTATCGTACGTCTCTTTTCTCGACTGTTGGTGGCAACGCTTCAGTCATCGGTAGAATTAGGATTGACACTCAACGGGAACGTTTCCTGTTTAAGGAACAATGATGATTGATGGGCATTAAGGACGAGCGTTCAATCACCCAATGGGAAAGGATCAACCTCAACTCAGAGCTGAATACTCGGGTACCGACCTAATTGCATTCCTAAATGCCCTAGCTATTGAGTGATTTGAGAAACAGGATAGGATAGGATATCCGTAGGAGGGTAGTCTAATTCTTTTTCTATGGAAACGAAAACTGGATCTTGTGAGATGGAAGAGAGCTTCGCTGAAGGCATACGTATATGTACACGAATCCATACCCTTGGAAGGCAATGAAAATCGGTGTGCCAAAGAACCCGTTGCAGAGTAGCGGGACTCGCAGTCGCTGATTCTGTCAACCGCCAAACATTTTCGTATCCGCGAAAACTTCCACAAAATATACAGTTAGGTCAAGGTCAGGAGTGACCAAAGCCAACATCCCGTCCTTGGAAGAGCATTTACCTGTGTATGCTACGGTCTCCAGGTCTCAGATTCGTCTTCTTCTTAAATAATCGCACCTCCCCGAGTGCGCTCTCCTTATAATGGAGTGTCATCTCTGGTCTCCGGAATGACGCATTCTCCCTGACCTCGATGCTTTGCGGGGGGAAGGATAATCTGCAGCACCAGTCAGTCACTGAGATAAGGTCTGCTTCGGTAAAACTTGAAGGGGGAATCTTTGTACGGTATTTCCGACAGACTTTGCCAACGCATGCAAACAGAAATAATCGCCAAAAAGGGAATTTGAATGAAAACTTTATATCTAAATACAAAAGTAAAGTAGAACGAAAAGTTTAGCATAGCGAATTGTCTTTGAGAAAGTACTTTTAACCCATATTTTTAAAAATATTCTGAAAATTCCCGCTACTGTGTAATGCAACCCGATGACTCCATGTTAATTGCAATGGAACTGATTGAAGATATAATTTCCATTTTTTCTGTTTTGTGAACGTCCTGAAGGGTTAGATTCAATAATATTCGTTTTATTTTAAGGTAAATTCAATCACATGAATGAATCTTTTCTAATGCATCAATCGTTGGAAATAATAATCTGTTATAGTGTTTCTCATCAATTTACTGCGGCGCGTCATAGTCTGCGCGCAATAACCAGGCTCTCAATACGCGCTCGAAGCGTACTTCTCTCCTCATTAACGGCGACACCAATGTGGGTAATCACCAGAAAAAGCATTCGTTAAATCGAGAACGAGCAAAAAAGTTTCGGCTGTAAACATGTCCTAAGCCATCTGATTACCTCTCTCCATATGCTTCATTCCATTTGTGAGAAATCGTGCCATAACCGCGAAGTCACAAAATCTTAGAATCAAAATTATATTCAATACCTCAAGCAGAGATTTGACGTCCAATGACATAGATTGAAATTCTATTCCGGAGAACAGTTAATCAGATAGACAGAGAGGACACGGAGGGATTTTTTCCTATTTCCCCACATAAGAGTCACTCTCCACCGTAGTACGTAATCTACGTTGTATAGTCATTGACAACATTAAATTAAACATTAGACCGACTTTTACACTCAGACGTTTATTTCGATTGGCAAGTGGAAAATTGATTTTCTAAATTGATTTGATAATTCTCATTGGTGCTATAGTTATTCAAAACCGCATTACGTGCAAGTGAAATGGAGAGACTGCCGTGAAAATGTTGAGTGTATCGTGTGTGGTTTCTCAATAAATGACGCATCCCTTTTTTCCATAAAAGAAATATTAACATAGCGAGCATTACCTTTGTAGGATTATATATGTGAAGAAGTATAGATTGCGATGATGATGATGATTTAATATATGTACGATTGATTTCCTTATAGTTTTTCCTCCAAACTGCAGCTAAAAAAGCCTTCATCGAGGGAAGCAGCCAACGTTATTGTAATCTGTTTCATTAATATCCTCGACAGTTTCGAGCCCAAAATTGACATTTCTTAAGTGTCTCACACCAGAGGCCAGTTCGAAAACTAAAATGTTTTCCACAAAGTTGGGTTAAAGGTGATTTTCATCGATTATGGTCATTAATTTTCCATTTAATGCACATTTAATTGCTCAAAAAACAGTGGATAATATTGTTTAACATTCAAGTTTCATCAGCCTTATCAGGTCCCGCGTAGGAGGGCAGAGCATTTTGAAATATTTGAATCTAAATTCTCTAAGACAATCTTCTTCAAGTTCTTGTTCCTCTTCCAGAAATCTCCGATTAAAACAATTTCTGTTCTTTAATTTTCAAGAGGGTTAATTGACTAGTAATATACAAAGTAATGCCCAAGAGGTTTTGTCGAAACCGTGTTAGGGGTTGAAACAGTTTCAAAGGGAAGACTATATTAAATAATGCATATTATTTGATATAATTAGTCTAGAAAGAGGTCATAAGAAGCTCAATTTGTCCTTTGCAGATGCAAAGGATTTAACACGAATCACATCATATTGGGAAAAATTCATCCCTTTTCGAGCTGAACGAGGTATCGTCGTTAAAAAAATGACTGAGGCATGCTTAGCCCGTCCAATTCATCTTCCACTTTTCTTATTTCTCCCACACGTCTCTTACCTCACCCCAAATCACACTGTGGTGGTCGAAAGGGGTTACTTTGTCATTCCAAGGCCGCTACCAGTCTTGGCCATTAATTTATCTCCAGCTTTGCTAATCAAATTCATTCTAACCTCACAAGACCGTTCACATAATATTTCTATCATCGGTGTGGAGTCCAAATCCCTCGAAGCCCTCGCTGCACCCGCTCCCTGTTTTCCAACCGTTTTGAGTTCGCTATAAATCAGAGGTGTCGCAAAATGTCGTAGCCTAGCCAAACAATTCGTAAACCCTCCTCACATTTGCAAGCAAAATGAAGGATGGTATGAGAGCCTGTTACCCCCTCCTAACTGATCAGCGTAATGCTCAGCATAACAATCTTCTCTGCGAGACGTCCCGATGAATAACGAGACCCGCGCTCGAACATCTTTTTAATATATCTATAACACTAGGTTCCTTGCTTTGACGGAAGGGAAGTGAATATTGTCACCTCATGGAAATGATAAATCGGATTGAATACCCAATGAGTACCATTTCTCTCATTCACAATGCGCATACCGCGGCTCAAAGAATCACTCATCAACTGCGGTCCAATTATGCCTGTTTATATTAATGGGCTTGTAATCGCTGATTCTTCTGCTCAACTGAAATGAGAGTTACCTTATTCAGCACGAGAGATCATGCAATTGATACCTTTTGAAAATGTGGTCGAGGGGGGTATCCACCGAAAACAAAGAATGGTACAATAGAACCACGACCTAATAGTTCACCTTTTAATGCCATATTTTTCACCTCACCATTAGATTTTTCCACATCGTTAGATTAGAAATTTTATTAAATAATTGATCAAATCAGTCATAATCTCCGGATAGCACTACAAATGTGACTGGGAGATACCCAAGGAAGCAGTTATAGTTTTCGTGGGACATTTTGATTGGCGGGGGAAAACTAAAGGCAGATGTACATGGAGAAGAACGCTGGGTAAGCGAGGTAGGATAGGTATTATGTTTGTTTGTCTCGATTTCAGGAATGAAAACAATAATTTGGATTGAAAATAGTAGTACTCAGAGTACTCAGTGTTTTGCCGTGTCAAGAAGGGGCAAAGCAATCGGAATCCGCTGAGAAGCGAAGCAGTGGCTTAGTGTCCCTGTCAAAATCCTACCTTCAGCGGTGGACTACTGTTAATAATTATCCGGAGAAAGGAGTGGAGGGGGGGAGGGGGTAGGTGGCCCAGTAGGGAGGTGGGGATGCATTCGTCTCCAGGAAGCGCGGGTGATGGGGCAGACACTCTCCACCGCTATCATCAGCCGTCTCAGCATTTGAGTCGGGCGGCCGGGGGAAGATGTCGTCTTCGGACGAGGGGGCGGGAGGCAAATGATGAGCGAGGCAATGGGAGCGTTTGGGATTCCCGTCTTAGTGAGGGCATTCAATGGCCTACGCCAGGGGAATTTATGGCGGAACAGGCAAAAGGGAAGGAATACGCGAGAGGCCGGGAATGCGGGTGGGGGGATATATAATAATTCTCTGGATTAGTGATGTCGATTGACAGAACCAGTGGCGTGGGATTTTAAATGATGAGCATGGTCGCCTGTACCTTCAGATTCTCCCCTCCTCCCCTGCCTCGACCCCTGTTGTCATAGCATCGTGGTCTGCCAACTTACGGCGAGGAGGTGGTGTAAGAGGGGCCGGCGCGCGAGGAGGTGGGAGTGAGTTTTGGTCGGTGCGACTGACCGTTGCACCATAGGTTGACCCCTCAGCACCATTTTTTGTGCCACGCGGTAGGGGTGGCAGTGCAACGTGATGCACTTTAAGTTCAACTTCACAGAATGGATTAATGATGAGTATTTACTTCTCTGAATTTTAACTACCACAATCATATCCAAAACTTCGCCAAAGTGTGCATGTGTGAAATAATTAAGAACACTCCAAAGGCCTCGCTTTCATTCCCTCTCCAACATATCACATTCCCCAGTGCTGCGTTGCGCCCTCATATCTTTTTCGGTAGGAACGCTTTTTTTGGATTTCCTATTATATCCTATGAATTTTCTTAGCATCTTGCCTGCCATCGCCAGGGTGTGTGGCAGGGGGTGAATATACACCAGAATGATTTTGACCCGAGTATTCTTACCCCTACCGCGGTCGGACGACGTTATTTTGGTCCTTTTATTGTTAATGGAAAAAATTAAATCTTAAATTCATCTTATCTACACTTGATCTATTTAGTTTTATCGACATGATGTCTCCTACCGTTGTACGGTGGGAGTAATAATACATCTTCAACATCACTGCTAAAGACACCTCCTTCCAGTTTATGCATGAGATTTAATCAATAATTTAACCTTCGCTCCGTGAGTGATACCCAGGACAGCTCCTCTAATATTTTGGATACGCTACTAAGTTTATCATGACAACATTTGACAAATATAGCTCCTCTACGCTACACGCGATCCTATTCGGCAACTAATCCAACTTCGTGAGGATCCCATATACTTGAAGAATATTTAAAATGAGGCCTAACCAGCGAAAGATAACATTTCTCTTGGGTCGTTTCATCACATTAACCTAATAGTCTTCTAGTAAATTAAAATTTTTTGTTACCTTGTCCACACATTACCCGTATGCGTTTCACCCAGGAGAGGTCGTGAGTAGGGCCTTTCTCTTCAAACAGCCTCCACTAAATTTATCTCTTATCTAAAATTAGTTTAATATGGCGTCGTTAGTTTTCCTGAATTTGAGGTTACTTAATATTTCATTTTAATCCCCAATCTTAAGATGTTATTATTTCTAAAACTTCCTTTTTCATCTTTCAATTTCGGACAACAATATCTTGTGTCTCAAAATCTTAAATGTATCGAAATCTTAAATATCTAGTTTATACGCTAAACACATTCAGGAATGCATTATTTTGTAATAACAAAACTTCTGCACAAGTTATGCGTGAATCAAGAATACTTTAAAAGGTGTTGGCTATGTGATATTAAGTCTTAAAGTAGTCCACCAATGTATAAATTTTCCCTTTAGGTGGAATTTTTGAGACATTTTGGGCACTATAAATACGAATTCATTCGGAAAGTCAAACTATCATTTTTCTCCTCCACAAATAGGTTAGCAATTTAAAACTTTGAATTTTGAGTGACTTCTGAAACGTTCTACTTCAAAATTGTAACAAGACTTTTCTTAACATCACTACTCAACATCCCTGCCGTCAATTCCCTACTCTCTGTGAAATCTACTTTACCTAACGCAATTTTACGCGATATTTACTACTATTACTTGCGCTCACTTCTCTTTTCATTTTGGATTTCATATAAATACGAGGGTAATTGTTTGATTTAGATGCTTGGTAATAAAAGTATTAATTGATTTTAAACATTAATTTTACAGTTTTAGTTTCTTAAAAACTTACTTCACTTTTTAGCATAGTTTCCGTTCTCTCCTTTGCATTTTTCATTACCCTGCACCTGCCTCTTTAATTATTCAGCATAAAACACCGCCACTTGGGAAATTAACGATTTTAAAACGGTGGTGTGGAGTTTCTCGACGTTTATAAACCGTTGTCCAACAAGGAACTCTTTCAAGTGCAAAACAGGGGAAATATCCGCTCGGCGGAAGGTTGGAACTCTAAATTGGGTGATCAAAACGTTCCAAACAAAATCGTCGAATAAACATTCTTTGCACTTTATGATATCGGCAAGCGCTTTCGGTATTTATCTACATATATATTTTTTACATCCAACCTCTTCCGCGAAAATAATGGTTCGTCCATCGAGTGGAACCTTAACAACCAAGAGCTTAATCGTGAGCCGTAGATCAGATCGAAGTTCCTGGTCCATTCGCTAATAGATTTCACCGGTCTGGATACCGCGCCTGTCACTCCGCTTTTAATAATTCACATTTGCAAGGTCATTTTATTTCGGAAGTTTCGACATAAATGCCTAAAATTTCCTTCACTCATTCCTGTAGTATACACACACACATATGAACAGTACTGGTCCTGGTCTTAGTACTGGGTAAACCTTACCGTCACCTACCAAACCGGCCTTCGTGTTGATTAGTGTGTTTATGATTTTTTGTATTTAGTAATCTACCGGTTAAGGTAGGTTTTGCATGGACACAACTACTAAGTACGAGGGTCATCCGGAAAGTAGTACCCGTTCGTGCCGCATGAAGTGCTGACGACGCGAGTAGCCGCTGGACGAGGTCAGATAGCTTCAGTGGCTTGTCTGCCTTCTCTGAGCCAAGTTGCGTGACGCTAGCATTGCCTGTGTTGTTTCTGTGATTGTTTACAATGTTTAAAAAAATTGAGAACGCCGCCAGTTGTGAAGTGAGGGCAGTGATTAAATTCCTCAATGCAAGAAACGTTCGCCCATGTGATATTCATCGCCAATTAAAGGAGGTGTATGGAGACAATGTAATGGACGAGTCGTCTGTTCGGCGGTGGTGTCGCAACTTCAACATGGGGAGGGGGAACACACACGACGATGAGCGTTCGGAGAGACCGTCTGTCATTACAGACCAACTGGTGAGCTCAGTTGACGAATTCGTGAGGAACGATCGGCGCGTCACAATTGATGACATCTGTGAGCATTTTCCCAATGTTTCTCGAACAATTGTTCATGAAATTGTTAAACACCATCTGCATTATGCAAAAATTTGTGCAAGATGGGTCCCTCGCGTATCTCAATGAGCTGGCGGCGAAGGACTATGCAGCAGGAATACAGAAACTTGTCACACGTTATGACAAATGCCTTAATTTGCTTGGAGATTATGTTGAGAAGTAGTTTAAAGTATCCTCTTTCAAATAAAATTTTTTATGTTTGTTAATATTTACTTTTGTGTCTTTATTTCACGAACGGGTACTACTTTCCGGATGACCCTCGTATAAATTTTGTGACTCCTAACAAAACACGATCCAATAGCCTACTCGACCACAAGTCCCTCTTAATCTCTTTGTACCACCCTTTATCCCATTGAAACTCCCTATACCATTCCTATGCATACCTACGTCTTTTGCGGTGTCTCAACCAAGTGTTCGTAATGACTAACCCCTGCCTCCAGCAGAAATCAACTGCCTTCTCCCCGCGGTCTTTCCTCGTGCCTAAACCGTAGTCCCCGACCTCATCACCTTCTCTCCCTTCGCCTACCGTCGCATTCCAATCCCCCATCACTATCAAATGTTTCCCTGCAGGAACACATGCGATCATGTCCTCTAATTGATCGTATATCCTATCGACCTCTTCCCCCGTATGGTTACTCGGTGGCATGTATACCTGAACAATGAGCAAGTTCGTCCGTTCTGCTTTTATCTCTACTAGTAATATTCTATCCGTTTCTTGTTCTGTTGTCTGTGTTGTTGTTATGTTGACTACGCTTCTTCCTACCTCTTTATTCAATATTATGGCAACCCCTCGTTGGCTCTCGTCCACGCGGTCGTATATTATTCTATAATTATCACTCTAGTTATCCCAGCCATCCTTCCATCTGACTTCGTAAGTTCGCGACACCTTCCGCATTATTCCCACACTTCTAAAAACCCCCTCTCACTCCCAACTCTCAACGAGCGTTCGAGTTCCGTGAGTGGCGGAAATATTTCGGCTTCGAAAAATTCTGTTAATGGTTTATCGGAACGAGGAGGCAACCACACATTAACAGAAAAACCGCAATAATGGTATTTCGGAACGAGGTAACGAGAAAAATATACCTCTGAAGCCATGGTGAAAGGCAGTAGTTTCACCATTAGGCACTGGTGGCGCGAGACCGAGTGGGTCAGCCCGGAATCAGCTGCCAGAGCTACGGGCGAGAATGAAGTTCACAGTATCGTCCACAGTACTGCGATGTGAAAGGCAACGGTAAATCACCACATTATTCTCCCTAGAATATGCAGCCTTGCCTCATATTCTTGATGAAAATAGAATGTATCAGCTGCAGTAAACCAATCCTAGGATTGAAATACTAAATATAAATAAATACATATATGTATAAAAATATATATAAAGCAATATATATACACGTATAATAACATATAATAAACAATATATGTATTGCACTAATGTCCCATTTTTTGCTAATAATGTGTTCCGATAAGTTAGCAGCAATTTATTTTTTTTAATTTGACATATTTTTTCAGTGATTCTGAGTTTCATATTCTTGCAAAGGTTTGGAAAATGTACTTAGTACGTTTTATGATTAATTCGACCTGTCTAGGTTAGATAAAAGTTAACTGGATAATACTGGTTATCAAAGTCGACATCGACATTAGAATTGTGTTATTTGTATTTCTACCTGTATTTAAACATAGGCATACAAGAAATGAGCTCGATATTTTCTTAGAATGTCGTAGAATCATATTTTCAGCAGGAGAGCAATAGTTTTGGCGGTATTCGGCTCAGGATGGTTTTATCCCAGCTGCTCGAATAATTCCCACTGCGCGCGAACGAATCCGCCGAAACCTCTAAACCCTCCTCTTTTGTGTCACCGGTGCCGCCCCCTTCCCACCCCCTGCCCGCCATTACCCCCCTCCCTTCTTGGGCCTACCCCCTCGCACCAAACACTCTCCCACCGTCTCCTTAATCATTTTTGCCGTGGATCAACATTCTTTGCAATGATAATTTGTGTTTTAATGCTTCAAAGAGATTCACTCGAGTATTTCAGAAAGGGTTTTCCACTCATGGCGGAGGACGTGACTGACTCATTAATTAGTGGCCGCAGACAAAAGTTAGGCCCTCGACTGAGGATTCTTACTTAATATTTCCCCCCGCTGCTCCATTTATCCCCCCTTCCCTCCAAACCCCCCGCACGACCTCCTGACCCCAGTGTCCCCACCCTCGTTTTGCCCCGCGCCGGGCGCCATTCCCACGTGACACGTGGGCACCATAACTGAGAGGGGCTGTTCACTTCAATCGCCAAGTGTTCTAATTGTAATTTTAAATAACTGACGACAAGGATCTAATTCTTATCGTTGCTGGCGAACTCGACAGATCCTTTTGAATGCGGGTAGTTATGTAGGAGTACAACACATGCATTAAAATTGCGAAGCTAGGATCAAAATAATCTTTAGTCATCGTGTCGTCGCTGGGGATGATCAATCGCAAAGTATTCACTGGAAATGCAACCACGATATTAACTATAAATATTCATCACGGAAACTTGAGGCTATATATCTCGTTTTCAAGTATAATGCATTTACTACTTGAGGTAAACCACCTACCCCGAGGAACTGCGATTGCGTCACCGACGTTGAGAATAACTCAACCGCCGGCGACTCGCTTCAGCAAATCGATTTTAATTGGAAATATGCCTACCTCTCTCGTTTCATTGGTACCAAAACTTATTTCTCTCTTGCATTCTCTCAGCCTGCTTCTCCTCCTTCATTTTCCTCAGGTTCAAAATTTAACAGGTATACCCTTTCTCTGGTACTTTCCCGGCGAATAATGTTTTCCAAGATTATTCGGGTCTCCCAGCGGGTCCACGTTCCTAGGTTTGCCGACGTTACGATGGCCGAGTCGTCCATCGTCTTCAGGGCATGTCGTTACTCAGGTATTTGGCCGCCTTATATAGTTTGGTCAGGAGGTCAGGTCACATCTGATTGGTCGGACGCTTTCCGCCTCTTGTTCTCCTTGTTTCCGCTAAAAAGGACTGTCAAGCCTCGGGCCTCCACACCGAAGGAAGCCGAACCAAAACCACTGGCAAGGGCGGGTCTACCCTTTGTCTCCACGGTCTCGGGCAAGGTCACGAGAATACTGAAGAGGTACAACATCGACACGTACTTCCGTCCCTGTAACAAACTCAGGGACGAATTAGTAAGGGCAAAGGACTCCTGTGGCCTCATGACCCCTGGAGTATACCGGATACCCTGCGAGCGCGGCCAAGTCTACGTGGGAGAGACCGGAAGGACCATTGCTACAAGGTTAAAAGAACACCAGAGACATCTCAGACTGTGCCAACCTGAGAAGTCGGCCATTGCAGAGCACATCTCCGGCCATAGCATTCGGTGGGAGGAGACAAGGATCCTGTGCCGAGAAGAGAAATTTTGGGAAAGATTGACTAAGGAAGCAATAGCGATCCGGCTCGAAAACAAATCCATCAACCGAGACAGCGGATACTCCCTCAGTAACGCGTGGCAACCCATTTTGAGGAACATCAATTTCAGTTTCAGTAAATTAATAATATTTCTACAATGTGAAAAATAATTTTTACAATGCACATGTATCTTTCCTCTAATTAATATGGTTATCGCAGGTTCCTCACACCCCCCTTCTCTTCGTGGGTGTTTTCCTGCATGGGTTTTTACTAGGTGAGCAATGCCGCAAACCTCATCCTTTGCTTATACTTTCCCTATTTTATTGTTCTCTTTATTAACTGTCATTTACTTTGAGAATGTGTATGTTTAGGTGTATCTTTAATTTATGTATTTATATATATGTATGGGTGTATATAAGTGTGTGCGTGTATATATATATATATATATATATATATATATATATATATATATATATATATATATATATATATATATATATATATATATATATATATATATTAATATATATACATCTATATATGCGTATGTATATGGTGTAGAGATATAAATATATGCATACATTTTTTTCCTTTCCTTTTCGATGTATAAATGAATTTGCGTCCGTCTATATGTATTTATGTGTACATATGAATGTAACTACAAGTTTTATTCCTAATATAATATGTAAACGACGAAGGGTTAAATGGAAGAAGGGACCATTAGGTCTCAATGTCGCCTAAATAAAAACTCTATCTATCTATCTCCTTGCCTGCCACCCATTTTCACGGTCTGAGTCACTCCTTGCCATGATTTCCATATTTCTAGGGATGGGCCATCTCCTGCGGCCTAGCGGCGGATTTCTACATCTACATCTACTTAATATCCCGCAAGCCGCCGCAAAGGTGTGTGGCGGGGGTGTTAGGACACCACCCGTAATTTAGAAAAGAAAAAGAAAAAAAACCACATGCAATAACCACAAAATCATATATCCACAAAAAAACATGGCATACATTCATGCATGAACACTTACACCCCACACACATGCAAACACTCAATCTAAATCTCACATACACATGCACCTGAAAGTATACCTAACAGCTTTGCAGTGTTTAACTTTGCTCCGACTTGTAAATTCAATGTTTTCAATATTTCTAAAGTGACTTCGGTTCCTTACTATTATGATTTCTGATTGTTCGAGGAAAGAATGAGTATTTGTACCGATCTGTCCTGGAATCTATCTCCCCTAGTTTATCTTTGTGGTCCGATCTACCTAAGTAGTGTGGGGCCATTAGAATTCCTTCATTGTCATAGTTAAACTCGTTTGTTCTGAACCTTTCCAAAAGTCTAAGCCTCGGTTGTTCTCTCTGCACTTCAAGTGGTTCCCAGCCTAAACCCCTAAGAGACCTGTCACACTTGTGTTCTTATCATAACAATTTTTAACGAATCTAGCGGATGTTCTCTGGACTTTATCTAATTCTTTTTGCCCAATTTTCTCTCAAGGATCCCAAATACTTGCGGCATATTACAAATGAGGTCTAACTAGAGCAAAATAACACCTTTCTTTAACTATCACATTACATTTCCCCACCACCCGTTTTATGAAGCCAAGCTTCTTTAAAGCTAATCCGCATATTGTCCGGATATGTGCTCCCCATGAAAGGCGTGGTGTTAGAACAACCCCCAAATATTTAACTTGATTTGCCGTAGTCAGTACTGAACCCTCTATTTCGTAGTTTATATCCTGTTCCTCGCTTCCTTTGTTCCAAAATTTCAAAACTGCGCATTTATCTATGTTAGGTGTTAATCCCCATTTATTGCACCATTCCGAGTTATTGTCTAAGTCTCTAGAGAGTAGCTCACGATCTAGTTGGCTCCTCATTTCCCTGTACACCACCGTGTCGTCAGCAAATAACCTCAGATTGCTACCAAATTTCAAAATGTCCCGTAGCATCAAAATTTCCCGTGTTCCATCCAACCTACCGATTAGAGTCAGTCCTTTATTTACTTGAATGGCTTATTACAAATGGACTATTTGATGGAATTGAAAAAATTACAAATTGTCCCTACGAATAGGGAATTGTTGTTATCTCAACACGCCATGGCGGCGGATTTTTTAGGGTTTAAACGTGAACGTTTTCTCGAAAATGAGCAACATTTGAAGGTCAAGGTCATGAGTAGTCGGTCAGCACTCAATGGTACCAAACTGTTGGCAACCCGCCAGTGTTGCAGATCCCTTTTCCCTGTTTTCTCGAATCAAACTTCGTTAGGAAGCACTTTGAGCAATACATCCTAAACAAATATTTGAAAAGGTTGATTGTGAAAGCATAAATTTGCTCGCTGATGAACACCTCAATCCTCTCTAATCTAATAACGGGCACAACGTACTTTCATTTACATATATACATATAATATTTTCTTATCATCCGTTCCTTAACTGATTACTTGCCAGTGATTTTGTCTACGGCTTTCTGGCATTGATTCATTTATTTTTTATAGCATAATAAAAAACAGAAAGGGCATATTCTTTTACACCTATCCTATTTGCAGATACAGCCGTGTATCCATAAACAAATTGATCAACCATTTTGATTTAAGAACTTTTATTTTCATCTGCTTTCTTTCAAATGATAGACTTGAAAAGGAAATCATGAGAGCCATGAAATGGTTTCTGACTAAATCCGCCAGGTGGCGAGTGATCGGATCCGATCGTGTCGTCATAGCGGCCGGGTGAAGCCTGAGATTCGGAGGTCGGTCGAAGATTGCCATGACGAGAAGGCATGCCATGTACACACACTACAGGCTAGGCATGCATACACTAGTGGACTACGTACACTAGAGAGAGCATGCACTACGAAAACAACCTTCAACATACCTCTTATCCATCCACTTTATCCAGCTTATTCGAATTTTCCTCAAAACCTTCCTCTCTTCGCCCGCCCTACGCATTAAAAAACTCTGCATTTGCCTCACCCTCCGTCTTTATCATTCTGTCCGTTCTTCACCAAAACCACATCTCTAGAGCCTCCAATCTACGTTTCCTCTCCTGCCCCAAAGACCAAGTCTTACATACATAAATCGCTGCACTCCATTTTAAAGTCTTTAATAATCCTTTTTTCACGTTTTAACTCAGAGCACCCATCATCAATTTTCTTCTTCTTGCGAAGCCTTCTTCCAAATTATTTCCTTCTCCTTCTTCTGGCAAAATGTCATGTGGAGCATTCCTCATTTGGAGAGCCGCTTGTGGGATTAAATAACCTCCGGAGTATTTTATTCTCAAGGATTTCATTTCGCCTGGGTTTAAAAAATAAAAGAAAGAAATTAAGCTTTCTGCAATTTTTCTCGTAAAAATACTGTTGTTGTTTCCAATTGCTGCCATATTTAACCTTATATGTATTAAAGATTTGGTGTTTTCCCGGCGTATCAGCTGCGTAAATTCTTCTCGGGTCCTCCACCGGGTTATATCTTCAGAAGCCCTGAAGGCGATGACCGAGTCGGACATCGAAACGTCGGCCGATATGGACGGTATAACCCGGTGGAGGACCCGAGGGGAATTTACGCAGCTTATATGTATAATTTTTTAGAGGAAAATAAATGCCAAATTGTGTCATGTGGATGACTTTTTAAGCTGGGACATTGAATCACTGACACTCTGAGCAAAGCACAGAAATTTCTTATAAACGACAGTGGAAAGGCGACACTAATAATTGTTTCATCAGCCAGAAATAGTTTTCACACCAAGCCCACTGAATGAGTTTTCTGGGGGAGATAAATATTGCAACATTTTTTCACTCCCTGCCGGGTCTACATTCCCGGCACGGACATAATCGGCCAGGTGAAACTCGGTTGTCGAACTCCACAGCAGAATTCAGGATGGAGTAAGATATTAACTTATCGGCAGTATTATTATGAATGAATTATGCAGTCGTAGAGAAACCTGATAAATACATTTTTCAAATTCTATATTGCGTAAAATTGAAGGGAATTTTGACAAGGTCTAAATCATGTAAAATTATAGGGAAATGACGCGGAATGAAAAGGTAGCTTTCAGTGATAGCGTAGCATGGCGTGTATTGTCGAGGGAGTGAGCAGAAATGACGAGGGTGAGTGGGGTGACCTGGGGATTGATTGCCCACGAAAGCATATAGGCTAGTCCGGAAAGGCGTAAGTATATTTATCATGGAGATAAAAGTTATAGAATGGAGCTTGCGTTTGGTATCGAGTGGTAGAGGGGCCATAATGCAAGGAGTAGAATCGATCTGAGCTTGGCAATTATCAATGAAATATTTCCAATTTTAGTCATTTTGCCATTGGACAGAGTAAAGGAATCTCTGTAAAAGATCCAATTATATTATTTTCCGTTTGTGGCCAGCACTCCAATTATGTTTTAGTGGTGAATACAGTGGTAGACGTGCATTGGTTAAAAATCACAGAGCCTGTTTTTTTCCCCTTATCTAATTCCGGCTTGCATTGCAGTAAGCACGACGAGAATTTTGGCATCCGAAAGAATTAAGATGAATCCAACGGTTACTCGTTTTTCTCCTCCCTATCGCGCCCTTACCATGCAGCTTTCAAGGAACGCTATCACGATAAGGTTATGCCAAACCAAAGATTCATCTTTCCTTCACTTTTTTCCTCTTACTCTATTGCCTCACAAAAAACTGAGTTTTTTACTATCGGATCCTTCACAAGCAGCAAGAAATACCATAGTCACCACCCCGTCCTCTGTTAACTTAATTCTTTCCAAGCACAATCCACCTATCGAAAATTTAATTATACTTTTCTAAGGATCATCATCAGTATTTCAATCCTAGGCTTTGTTCACTGCAACCCTACATTCCACTCTATTTAATGTCAATTCCCTCTATCCCTGATAGTTCTCCATTTTACGTACTTCTAAATTTGTCCTATGTACATGTCTTTTGGTCTTCCTCGTGGAATCTTCCCTTCTATTTTTCCTTCTATTATATTTCTAAACAATCCATTGTGCCACAATGTGTATTTGAATGAAATGATCATGATAGAGCAAGATCCCATAGACTAAGACCCAATAGGGTCTTAGTCTATGGGGTCATAATAGATTCCAAGTTAGCAATCTAAACCTTGCTTAGAAAACGGAAAGTATAACTATCAAAACCATTCATTCCTTTAGTAACTGCCACCGAATTCAAGTGGAAATTCAAATAAGTTTGTTTTTTATTCGAAAAGGATCACCTGAAATTGGGCAAACTTCCACTTCTTAAATCAAAATGTTTTGATGAACCTTATCGAAACCCGATATTAAATACAAACATGGTTCTTCAAATTATTGGTCGTATCGCGCCTCTAAAATATTGTCTAAGTTATTTCCTTTTCCAACTGAGATTTCATACTCTCTTCCGGGCTGTTAAGTACTTCAGATATTTTCAAGATTAAAGGAAACATTAAAGGATTATTGATTGCACATTCTGAGATTTTTCCAATAAAGGAGGAAGTCAAAAACATCTTTTTCCATCGGAGTTTACCCTGCTACAGACTTTTGAGCCATTTGTATGCATAGTGTTTCCCGATACTTGGCAATGTAATTTTACTAGGAAATTCCTATAAAAAGCAATGCCAAAGTTTTAATTCTGATAATTTATTGTGATCAATTTACTGTGTTCAATTTGCATGTAAGCTGTCACGGTAGCCATTGAATCCTAGGATTGAGTGGAGGTAGATAGGAAGATTTGTTTTGTGTATAATCGAAAATAATCGTTCAAAAATCTTTAGTTTTAGCAAATAAAATGCACAATATAGATCTTTATTCATTTTTTATGATTTATGGGACTCAGGATTAATGCTATAATATGTTTTAGTTATAGTTTTTGTGCCTAATTGTCAGCAAACTATTGGGGCTAAAATGTAATTGTTAATATTTACTTTAAAGTTATGTGATTCTTTATTTTTATACTAACTTCAGCTCAAAACGATTGCCAAGTAAATTAATTTAGAGGATTGATAAAATAGCAAAAAAATATTCAATTGTCAAATACCGACTTTTTAACTTGAATTTTTAGATGCATTGTGAATAATAACCACTTATAGATTACTGAATAAAATGTCTTCTTGTCCACTATTTTTTAAATTAACTACATTTCTTTATGCTTCTACGTTTATGCAATTTATTTGACAATCATGGCGAGATGAAGTAATATAGTACATGAAATATGAATGGATTAAGTTTAATTGACGATTATTATGTTTGCAGCGCTGGAAAGATTTACCTCAAATAAGCGAATTTTGGCGCAAGCATTTGATATTCCATTCTTATTCGTAAGTTGCTTTCACTGCATCTAAAATATGTATGCGACAACATTTTAGTCTTCTTTATTGATAGCAATTATTTTAAAGGTATAAAGATACCTAATCAAAAGAAAACTTCCAAATAGTTTCACGAGGCTTTTTGGATTGCCAGTGGTTGGGTGTTTCCTCTCTTCTTTGCCTATTTAAATGAAATGTGCATGAACAATGTTGTCAGTTCCGTAGATTTAGCTCAGTTGATCGTTCAATTCAATTATTACTAATAGCCTATAATTACAACTCCAAAAACCATTTTCAGGTTTGGCAATGACTGTTTTTCTCTTGACTGTCCTTAAAAATAAGTGACTAAATACGTTCACTATACCATTAAATCCAGTGAAATGTATTTGGCGCCAAGATAATTGGGCAGCAGTGGAATCTAAAATAATTAAAGCTAAAATTTATATTAAAAATTGTTGATTCGACCTGGCTCTCCACTAACGGGTAAATCTCAAGGTCTAAAGGTATCTCAAGTCGGGAAAGGCCCATGGCAACGGGCGTAAGGGAAGGTGAATGGTTTCGGGGGGGAGAGAGCATGGGGGGTGGCTTGCTGGTATTCGGGGGAGGCGACGATTCCCTACCCATCGAGGATAGAGTCGCGGAGGTGAGCGACAGCCCGTATGACTTTGGCCTTCCCCCCCTACTTTATTCAAAACTTGATTATAAAATAAATGTATTTTGTGAAGTGTACTAAATGCTGCCATTTATTTACAATGCAACGATCTGAAAAATATATGAAGTCAGCCTGTTTTGCAGCTCTTCCCGAATTGTACCTATGTTACCCTTTCATAGCTATGCCGTCTGTTTTTTAAAAGAAGAACAAATATAAACATATATGTTTAAAGATAATGTTTTCGCTTAGAAATATAAAGCACATATGTAAATGTTTTAACATTTAAAAAATAGCCTAAAAATGCCATTCCATAAAAAATGTATTTTTTACAGACATTAAAGAGTCAAACATTCTATTATTTTCAACTTATTTTAGAAATGATATATAATGTATGTGTAAGTAGTTTCTCACGACAAATATCTTGTAGTTTACAAAATTCGAGGATCAAGGATGCGCGGTAATTTTTTCGTACGTTGAGGGTTTTTTTGTGAGCTGATAGGAATGAATATGTGTAGACTTATCAAGGCGTGATAAAATTATTTCTGAGACGAGTACTATGTGCGCGCGATCATTCAGAGCGAAGGTGCTTTAATTATTTCGTGTAACATTCTACTTAAATTCAAAAACTCAAAACATACTTTTTGGCCAAACCCTCTGAATTGTCGTTCAAATATTCTGTACCATTTGACAGCCTTATACAATCGGGCCCCATGTAATAGTTTGTCGAATAAAATAATGGCAGAATTTATAAACAATTAAAAATTTAGTCATATTGTTTAGAAGCTCTAAAATAAGCTAATTTAACACTTCATTCACGTGAGACAGCGGATAAACAACCTTTTTAACATAGTTAATGGTTTCCGGCGTGACTTTATGGAATCGATTCATCTTGGAAATGAAAAATAATAACTTTGTGATTCCACAGGATTTTTATTGTGATACGACCCGGGTTTCGACGTTCAACGTCATCTTCAGGTAACAACTCTACAAACATCCATCTATATATACAACATTTTGGTGGGGGGCGGGGAGGTGAGAAGGTGGGGGAGAGAACAACATAACAAAATGTTATGAACCGTTTAAAACCCACCCACATTCCTCCGCCATTAAGAGGAGTGCTCCCCATAGGGGGTCTCCTCCCGCTTCCTAACCTTCCCTCCAACCATCATTCCCCACTTCCCTCCCCCGCCTTCTCACCTACCCGCCCCCCACCAAAATGTTGTATATATAGATGGATGTTTGTAGAGTTGTTACCTGAAGATGACGTTGAACGTCGAAACCCGGGTCGTATCACAATAAAAATCCTGTGGAATCACAAAGTTATTATTTTTCATTTCCAACCTTTTTAACAAAAACAAAATGAAAATATAGATGACCTACCTTTAAACATTTCAAATATTTGTAATTATCTTGACATTGGTGAAATATTTTAATCTTATTTTTTTCTATTTCTCCCTTAAGTTTTTTCTTCTAAATTTAAATTGCAATTTTAACCTTTACCTATAGAACACTAAAATGCATAATACGTCTTCAGTTTTCTCAATACAATTACAATTTTTTTACCTACAGTTTGATAGGTGATTGTGATATTCACCCAGCATTCAGCCCAAGAGCGTGTGTAATTTAGATATCTGGGAGGGGACCCCGTTCTTTTTCCTGTAAAATCTATAGTTTCCCCGAATATCTGGTACCCGAAAACTCACGTGGGCACCCTCAGCTCGGATGAAGCCCAGAATCTAGTGGTAGGAATCGAAAACGAGCCTCCGATCTCTAGCCCAACAATAGAGCCTTGAACTACCACACTCCTGCGCTTATTAGACAATGGTTTAAAAAATGAGACATCCCACAAGGTCATTTAATACCCTGAATCGCTTGAGATAAGGAGCTCCGCTTTCCGACGGTCCAGAGCGAACAGAGTCGGGGGTGATAAAACACCTTAACAAAAATACTGGTTAAAAAGCAGCCTATCCTTACTGGTGGCTAGTCTTAAGCGAAATTGAGCTTCTGTTGAGTGAGAATAGATATTTCAGTAACCTGCAAGCCACCGCTAGGGGTTTGGCAAGGGGTGAATACACACCAGACTAATTTTTCTTAGCAGTGATGTTGGAAACGTATTATTACTCCTATCGCACTACGGTAGTAGATATCATGATAAAAAAATTAGGGAGATTAGGTGTAGAGGAGATAGATTTTAGATGTCATTTTTTCCACTAACATTAGGGGATCATAATGACATTGTTCAATCAAGGTAGGGTAAAATTATTCTGGTTTGTATTCACCCCTTCCACACACACTGGCGGTGGCTTTCACGGTATATATAAATAAAAAATTTTGACACGAAGATTACCCCACCGCGGTCAGACCATCCACTTTTATTTACATGATCTTGCCTGGCGTAGTACGATTAGAGTTTTAATGCAAACTGTACCGGTATATTTTCAACATCATTGCTAAAGAAACATCTTTCCATTAAATGCAAGAAATTTTATCTGTATTTAACCTTCGCTCAAGGAGTGATTCCCAGCCTTTTTCCCATCATTACAGCGTTTTACAAATCAAGCCCCTCTACGCTGCGCGCAATCCAACTCGGCAATCCGACTTCGTGAGGATCCTATATCCTTGCAGCATATTCGAAATGAGGCCTTGCCAGCGACATATAAAATATCCTTTGACCTTTTCATCACATTTGCCCTCTGCTCTTCTAATGAATTCTAACTATTTGTCAGCTTGTCCATATATTCACCGCATGCGTTTCACCCAGGAGAAGAGGTGAGGGAGAATAACGCCTAAGTGTTAAATTGAGCCCTCACAATCCATTTCGGTGTTCCCGATGCAGTAGGCGTTCGGGAAGGCATTGCTCATTTTCCAAAAATTCATCACCACGAACTTTTTAAGTTTAATTTAAATGGTCAAGTGCCGCACAAGAGTTGTATAGCTTTAAGGTCAGCTGATAAAAATGCTATGTCCTCCGGATTACGGATATCACGGTAAACGACTGCACTAATTTCGCTACATAAAATTTGTGCTTCATTTTTGCATTTTTAACTAACATTAGTGGCATTCGTTCAATACGATAATAATTAAACTGGTATTTTGAATTGAACCCCAAATGAAGAAAGAGTGTTCTGAGAGAAAAAATGTCTTGCGAGGGGTAAATACTTCTAAGGAGATGTGCAGCTAATTGAATCCAGGGATGGAGATAATCCGGTGAAATCTTTTTGCACAACCATTGATAAAGCCTGGCAAGTCTAGTACAGCCTACGAGGGAAGACGGTACTGTCTTGTTTGGCTAAAAAGGGGCATCTTTCTCCCACAAAAAATAGACACAAATAGTCACCACACGACATTTGCTACTTTTCAAATTGTGAGCTAGAACTTTGACTTAACTTTTATAAGTTTTGAATTGAATTATTCAATTATTCCCTGCTCAACCTTGTGGAAATTCATTTTAATAAAATTAAGAATACAAAGTAACTTTCCACTGTCCTTTATTAGCGTACAACCGGTTTCAACGCTCAAGCGTCATCATCAGGTACAAATTAAACAAGTCGCAGTTCACTTATAGTATACCAATCATGAGGGAGAGGATGGGTGGGTGAGAGAGGGGGGAGAGGAGGAGGCGAAAGAAAATGGAGTTGCGATTGGCGTTGATGGGGAGGGGGAAGAGGGGTGTTAAGTGTCAGGACAGGTGTTTGGTTGGTTTAGAGTGGGGTGGGGTGGGGTGGGGAGGTTTGTCGGGTCTATCTGTGAGGGAAAGGGGTACTTCCAGGATTGATGAGAGGTAATCAAACAATAAATCATTAACCACATGACCCGTTTTTAAGTTCTGTCTGATTTCAAGTTCTTCGCACTTGTCCATCCTCATTCCTTTTTCACTCTTGTGTAATAGTTCCGGGTTGAAATCACTGCCATGGTTTTCTTCCCATAGATGTTTAGCGAAGTGTGATTGTTTGAGTTCACAAGTTCTAAAAAAGCGTTTATGCTCCTCCGCCCGTGTCTTTAATGACCTCCCCGTTTGACCTATATATATAGCACCACAGTCCCCACAAGTTAGCTTATAAACGCCACTTTTATTTTGTGTATATATTTTGTCTTTAGTGGTATTCAAGAATGATTTTAAGTTATTAGTATAGTAAAAAGCTATTCGAAATTTCTCCCTAGGAAAAAGGTTGGCTAACTTCTGTGAAATTAATCCATAATATGGGAGTTTGCACCATTTGTAACCTATTTCCTCCACATTAATTGGTTTGAACAAAAGATTGTATGCTTTGGAGGAACATTTTCTTTGTAGCATTTTGTCAATTAAATTTTCTTCGTAGCCATTTTTCATTGCTAAACCTTTGATCGTTTTGAGTTCTTTAACAAAATTACTTTTGGAAAGAGGAATGGCCACCAGTCTGTTTAGAAGGAAGTGAAAAGTGGAAAGCTAATGTGATGGCGGGAGTTGGAGGGGATGATGTGGTCTGTGGTGGTACTTTTCCGAAAAATTGCAAATTCAAAGTCACGTCCCTTTCTCGATACTGTGATATCTAAAAAATTTAATTAATTATTCTGTTCTTTCTCACAAGTGAACTTGATACTTTCGCATTGGGAATTCAGGTTGTTCATAAACTTATCTAACTGTCTATCAGTGCCTGTCCATATAGCAAAGATATCGTCTACATATCGAAACCAACAGTGAATATTCTTGGTACAAAATGGTATATAAATGGACTGCGACTTGTTTAATTTGTACCTGATGATGACGCTTGAGCGTTGAAACCGGTTGTACGCTAATAAAGGACAGTGGAAAGTTACTTTGTATTCTTAATTTTATTATTTGAATTGAATTTTTAAACCAGGATTATTTCACTGAATCTGAATCTGTGGTAATATTCCCCCATTTTCCGATGGAAAATGTCCCAACAACGAATTAGGTGAAGCAATTGCCTGCATGAGTGACTCTCTGTTATTTAACAATAAATTCATACGCCAAACTAGTTATACCATTGATCCAAAACGATCATTAAAAATATAGAATTTTCCTATGTTCCGAAAAATTGAGTGGAAAAAATAAAACGCTCTGGTAAACGGAATTCATTTCGCTTCCTCTGCGGCAAGGTAATTTCATTTCCCCTCCGAAGAGTGAAACAAGAACAATGAAAGAAGTATTGAAAAATATTATATAGGGATAGAACACTCACTTTGCATTTGGTGATATGACAATCTACCTTCAGTTCCAACACGCAATATTTCTAAGGTAAGTATTAACCACTTTCAATGCCAGTTTAGTGAAAAATTATTCAGATCGGTGTACGTGTAATTGAAAAACATATGTTCATAGGGAAATGGTCATGCCAACAAAAGCCAACATAACAATAAGTACACTATGTATACATACACTTCCATTTCTGTGAATTTTTAGTATTTCAAATTACCGATAAAACAATAGCCTTACATAATTTTAACTTGCAAGTGAGCACTAGCTACTATGATTATAACATCAATCTAACATTTTCTAACATGCTGGTAGGTCGTAGATTTATTTGCTCTGGTACAAACTGATTTATAAAAAAATTACGGACGCTATGCTCAGTAATTTCGGAAAATGTCTTTTATTCCAATTGAAATACGCTGACCACTCATAGGTGGACCACGGCGGCGACACGCCTCGCTTCCGCCGCCGACCTTTAGGGATCAGGCCGCGAGTCGCTGACCGTCGTCAAATGGGCGTGAATCACAATTTTATACTGGCCCTTCCCCTTTAGTTGTTGTACGGATGCCTCGCTCCATTTCTTTCGTTGCTCTGTTCTAGGCCTCCTTCCCCTTCTTGCCGGTCACCCTTCACCGTCCCTCTTGAGGAGAAATAGCGCTGAACCGTGTCCGGGCCCTTTGGTGTCCCCTGAGTGAATGATGGCGAAGAGAACCTGTTGAGTGGGTTTAATTCCGGGTCCAAATGCGTTTTCATCGGAGGCCAATCAAATGACGGTCTGGTGACACCGATTGTGAGCCGTTTGGCGCGGATTGACACTCGGAGTCCAACGCATCTCTCGGGTTCAATGTATTGTGTTATGGGAAAGACGACCAGAAAAAAGGAATTTTTGGATGTTTCACTGTTCATGGAAATATCTACTTAAACGTTTTTATAAACTAAGTTTACCAAATGATGGACCTTGCCCAAGGAAGCAAACATTTTCATCAAATTTTAAAAACATCCATGTGCAGAAATTTGGGACATGCCTTCGGAAGTTCCAAGTATGACAAACTTATTGCTCCAACGTTAGGTGTTTTTGAGCAATTGCAACCCGAATAGCGATTTCATTTAAATATCCTCCCATATGAGGATTGAGTTTGATTAAAATAAATAAGTAAAAACAATAATTGCTTCCAAAGAGGATTATTATAATGGTAGTACCAAAATTGGCATTGGCTAAAAATTTGTAATGACCACGTAAAATTAACCAAATGGCACATTACTCTGATTAACTCCTTACCTAATAAATCAGAGAATTCCTGGAATAATGGAAGAGAAATCAGGCGCTTGTGTTCGATTTGAAATGATTGCGTATCGTAGAAGGTAAGAATATGTACTTGAATCTGTCGGTGGCGGTGTTTCTCCTTATTTTACCTAAGTGGTCAAACTTACCATGTGATGCTAGAGTAATTCCCGTGGTTTCACACGCAAACTCGGTCAGGACCTTTCTAAAAGCCCAAATACTACCTACTTTCTTCTGGATCAATAGGCACCCAAGTTGTTCCTCCAATATCCCGGTCACGCTTTCTCTCAAAATTGGCTCTCTCATGAAGCTAAGGACATCGATCGCAAATATAATGAAATGACGACGAGGTAAAGTTAAAAGAATTTATGACGTTCCGTTACCGTCCCGTTCCATTACTGTTCGGTAGTAAGGGAAGAAAGGAGAATCAAAGTCGAAAAGGCGGTTCCATCGAACAGTGAATCGCAAATGTTACGTGTGACGACACGACGGCCAGTTGAAGGTTTAAATCTCCCTCCATTACTCAGCAGTGTTTGTTTTTATTTTCCGCTCTTGAGTTCCAATTTCGTATTACTCCTCAGCCTTCTCCTTCCATCTTCGATAGCATTCTTTCTTTCGTGCGGGATACCACATCGCTAGCCAAAATACCATTATATCATGAGACATTGAAAAAAATAATTAGCTTTCTTTCCCTAGCTTTGTTAGCCAGGTCCAAGTTGAGTGGGTACACTACGTACGCTTACAAATGAATGCTTGGGAAAGCGTCATTAAGTCACGGGAAATGTTAAAATGGTGCGGTTTTCGACAGGGACACCATTTAGCATTTTTCAAGATTCCTTTTTTAGTTATTAAGCTTGCAGTTATATTTTTTGGATTTCGTACAATGCAACGCTCACTTCTTTAGACGATAATTGAGAGAGGTGCAATGGTCACACGTAGATAGCGGGGTTGAATGACACGACCGGTTCCGATATGGCATACCCCCACCCTCCCCGCCCTACCGCACCAAAGTGCCAGCCCCGCTGGCGGCGGGATAACATCCTCGACTACCAACTCAGAGGTCGCGGGTTGGATCCCCACCCAGGTCGATTTTCCTCCATCTAGGGCTTGGTTGCATGTAATTTTCTTCAATGTAATGCCTGCAATGTAAGGTTTAGGTGGAAGAAGGGACTGTAAGTCTCAACCTCGCCCAATTAAGTCGATAAATAAAATGAAAGTGCGACGTGTTTAGGTCAATACGGACTTTGATTTGAAAAACAACAGAGTTTAGAGCGCAGTAAATTTAAATAGATTCTGCATTAAGAACAACTTACGGAGATGTCAAAGGCGCTCAGGATACATTTTAACGGAGATGGGAAAAGAAATTTTCGAAATGATGAGCAAAATTGGCTTAGCGACCGCACTTAAGTGAGAGAGAGAAAGAGAGCGTTGAGAAAAATGAAAGTTTTTCGTGGTGAAAAATAGCAGAATTATCGATGGCCTTTATATGCGTTTCATTAGTTCTTCTTCAATGCGATTTCAAGCCTTGGGATGCGAGCGGAATCAATTACCACAATCGCTTCGGGTGGAAGGCGCGCAAGAATGTGGAGTCGGGATCGGCAGCGAGGCGCCTCCACGGGGAGTACGCGTCGCCCGTTGAACAAGGAAGGCCCCCAGGAGACGGAATGAAACGAGCCACTCCCCGCCCGAAGGACCTCTGCTCCTTCGGGGGTCGGAGGGACAATATTCGGAGTAGTTTGCGGGGGAGGAGTGTCTCTCGCCTCGTGACAAGGAACCTTCCCCCCTCTGCCCCCTTGGCCCACAACAGATGTTGTGTTCACTAGCCGACCATCCTACGACCTTCTCCCCTCTCATTCCCCCGGGGCCTCAACCGTGCGCCCCGGGCACGCTGCACGCTTGTATATCAGAATTCTTGGATACTGAATTTTTTGTTACAAGATACCAAAGACTTATTACAGCATTTTCATGATTAGGCCGTATTCTGCTTGGAGGGAAGTGCTCTTGGACTTTGATCGATTGAAGGGCCACCATTCAAAACCAGGATGGCTAATGTAATCATCTTCTTTCTTCTCTCATTTCACATAGTGAGCAGAACGAGGAAGTTAGGCTTGCAATATTTATTCAACAGAAATTTGGGAATTACATTCACCTCCTACCTGATGTTTATTGGAAACACCGTTGCTAAAACATTTCCTTTTCAAGTATCCGCGAGTTTTATTTCCTTTCATTTAATCCATTACACGGTTTACAAAGCATGAACGATAACGTTTGACCTTTACCTTTAGAGACTATGTGAAATATCATTAGAATTTATCTTCCGTCTCACGATTGGATTCGATTACATCCTCCGATTCGCCCGAGAGCGCGGCGATTTAAAATTTCGCATCACTCTCGCACAAGTCCACTTCGCGGAAGCTAGCGTAGTTGCCCTGCCATTCAAAATCCCCGAATTTCCCTAACGAAATCCCTCCAAAAATTGGCCGTAAAGTACTAGTTCTCCATATCCTCGCTAATTTGGTTTTACTTTCGTATGTCGGAAAACGGAATGCAATATCCAAGGCACTCAAAACATTCAAAGTTTTATGGCAGATAGCCACAAGAAATTCTTCGAATGGACTCCATTTACCGTGGAAATGAACTAGAAAATGTGTTGATATTAAATTTGAAAGATTATCACAGTTTTTATCCTAGCATTGTTCTCGCTCATCAAGGCACCTGCTTTTCAGTACATTAGTTTACGAGAGAGAGAGAGAGGCCTGTCAAACTACCATGCCTAATGATCTCATACTAATTTCTAAGTACATTAATTGGCAAAGCTATTCTGCAATCCCGTATTCAACCCAATAACCTCCCCTCTGCGAATCACAATTGCACTCCCAGCCACACACCTTTCTGGTGGATGGCGGGGCATTTTTGACGATGTCGAATGTAATAGAAGAATTATAATTTCCTCTTGATAATCAAGGGTACACTTCATGACTTTACACAAAATGCCCCTTGATATCTTTCAGAAAACCCCTAAACTTGGGTGATATCCAGAGATCGACAAGGCGTTCACGCCACTATCCACTCCTCCCCCTCGCCTCTCCGCGTCGTCTACTGCCTTCTCCTCTCCCACAAACACTCATTTTCTGGAGCCAACAGTCCTCCCCAAAAAGCGTATTTTATCAATTGACATGCACTCATGTCACTCATTTTAAATTGGTGAATGCAGAACCTCCCTCTTGGCCCCAATAAAAGACACCGTCACTCCAACAAATCCACCGCCTCCACCACATATCCTATCCAAAACCCACCGACCTCCATAACTTATATTTGAAAGTTGGGTAACATATTACAGTGATAATGTCATTCCAGTCCAATCACTCTTGGGGATGGGGGCCATTAACCCATTTCAACCCATTTAACACTTTACCCATTCTCGGGCCTACTCACACTCACATCTCACTCCCTCTGTTCCTCCCCTCATATCTGGTCACCCCCCACACTCCCTTCTCCCTCACCCTCACCCCTCCCACCCTTCCACCCCTTCCTCTAAACACTTCCTCCACCCCTTACCAACTTCCTTGCCCAGATCCAGAGAATAGTCCCTCAAGAACATCGCTTCTCTCCGTCTGATGACTCTCAGTATGACCGCCGAAACGTCTAGCTAACCCCCGCGTGATCGTGCTTCTTCGCGTTTCTATGTTTTACCATTTTCTTTCATTATATCGTACCCTGAATCGCCGCTTGCAAACGTTTTCTGAATATATGTATGCATAAAGAGGAGGGCAGTCCAGAACATAACTTACTTTTCGGCCTAGCGTGGTGGTGGGTATGGCCAGAGTCACCATCTGGGTGCTAAACGTCCGTACACTCAGTACGTATTCAACTGCTGTAGTGTACACACTGAGGTTTTCTACTTTTCTCATTGCGAATCATTAAAATATAATACGGCAATAGAAAATCCCACGAATTGAGAAGTGCGATCTATGATTTGATTTTTTACTGGCAAAAAAATAACAGCCAATTGAAATTCAAAGGCAACTCTGTTAAATGTACGTAGAAGAAATAATAAGTGAAGGTGGAGCGAGGCAGGGGTGTATTTAGTTTAAAATGGCCACACCAACGTTCACGATGAAGGACGAAGTGGTCGTTGGCTTAGCCTTCTGACAGATGAGCTGATGGATGGCCAATTCTTGGACATCATAGACATTCGTCCGTTCACTCTAAAACCAACAACACCATTGACGCACATCACTGTCACTCATCACTTAGCTGGCGCACAGCACAAGAACCCCGATGAATGTCAGCAGTGTTTAGGTTAATTGCCAGCAAAAGCCCTAACACTCCACGGGTTTTACATTTGACGGGATTTCCAACTGTGTTGTTCATTTAAACTCGCTACTTTAAATAAACAATATGCCTTCCAAACACTGCAGCTCGACTCTAACTGCCCAAGTGTGTATGTATCAATACAGGAAACATTCTGCTCCGCATACAACTTCGCTCGCTACACGCAATTGAAGATTGCTTTCTGGACAGCGTTCGTATGTACATTCAGAAATTAAGAAGTACTATCATGTACTTTATATATTTATTTTTTCTCTGTTGTGTCGATGAATATATTCAGGTTCATAATGTCAGCAAAGTATGAAAATACGAGGGCGATTCGAAAAGTAAGGTCTCCTATTTGTTTCATAATAAATCAAATTTATTCTCCACTTTGCGAGCATCGTTGGAAGTTCAAGCATTTAGCTATTTTTCTACAGAGTCGCCTTGACGAAAAATCACTTTTTGCATCCTTGTAATCAGCTTTTTAATACCGGCGTCATACCTTTCTTCCGCCGCGTCACGAAGCCAGCGAACGACTGCTTCTCCGACATAAATTCATCGCCATTTAGTGGGAGTGTACGGTTAGAAGTGTATGGACATAAGAAACATGCGGAAGTAGTGCAGGGAGTTTTTCAATGGCCGGGAAAACGTCCACGATGAGCAGCGGTCGGGGCGATCGAGTTTGCCAGAATCAACGTTGGCTCCAATTGACAAGATGGTGATGGAATAACCGGAGAATGACCCTTCATGAGATAAAGGAAGGCCTTAATGAAGAGATTGGCTACTTCTCCGTGCAGAATATTGTGTCGGAGGTCATCGGTTATAACAAGAAAGTGTCTCACCAAAAGAGTGTGTTTGCATTATGACAATTCATGTCCACATGTGTCACATCAAACGACCACCCTACTCAATGAATTCGGCTGGGATATCATCGACCACCCTCCTTATAGCCCGGACGTTGCCCCCAGCGACTACCGCTTGTTTCTCGCTCTCAAAAAACAACTTGGAGGGCAGAAATTCAAGTCAGACGAGGAAGTGCAAGAAGCAGTCGTCAGTTGTCTTCGTGACGCGGCGGGAGAAAGGTACGACGCCGGTATTAAAAAGCTGCTTACAAGGATGCAAAAAGTGATTGATCGTCAAGGCAAACATTTAGAAAAATAGGTTAATGATCAGCCTTTCCTACGAAGTACACAAAGTTTAAAATAAATTTGATTTTTCATGAAAAAATAGGAGACCTTACTTTTCGAATCGCCCTCGTATAACAAAGGGTCGTTTAATAATCTCTCTCTACTAATTTATGGAATAGGACATAGCATAAAACAAGAGATGTACTAATTCAAACTTCTCCGAATTTAGAATCTTAACTATCCTTATTTATTGCACTGGCAATTGCTATGTATTATGGGATTTTCTTTTGAATGTCAGTGAAATCATAGTAATTTATTAGAAATTACCAGCTCTGCACGAAAAACAAGTATTTCAATGCGCAGATAATCCCAAGACTATAATTGTCTCCACATATATCGACCTCCATTTGGCATTCATTCAAAACAATTCCTCTAATCGACGACGATTTTCGGAAATGCTTTAACCTCGCCTCGTTCAGTGACCGGGACTGTAACTCCCGCCGGACACGGAAGGGAGGACACCACAAAAGGAGTCTCTTATCTGTTCTTTTCGGCGTTATTGATTCAAAAAGGACTGGAAGCCTTCGTCCCCTTGTCTTGCCTTTTACCTCTCCTTTTCTCTCTCTTGGAGTAGCCTCCGCAAAGGGGAGATGGGCGAATCGGTGGTTGAATCCACTCCTCTTTCCAAATAATAATTACCCGGACTACGCAACTGCGTGGATGCCGATGGGCGTCCGGTCCCGGACAGGAGCGAAGGCGGCACTGAGAGGAGCCGCCATACGGTGCGGAATCTTCATCTCTGTTTCCTGGCCGGGAGGCACATCTAGGGCCTGGAATACTTCCAAATGTTCCCACGCCAATGTACCCTCCAAAGCCGCATAAGTCCCTCGAAATGACCTTCCAAGGAGCATCGCTCGAGGCCTGCTGCTGCCCCTGGAGTCTATACGACGGCTCCCAATCAGAAATCACTCCCCGGTGGCGTGCCTTAGTGTGCTGTGCAGCCTTCCTTCATCCTCATCATTCTGATCTCTCAATCTTCACGAGACAATAACTATTCTGCCCCCTCCCTCCACCATGTGTTGCCGAGCGAAATATGCAAAATTTTGGCGATTTCCATAAAAAATTTTTTAGAAATTCGAGAATTTTTCTCCGAGGTGATGACCTGATGACCAGATAGATATCTGATCGGTTTTATTCCATTTTTTAGAAGTGCATTGCCGAACATTCTTTAGCATAGAAATCCAGAATCTATTCTGCGTAGCATGTTTAATGCCATTTAAATCATTTATTTATCAGACATTGTGTTCGCTATTTTCCTGTAGATTTGGGTGTCATTGACAATCTGTTTCTATATCACTGTTTATTTTTGTGGAGATATCATTATCATAGATAAGAAAGGTTTACTACGCTGCTTTGAGATACTCCGGATTTTACTTTTATATAACTGTGCAAATATATTCCTACATTTGTTTGTTGTTAGTGAAAAATTCCAAAGAAACTGCGGGAGATACCGCAGCAGTGACTTTTTAACGGAAAAATCCGCTAATATGCATTTCAATGCAACACTTTCAGTGTAATTTGCCTTGAACAGGATTCGATCCCGGATCCCTCAATGTCCTCAAAATTTTAGTTTTCTTCCGAGTTTAAGAGGACACCTCGATAGCTTAACTGGCTAAAGCACTCGATCGGACATTGAGGGATCCGGGTTCGAAATCCGCTCAAGGCAAATGATTTTTAAATTCTGAATTTGTTGCTCTGTTAGTAAAAATGTTTCAATTCCAGTTAATTACCTTTTCGATTATATCGTACCCGATTAACTTGTGTTTCAATTCGGCGGGTTGAATTTCATCAACAACTTTGTTCATATTCAAAAGAGTCACATTTACTTGATGCTATCCTTCGATTTCAATTAATCATGTAAAAAAATACCCAACTCATCTTCACATTATCTTACCTTTCTGAATCCATGTTTGATGGTCAAGAGGTAAGTGTCCAGTGTCATGGCGTTGCTAAATATTATTATGACATTTTTTCGAACTTTACAGGAGAGTGACTTTAAGGAAAGTTGACAGCATTTATTGGGGTCTTGTTTATTTCCACTTTGGAAGATAGATGTGATTTAAGCTATTGTCCATTCTAAGGTAAAGAATCGACTTGCAAAATTGACCTGTTAAATATATATTCATAGAAGGCACTGTTTCGGGCACGAGCTCCTATTGAAGTCTTTCGGGAATGTCTTCAGGTCCAGCCAGGGTTTTGGTTTGTTTTAAGGTGGAGGATTTGTTGCGTTTAGCCTTTGCGCGTAATTATGATTTCATCCCACTTAACGATTACTCTTACAAGGCCTTCACTGGGCATGTTTGTATCATGAGGACCGATGCTTTGAAAGAAATAATTTAAAACATACTTTTTGGGTCCTGTCTGTAAATATCCCATCATTTTGGTCTAAAATGGACTCTATGCTTGGAAGTTTTCATCGTAATTTCCTAAAAAATGGTTAGGAAATGTTAGTTTTATCTCGCAGGTAATCGCCAAGAATTTTAATTTAAAAGTTTTCTTGGACCCTTTGCATTATTTTTTTGCTTCCTTTATATGAGATACGTGTTTTCCCGTTTCTTTCAAAAGGCGTTCCAACACTGGTTTTTCTTGCATTTTTTTATTTCGAATGCAATTTTCTTTTGTTGCCTTAAAGCTTTTCTGACAATCGTGGTTAGCTGCTTTAGTGTTTTGTTGTTCTAAGAATATGTTTTTATATTGAGACTAATTTTATCTAGGGAACACTTCCATTCAGTATGAGTGATGAGGAGAAGATGAAGATAGTGCGTTAGAGTGGGAAAACAAAATAATTACAAATATACTTGCCATAAAAAACTTGATTTTGTCGGCATTAGAGATTCCATGGAGGGGGAAGGGAGAATGACTGCGAGAGAATCTTTAGGGTTTTGCAAGAGAGGTGAAAATAAGTGTACTGATTTTTTCCCGCCGCTCCAGGAGCGCCCAGCACCGCACTGACGGGCTGCGATTGGAGGGGGACATGTTGGCAAGCGACGCTGAAAAAGGCAGTCGGCTCTGAAATGTGGCGTAGTGAGGAGCTTTGTTAACGCGAACCTCCACGCTCGACCCACGTCACGGAACGCGATGCCGAAGTTTTTGGAGCAGCGTTATTCCATCAAATTTGCGGTAAAGCTTGGGAAATCGTCTACCGAAACTGTCGGTATGATTAACCAGGCTTACGGGGAGTCAGCCATGTCCAGAAACATGATCTTTCGGTGGTACAAGATGTTCGTGGAGGGCAGAGAAGAGGTCGACGACGAACCACGGCCTGGACGCCCATCAACGACACTCACCGACGAAAATGTGCGAAAGTTCGCGATGTACTGAACTCTGATCGTCATCTTAGTGTTCGGATGATAGCAGAGCAGTGTAATCTTCGAAAACGAGTCGCCCGCGTCCGGCCAGCGATCAAAAGCATCTGACGGCTGCATCACGACAATGCGCCGTCTCACACCGCGCTTGTCGTGTCGGACTTCTTGGCCAAGCACGGCGTGGCAACGCTGCCGCACCCGTCCTACAGCCCGGACTTGGCACCACCGGACTTCTTTCTGTTCCCGAAGATAAAGAGGAGTTTGAAAGGAACGCGATACGGGACTTTGGACGCCGTCAAAGAGGCCGTGACGACGTGTCTTCGAGAGGTTCCCGATGATGCCTTCGCGGGAGCGTTCCAGGAATGGGAACGCCGCTGGAACAAGTGTATCGACTCACAAGGGTCCTATTTTGAGGAATATTAGCTTAAGATATGCAAAAGTGTAATAAATTTTTTTTCCTGAGCTCAGTACACTTATTTTCCGGACGAACCCTGTAAATAAAAGGACGTATTCAAAGCACATTATTCGTAGATACAAATGAGAAAGGCTGGGATGTACGTGGAGGTGGGCAGTATATTTTACTACTAGGCATAGAATTAAGAATAGTTTCATCAAATCACACGGTTTCCCGGAAGAAGAGGTGAATTCGGATCGCAATTCAGTGCTCATGAAGTGTAATTTTTACTTCATACAATGAAAATCAGAGGAATAAAAAGAAAATGGATTGTAGAATACTTAAGTGGGGTGAAGAGAAAAAGGTAAGGGGAGGCGGTTGATTCAATTGCGAGCGAGAGTGAAGAAGACGGGCTCAAAAAAAGAAACACGGCAATATCTCAAAACGATAAAGGAAACTGACAAACGAAACAATAAGAAATATGAATAAGGATTTGGAAGCTGTTTATTACGAAGAAGTATAATGTGAGGATGAATGAAAGAAGTTCATGGAGGGACGTGATCACAGATTTAAAAGGAAAAGCATACGAAGAACCTAACAATAGACTGAGGTACGAGACTAATAGGGCCGAGGAAGCATCGAAAAAAAGAAGGTTGACAATATTGAAAGTCAACAAAAACAGGGAGAAATGGTTGCATGGATTTGGAAATGTTATGACATAAAAAAGGGCATTACGTGTACACTTATAGAAATACAAGCGTGTGTTCAACCCGAAAAAAGGATTTAGAAGATGAATAGAGTATGCAAGAAATATTCAATATATTACTCGCGAAAGAGGTTACAGGCAATAAAAAGCAAAGAAACTCCTGAAATTTATTTTCCTTGTCTAATTACTCTGGAAATTCAGACACCCAACCCATCTTTTTACAAGTCCTTGATAGCCGGAAGGAAAGGAGTCTTTTGCTTCCTGTCACAGCCCACTAGTGACCTCTTGGAATACGGCATCATCGTTTTCAAAACCTCGGCCACCTTAATGATGTTTCAGGGGCCCGAGCAGATGGATATAACTGGGTTGTTAAATCAAGGCTGCATACTACATGTTTTCAGCGTTCCTAATGAAATATTCCTAACTTTTTCTGAATTTGTCTCGCTGAAGTTTGAGACTTATTTATTGACTAACCCTAGTATGCAGGGAATTATCGATAAAACAAATAGGGAAATTAGTTGGGACATAAAAAGGGAATATAATATTAATGGTGATAATTTAATGCAAGAAATATTTGAGTTTGAGATAGAAAGGACATGAAAGAAAATATATTCGGAATAGACTTTGGGAATGGATAACATCCCCAATTCATCCTCAATTGTTCAGAAAAGGAGAAAGGAGGATTTTTATCGATCCTATTCTTGGCGGTAATGGGAGATTAAATTGTTTGGAAGTCTCAGAGGTAAGTATTGACTATATTTCGGAGGAAATTAAATGTATTCAGAAAGCATGCATAGAGAAGTAATGACTTATTGTAAATTGGAGTTAAGGATGTGCAATAAACATTAGGGCTATCAAGTAGAGTTATTGCAGTTCCATCATCCGTTTAAAACTTACTTTAAGCCGGTAGACTATAACCAATAAGATAGTCTAATTTTTATCATTGCTGAACGCAAATGAAGTTAAGCCTCAAAATAATAAAATCCCTGTGCTCAATATCGTCCTAACATTCCAAGGCCAAAGTTCAAACTACTTTGGTCCATTTCACTGCCTTCTTTTCTGCTGCAACTCTCAATTTTATTGCGCAAGGATGTCGTGTGGTGAGGACCGCGACCGGGTGTCGCTCAGTTAGTTGGAGACCAGGGACGACACCCAACAGTGTGAGTGACGCCCCGTTTTTTTCCAGAACTGATTTCGAAGGGTTTCTCCAGCAATCTTTCGTGAGATAAACAATGCACGTGATTTCGTGATCTTTTTTTCAACAGAATATTTAGCGTGACAGCAACAATTATATTGCCACCACACTGAGGTAAAACATCGTTAATGGTAACCAAAAAAATAACAGACACTGCTTCTGCTACCCATTATGACCTATGCTTTGAGGAAATGCCTAGATTTTGAAATAAATTCCTTTTTTATATTACGGTAAAATTTCAAATGATTTATACTCCTCAGAAGATGGAAATGCACCTTAAATTTATTTTTGAGAAAACACTTGGCAAACGCAGGGTTACCTGGTGAAAGTAACATTTGCATTGATTGCTCAAAATTATTTCCACTCAAATGTTCACAGAAATGATTGCAGGATCTTTCTTGGCGTTAAAAATAATGGCCTTACTTGTGAATCATTAATTTCTGGTAAAAATTTTAAATTGTCCTCATTTCGGGAAAGGCTCCACCGTTTACATTCATCATCTAATCTCAGATATACAGGGTTCGTCCGGAAAATAAGTGTACTGAGCTCAGGAAAAAAAATTTATTACACTTTTACATATCTTAAGCTAATATTCCTCAAAATAGGACCCTTGTGAGTCGATACACTTGTTCCAGCGGCGTTCTCATTCCTGGAACGCTCCCGCGAAGGCATCATCGGGAACCTCTCGAAGACACGTCGCCACGGCCTCTTTGACGGCGTCCAAAGTCCCGTATCGCGTTCCTTTCAAACTCCTCTTTATCTTCGGGAACAGAAAGAAGTCCGGTGGTGCCAAGTCCGGGCTGTAGGGCGGGTGCGGCAGCGTTGCCACGCCGTGCTTGGCCAAGAAGTCCGACACGACAAGCGCGGTGTGAGACGGCGCATTGTCGTGATGCAGCCGCCAGATGTTTTTGATCGCTGGCCGGACGCGGGCGACTCGTTTTCGAAGCCTGTCGAGCACTTGGACGTAAAATGCAGCATTTACAGTTTGTCGTTCAGGTACAAATTCGTAGTGGACGACTCCCCTTTTGTCAAAAAAGACAATGAGCATCGCCCTGATCCGAGATTTGCTCATGCGAGCTTTCTTTTGACGGGGTGATGATGGGGTGTGCCACTCCGCACTTTGTCTCTTCGACTCCGGGTCGTACTCAAAGATCCACGTCTCGTCACCCGAAACAACGTTCTCTAAAAAATGTGGATCATTTTTGCAGTGATCCGCAAGTTGTGTCGCGATTTCCAAACGATTGAGTCTTTGATCAACACTGAGCACTTTCGGCACCAACTTTGCACAAATTTTACGCATCTGTAATTGGTGCCTAATAATCTCGTGCACTATTGTTTTTGGCACATTACACTGCTCTCCTATCATCCGAACACTAAGACGACAATTAGAGTTCAGTACATCGCGAACTTTTCGCACATTTTCGTCGGTGAGTGTCGTTGATGGGCGTCCAGGCCGTGGTTCGTCGTCGACCTCTTCTCTGCCCTCCACGAACATCTTGTGCCACCGAAAGATCATGTTTCTGGACATGGCTGACTCTCCGTAAGCCTGGTTAATCATACCGACAGTTTCGGTAGACGATTTCCCAAGCTTTACCGCAAATTTGATGGAATAACGCTGCTCCAAAAACTTCGGCATCGCGTTCCGTGACGTGGGTCGAGCGTGGAGGTTCGCGTTAATAGAGCTCCTCACTACACCACAGCTCAGAGCCGACTGCCTTTTTCAGCGTCGCTTGCCAATATACCCCCCTCCAATCGCAGCCCGTCAGAGCGGTGTTGGGCGCGCCTGGAGCGGCGGGAAAAAATCAGTACACTTATTTTCCGGACGAACCCTGTAGTTCAATACACTTGCAAATCTTATTATAATATTGGTTTTGCCAAATTTCTCCGGTGAATATATTTCATTGTGTGTAATTTCTCATTGCATCATCAATATTTCAGGATAAAATCAACGCAAACGATTCAATTCGATTCTTTACCAAGGTACCCTAAACCCCTATCGTGTAGTAATAGTCGATAATCAGTTGACATGTTTTGCCCGGACTATTATTTTATGGACTCACTGGGGGTTGACCTCACTGTCAGGAAATAAAAACTAATCTCCACGCACAGCGCCACTAATACAAAAATTTATTAACCGCTATATTCCTCTATATTTACTGCTCTATATGCACAGGGTGCGTTCCAAAAGTGGTGCAGTTATTTTATTAAGGAATTTACTGAACAGATTTGCTCAAACACTTGATATTCTTCAAATTACTGTCCTTCGGCCTCTACACATTTTTTCCGGCGACTCTGCCATTACCGGTACGCGCCCTGGAAGGCGTCTCCGGGGACCTCCCGCAAGGTCTTCGTCACGGCTGATTAGATCTCTTCTATGGACGAGAAACGGGTTCCTTTCAGTGCTGCCTTAATCCGAGGTAATTTAAAAAGTTTGTGGGGGCGACGGAAGGACTATGGGAGGGGGTTAGCGTTTGCACCTGGTATTTGACCAGGAATTCGCGGACTCGTAGCACGTTGTGGCAAGGCGCGTTGTCCCAGAGGTTTACAATAACTGACGTCCTGCCGCTTCCACAGCTTTGAGAGCACTAAGACTGGATTCGCGGCAATGCTAAGCGTCTCCTTCACCTACTCCTAGAGCTTCAATTCCACTCCAATAATTATGAGTGGCGAGGAAACTTTAATTTCATTACTTTTGGAACGCGCCCTGTATGCTCAAATGAATGACAAAATCCAGCTTCCGAAGGATTTTGTCGTGGATTTACAATGTTTCTAGTGCCATTTAATAAAGTTCAATGTCAAATAGCTAAATTTCTATAAATTCCCAGGTAAGAAATTGTCTACGAAACTGATGTATGCACACTCATTATTTTACATTAACAAACACAATCCTATCCGAGTGTTTGTATGCTCGCTCGTGCATTCAAATCGTCGTTGCCATCGCAATCAGGGAATATTGACGAGGAGAAAACCATGCAGTTACCCTGTAACAGGATACCCTAGCAGCACAGCACGGAGGAAAGTTTTTCGCGATACCACAAGGTATGAATCATTTATATTTACCACGGAATAACAACCAGAAAACAAAATCCATTCTACGAAATGCGGCGACGTCGAACTAGTTTTTTACACAAATATTGAATTGTCAATGGTGAAATTTTTGCACGGGAGTCGAGTTTTTGGCGCATTTGGGAACTCTTTTGTTTGGATCTCTAGCCAGCTCCCAGGGGAGGCGGAAGTGACGTCGATGTTTGCGCGTGGAGTGAGGCCCCCCTCCTCTGGCCTCCTTCCCCTCTTCCCCCTCCCCCCGGCATCCACCCCGCCTGCCTCCTCGTCATTCGCCTCGGCAGCACCGCTGCTTGAATTCCTCCACGCGACTCATTAGGCATTCATTCTCCGGCAACTCCGTTAATTTACCTCTCCAAACCAATTTCACCATCTCGCAAAAAATCGACTGCAACGTTACATGCACTTAAAACTAATGGCTATTCATATTGCTAAATGATTGTGGAAATATACTCATTCAACAAGGTTTCCAAATGCAGCCAACGTCCTGGGGGGAAAAAGCTCCCGTTTTACTTTTTATCGGGAAAAGGAGTGTATCATTTTCATTTTTTTTTCTGCAGGCCGTTTCAAATTTATTGATGGTCTTGGAAAAAGTGTGGAATTGAATATTCCAATGTATAAAAATTTTGTCGGCTAATGACGGAGATATTTAATTTAATAAAATTAAAAATTAAATTATAACTTTTTAGAAAGAGATTTTCTATTTCGCGCATGTTTCCAATCGTCCACTAAGAGTAATTTTTCAAGAACATCGTTTCTCCCAACTATTATAACTACTCTTTCACTTGAATTACACTTCACGCAAATACCAGTGGAAATGCTGAGTAGTCTAAAGGCATCTGTCGATTTTTGGTGTTGAGTAAATGCCCTTAAATTAATTCACCTGAAATCTCTAGCACGCGTGTTCTCCCTCGGTGGCGAACGAAGGCACGGACGCGTTAAACACCGCCCGGTCATCCGACGCTGTGGGACAAGATGTGGCTATTGCGTAGAAATAGTCATTCGGTCACTCTTAATCTTTCAGTTCGTGCTCAAAAACCAGGGTGGAAGTTTTAGAACACGTTTTTAAAGCCACTAATCACAGCTGTTGCCTTTTTCTGGTTCAAAAATATTTCTCTCGCCGAAAGCGGAAACGATGGCCCGTGCAGCGTACAGCGTCTCCCTCCCTCTTGTGCACTCATCCCCCGTTCCCTCTCCCTCCGAATTCTTTTTTATTTTGGAAAGCGGCAGTCAACATCAGGTTGTACTAATTGAAGAAAAAGTCCGATTTTTACATCTATAGCATATGCAATTTTTATTCCTTGACTACTCCACCTAAGTCGCTCCACCAAACCAACGAAACGAATGACCTCGATAAAAAACTAACTCGGGACTCGGCCAGCTGAGGACTAATCCCCACACGCACCAATGCCAATACAGGAACCTCATGATCTTCAAATTCGCAAAATATCATAAAATCATCATCTTTAAAACATGAGAAAAGCCATGTAATCAATTGCATGATAATTCAACTTTTCAAATTGAGCATTTTGAAGTAATGTCCAAAACTTGGAGGAGGATAAATGTTATTATTGTTCTTAACACCGAAAACAGGTGGGATGTTTTTTTCAATTACAGAGGTAATTTAATATATGAGGAACCCTGAAATATTGTGAAATCATGTAGATTTAGCTGAATTATGATGATATTGATTAGTTAAAATGGAAATCGTTAAATTCAAAATCCTCCATTTGAATTTCATGTATTTTGTACCACTTATCGAGCCATCATAAAAGCCGTTCAAATTTGTGGCATGAGAAAAACTTCATTAGCATAATTAAATTCATTTACCGATACTCCATATGGTAAGGGTAAATGACACTCTGTTATTGAGAGAGCAAAACTTCATTAAATTTTTGATTTTTTCGAATTCCTTTTCGATGAGGCCGCTAACAAGATTTTGTATTTGAAATTGGAACCTGGCAATTTCTCTCAACTTATTAGTGCTCTGATTTCGTGAGATCAGAATCTGGATTTTAATGTTAAATCATTTTGAAAACGTTTATATTATTTCATCATTTTGTGAAAAATTTTTACATTATTTTTTTAGTAGAAAATTTAATATGAGTTTAAAATATGAAGGCATGTAAAATGAAGACAAATTTGTGTTGAATATAAGCATACTTTCCACATTGCTGTATGATATGTATTGAATATAAATGTAAATTTAAAGAAGTGACAATTCGGTGGAATATGGATGGCAAGCATGAATTCTGAAGAGTTGCTTTTCGTACGCGAGGAGAGGTTTTGGCATAAAAGCGGATTGGCTGTGAGCGATAAAATAAAAACATCAAAGAAGCAGGCAAATTCTTCTCGGTTTCTCCATCTGGTGAGATACCTCGTTGCCAAAGTCACGGTGGCTAACTCGTCTTCGAGAGTTTGAGTGCTCGGGGGGAGTTTTTACGCATTTATTTCTCTTCGCGTTGGGAAAAGTCGCCCATCTTACAGCTCGGCCTGAGCCATTCACACGTAATTACTTTTGACAAGACAGATTACTGTGTCGCTCCAATGAATGTAAGAATATATTGACCAAGCAGGAAATAGAAAATCGATCGGAAGAGTATCACATCAACTGGGTTGCCGAATACTGTCTTCCACCACTTTTTAAAACCCTTTCTTAATTGTATCGTCGGAAATTAAATATCTCGCCTGATAGAGAAAAAGGCAGGGATTACTAGAGCTATTTCCGGAAAAGCACCCATTCGTTCATTGTCAAACAAGTGCATTAGAGGAGAGGGGATGTATTCGAGGGTAAGGCGTAGGCAAACAGATGAGAAAACGTGTTCCAAAATATTTTCTTGACGAAAAATATGAGAAAATTCAAGAACGAAAGAGAGCTTTTATGCTGAGGTTGAAACTTTGCATCTTCAAGCACCTAAGCCGTGAGGAGTAGAGCGGAACAAAATATGAGTATGAAATGGTGGAATATGCAGTCGGAGAGTGGTAGCAACGAGGATATTAAATAATGAGAGAGGGAGTTTCCTGTCATAAACCAAGATCAGTCTGTTTGTGCTCCTCACACGCAAGATAAGAAGTTCCGAATGCTGTGTACACTATCAAGGATGACAATGTGATTTTAGATGAGATGACCTTACTATTTCTAATGCCAATTCTCATCACTTATAAAAGTGTACCACAATGATCTCTGCGTATCCAAAATTATACCGATCTTTTAAGGGAAATACTGACTACTTGTAATGTAATAGGGTGTCCCTTGCTGTACTGAACTAATATATTCAATATTCTGTGCTTTTGAAATCGTTGAATGAATACGAATGATAAATAATTGCCCACCAGGAAAGAGAATAAAGAGGGGTTTTGTCTTGAATCGGTCGTCCGACCGTAATAGCAAAATTATGCATAAGCCGTGTTGCCACACAGAGGCAAAGCTGCAGGCGACAGTGAAGAGCGCTGAAAGTGGTAAATTAAGTTTACCCGGAAGAAAGGCTTGGGATGTAGGAAAGGAATAATTTATGTTTCGCGAGTTCGTAATACCAGTAGCCTTAAGCCCTTCACCCAGCGGTTATACTAGGTGCTTCACTTGTTTTCAATCTTAGTTTAATTGAGCACGTTGGTTTTTCTCTCCGACCTGGAAGTTTCATTCTCTCATCTCCAAGGATATAAAACGTGGCCCGAGTGGTTTTATATCCTCGGAGTGTTTCCAATCCGCGCCGTCCAACTCCCGAAGTAGCATATTTCATTAGTTATTAGACCGTAAATTAAAGTGAAATTTCGAGAAAGGAAAAAAGCCTAAAGTAGGCGCATAATCACCTTTATTTTATTCCTTCTAAAGTGGAGTGCCTCTTGGTAGAGTGTAAATATTTGCTGACTTTTTCAGGCAAATAAATTAATTTCCTTTTTCAGGCTGGATCATTGGAAAATCAAATAAATACCAAGTTCTGATTGCCGAAGGCTATATTTTGGAATATGTGGAAGATTTTTTAATAACGACGAAATAAATTGAATTTTTCGTTTAATTGTTTCGTTTAACTAATTTTGCCACGTGCCTCTGTAAAATTAGCTTATCCTCACGAGATTAAACCACAAAAAAACGGATCTAAGGTTAGGCAACCTGAAATGCTTACAGCCCCTTGGGGGCGCGTTTTTGTGCGTAATTGAATCAATCTGTATTCAAATTTCACTCTCTAAGCTCGAGTTAGAGTAAAGGGAGATTTAATGCTCGTGGAGGTAGCAAAAATAATTCTTGGAATATATATATATATACATACACATGCTCTCACAATTTCTAGGGTTATCCCCTATTTCATGCAATAATTTGTGCATTTTGACAGTAAGAAGAATAAAAATAATCCAATAAAACTTTTTATTGAATTATTTTTACTAGATTATAAAGATGGAAATAATCAAATATTTGCTTTTTTCGTCACGCTTTCCTCCGTCTTTTTTATGGTCTTAGCCATATATTTTATTTCATAAAAATAGCGAATTTGTTACCTTAGACAAATACTTACCTTTTATCAAATAACCAAAATTCACTAACTCTTCTTTAATGTAATTTTGGCATTACAATAGTTTCAGATTACTTTTGTCATATATACGTCATTTTTCCTAAAATTCAATTATATACATGTATGTGTGTGTATATATACATACATGGAAACCTGGAAATATGATATGCATACGTATGCATATTATGTTTTGTTTCACATATTCTACATCTACTCCATACCCCGCAAGCCGCCGCAAGGGCGTGTGGCGGGGGGTGTTGGGACACCACCCGTAATTAAGATAGAAAGAAAAAAAACCGCATGCAAAAGCCATATATGTATACTATCCACAAACAAAGAATGGTATACATTCATGCAAGCATTGCATACATGCTTGCATATTATGACACCTTATTTTATGAAATTCCGCTGAATTTTATTCTTATCTCGTTTGCCTTTACCATATTTCCCGTTTTCTCTTTTAGCGATTATAAAGCGTTTTTTTGTAAATATTTCTTCCATCGATTTGCTCTCATATTCTATTTCTAAGTTAAACGTTATCAGATTTTGTGCGTTTTCAACGCGATACGGAGTGCAATATAATTAAAAATTGAACCAAAATGGCCGCGTTGGGGCAATTACTGTTATCGGTTTTAGTTTTTCGATTAGAATTAAAACTCAAGTATCATATTTTGCTCTTTAGCGATAATTATCCGACAGATTAAGGGGGGCTGTCAACCATGTGACACTTTCAGCCAATCGGATTGGTAATCTAGATCTTGTTCTACATATCTTTAACAAACGACCCGTGTCCGTGCGCTATGACAGGATGTAATTTCGATGCGTTGGTTTAGAATTTAATGTAGCCAATCTGAATTTTGTTCACTGTTCATGTTACTTACCAATAGGAAAAATTCATGTTAATTCACTCAAGGTAATGAATGCAACGATGATAGTTGAACTATTTCAATGGAGACCTGAAGGCTTGATTTCTAGAGGCATGTTACAGGGAGCGCTTCTACCAGTTTCCTGAAACACTCTGGCGATGCTGTGGTGTTGCGTTTGTCGCCCGCCATCTTGTGTCCGCTAGTGCTTCGTAGGTGCGCCCTTAATCCTAAAACACGATCATTCATATGTCGATGGATCTCATTGCGGGAAACAATGAACCTTTTGGGAGATTGCATCGAGACATTGGTAGTGTGCGTGATTTCAATGTGCATGCCATATTTAGATCCACGTGTCGTCGCGTCGTTGTCCGCACGTCAACTACATGTATAATTCGTAGCTTGGAGCAAACCGTATCACTGACTACCGCCCTCATCGCCTGCATCACCTGTGGAAGTTTCCCGTTTGGCGTACGCAAATGTAAGCAATTATTACTCTCGGCAAATACTTTGCTGTTTGCACTAAGGAGACAGAAAATGAAACCCTTTTAAAAAAATGGTCTCCTTTAAACGTCTACATCTACTTAATACCCCGCAAGCTGTCGCAAGGGCGTGCGGCGGGGGGTGTTCGGTCACCACCCGTAATTAAGAAAAAAACCGCATGCAAAATCCGTATATATTTATGCAAAAACCCTTCAAACCCGCATACATGCAGACACACAAACTACCAACTAACATACGTACACATGTACCTACAAGTACTGGTATACCTGATGTCTTTGCAATTTTTAATTTTGTTCCGACTTGTAAATTAAATGTTTTTAATATTTCTAAAACTACTTCGGTTTCTTACTATAATGATTCCCGAGTGCTCGGGGAAATAATGAGTATCTATACCGGAATCTATTTCCCTTATTTTATCTTTGTGGTCTAATCTGCCTAAATTGTGTGAGGCCATTGTAATTCCTTCAGTGTCATCGTTAAACTCGTTTGTTGTGAACCTTTCTAAAAGTCTAAGTCTCGCTTGTTCTCTTCGTATTTCAAGTGGCTCCCAGCCTAAATCCACAAAGAGGCCTGTAACACTCGTGTTATTATAACAATTTTTAACTCATCTGGTGGATTTTCTCTGGACTTATTTAATTCTTTTTGCCAAATTTTCTCCCAAGGATCCCAAATACTTGTGGCATATTCCAATTGAGGTCTAACTAGAGCAAAATAACACCTCTCTTTAACTTTCTCATCACATTTTCCCGAATACATTTACACAAGGGTATCGCGATGGTGCGGTTGCTAACGTACAGGCTTCCCATCGAGAGGGCCCGGGTTCAAATTCTAGAGGCAATAAATATTTTTCAGTGGCATCCCAATCCCTCTTTGAGGTGCTTTGTGGAGAGCAATATGAGTGAGTACGACGTCCGTCGGATGGGCCGTTAAACTGCGGACTCTTTGGCGCCTTTCGACAAGAGTAGGCTAATGCCGACGCCGAGTTTCTCTCCACCCTTCCTTTCCCAACCACCTCCAAAGACGCAAATTACCTTAGCTGTCGGTCGTCTTCCTTAAAAACTACAACTAGATTTTGCATTACATTCCTGGCACCAAATTGCTAATTTTGCTTTCGCATTGCACGGGTCTACTGTCGTTGACTCATCAAACTACTTCGTCTGCAGCGAATGAGAATTAATCTGCAGGCTATAAATACTCTTCATATTCTAAATTTCACCAGGTAACCATTTGTGACTGCGATAATTACTTGAACCAATCAATGAAAAACAAAAATCATGGTTAAGACTGCGTAAAGAGCTAATTTCAAATGGTTTACATTCTAATTTCCAGAACTGTGCAGACAATTTGGACGCAGTATCACGATTTTGTACTTTTAATATGTATAATATCGTTAGGTTCATCATTGCAAACACATCTAACTTCAAAAAACTGTGCGAACTTCTTTAAGAAAGTTTTAAAACAAATACTATTTTATCCGCCAAAATAAAAGTTTGGTTAAAATTAGTGAAAACGCGTAGCAATAAAAGTCGATCCTTAGCAAGCCTCGGTCGCCGGAAGCAAGCGAAAAAAATGTCCGTTTTAATTTTATTTAAAAAAAACGCTCAAATTTCTCGAAATGAAAGATTTGTTTTTCTCCATTATTAGTGCCTGGGGCATATATTTATGACGTTAAATGAATTCCAAAAATCCAATTCAGTGTTAAATTTTACAGATTCTACAATTCAATGTTTTTCTCTGAAACTCGTATTTCATAATCGGAATTCCTGTTTCCATTGCGAAAGTAACTAAAGATGATATAGCGTGGCCTCCTCTAACTTTAAGAAGTTTTAAGTATTCTTTTTAAGTGAAAGTAATGAACGTTCATCTTAATGTCGTTATTCCTTTACCCAGACCTCTTTTGATTTTTGTTTTTCTTTTTGTAAGAAGAAAACATTAGGAAAAAAATATTACCCTTCGCCAGCCTTATGCTAACATCTTTTCTCTGGTATTGCGAAATATAATCTGAGAAGAGGTTACAGAGTTTTATGTTCCATTGACTACGTTGAAAAGTTACGGTAGAGCCGATAAATTCTACGAGACAAGTTAAATCCACGATATCCGTTGAGTGCATATATTAATGAAATAAACTTTTTCGCAGACAAACGGTAATATTTTGTAAAGAATAATTATTTATAGGTTTTCTATTCTTCGTCGCTTTTTATTAGCTGGAGCACTCCTTGGTTTTGCATTGAACTATTGCAATAAATTTTCCCCAAATATTAATGAAAATCCCAAATTATAATACTTATGTTTGTTTTTTATTCAGTTCCGAAAAAAATTTGAACTCGGAAAGTTCATCGTTATGAGTGGAAATTTTAGAATTACAATAAATATTGGCTTTGATGTATTTTACCCTTGAATATATCTTATATCTATATAAATACCTTGTATCAAATTTTTCGTTATTTCTAGAACACTCAATTAAATGTATCCTTTAGCCTTTGTCAAAGCAAATTACACAGTTTCAGACGTAATATGATGGAAATTCTTCATGGGGAAAGAAGATACTTTCATTTTCCAAGTAGAATTTTTTTTATCACGACCTAGGTTTCCTTACAACATAACACACATGTTGTAAAGAAACCTAGGTCGTAATAAAAAAATCTATGTGGAAAAGCAATATGTGTTCTTTCATTATATGTCATAGTATATAATTACAGTCGTAAATATGAACTTTATGCTTACCTTTCAAGAAAGTTGTCAAACATTTTATGGCTTTCCAAAGTAAATTCCAAAAATTTTACAAGAGCTAAATTAAAATTTTTATCATAATAGGCAATCGGATAGGAATAACGTAAACTTACAAAAAATTTAATAAAAAGTCAAAGTCTTGAAATGTAATGAAATAATTGACTTTGTAATTCCACACACTTTATTTAAAAACACACGACCCAGGTTTCGACGTTGAACGTCATCATCAGGTGGTCCTCATAGAAGCACGCTGGCTATATATACCTTCTGATCATAGGAGGGGGGGGTTGGTCAGAGAGGGAGGTCGGAGGGGTAAAAAAGGTTACAATGTAGCTGGGAAGAAAAGAGAATTACATTTTTGATTTAGAAGAGTGGTAGGTCTAGGAGTGGGGAGTGGGAGGGATACAAAATTTCGTTGGCAAGATCATCTTTCCAACGGACACATTTCAAAATTTCTAACTGCTCCAAAGCATCGAGCCTTTGACCTTTTTCTTCAAAATGAATAATTTTTGTCACAAAGTCACTTTTGTGATCACTTTCGATGAGGTGTTTTGCAAAGAGGGATGTTATGTTCTTATTTTTTACACATGTTTGGTGTTCTTTAATCCTTTCTTTAAATTTCCGTCCTGTTTGTCCAATATACTTTGTGCTACAATCCGAGCACTTTAACTCATACACTCCACTCCTCTCGTTTTCGGGGACTTTGTCTTTAGTGTGAGAGATCAGGTTCTTAAGGCATGAACGACTGTAAAAGGCACATTTAATTTTTTCTTTAGGTAAACTTTTAATTACTTTTTGAGAAATAGTCCCAAGATATAGTATTCTCCGCCATTTGGCAGTGGGATCTTTTACATGTTCGGGGTTGTAAATGTGGCTTAAGGCTATTTTTGTAAGTTTATTCCGGTAAAGTTTATTTATTAGATCTTCTGAATACCCATTGTTTACTGCTAACGTTTTAATTACATTAAGTTCCTTATTTACATTGAATTTTGACATAGGGATAGCGGTCAAACGGTGGATCATTGCATGAAATGCCGCAAGCTTTTGGGTGAAGCAATGCCTTGAAGAGGAATTAATTAATTGGTCTGTATACATTTCTTTCCTAAAAATGGAATACTGTAACCCATCTTTGTCTTTAGAAATGGATAGGTCGAGGAAATTCAGGGAACCTTTTTCCTCTTTTTCACACGTGAATTGTACATTAGAATTGATAGAATTTAGATGTGCTAGAAACTGATCTAGTTGCCTATCAGAACCTGTCCACACCAGAAGACATCGTCTACATATCTTAACCAACAAAATACATTATTAATGAGAGGGTAGGCTGAGGAGAACAAAACTTTTTCAAAATTGTCCATATACATATCGGCCAGGAGTGGGGACAAGGGCGAGCCCATGGCTAAACCATTGGGTTGTTGGAAATAGGTACCATTAAAAATGAAATAATTTTGGGAAATTTCCCAAAATTATTTCATTTTTAATGGTACCTATTTCCAACAACCCAATGGTTTAGCCATGGGCTCGCCCTTGTCCCCACTCCTGGCCGATATGTATATGGACAATTTTGAAAAAGTTTTGTTCTCCTCAGCCTACCCTCTCATTAATAATGTATTTTGTTGGTTAAGATATGTAGACGATGTCTTCTGGTGTGGACAGGTTCTGATAGGCAACTAGATCAGTTTCTAGCACATCTAAATTCTATCAATTCTAATGTACAATTCACGTGTGAAAAAGAGGAAAAAGGTTCCCTGAATTTCCTCGACCTATCCATTTCTAAAGACAAAGATGGGTTACAGTATTCCATTTTTAGGAAAGAAATGTATACAGACCAATTAATTAATTCCTCTTCAAGGCATTGCTTCACCCAAAAGCTTGCGGCATTTCATGCAATGATCCACCGTTTGACCGCTATCCCTATGTCAAAATTCAATGTAAATAAGGAACTTAATGTAATTAAAACGTTAGCAGTAAACAATGGGTATTCAGAAGATCTAATAAATAAACTTTACCGGAATAAACTTACAAAAATAGCCTTAAGCCACATTTACAACCCCGAACATGTAAAAGATCCCACTGCCAAATGGCGGAGAATACTATATCTTGGGACTATTTCTCAAAAAGTAATTAAAAGTTTACCTAAAGAAAAAATTAAATGTGCCTTTTACAGTCGTTCATGCCTTAAGAACCTGATCTCTCACACTAAAGACAAAGTCCCCGAAAACGAGAGGAGTGGAGTGTATGAGTTAAAGTGCTCGGATTGTAGCACAAAGTATATTGGACAAACAGGACGGAAATTTAAAGAAAGGATTAAAGAACACCAAACATGTGTAAAAAATAAGAACATAACATCCCTCTTTGCAAAACACCTCATCGAAAGTGATCACAAAAGTGACTTTGTGACAAAAATTATTCATTTTGAAGAAAAAGGTCAAAGGCTCGATGCTTTGGAGCAGTTAGAAATTTTGAAATGTGTCCGTTGGAAAGATGATCTTGCCAACGAAATTTTGTATCCCTCCCACTCCCCACTCCTAGACCTACCACTCTTCTAAATCAAAAATGTAATTCTCTTTTCTTCCCAGCTACATTGTAACCTTTTTTACCCCTCCGACCTCCCTCTCTGACCAACCCCCCCCTCCTATGATCAGAAGGTATATATAGCCAGCGTGCTTCTATGAGGACCACCTGATGATGACGTTCAACGTCGAAACCTGGGTCGTGTGTTTTTAAATAAAGTGTGTGGAATTACAAAGTCAATTATTTCATTACATTTCAATATGTTATGCAAATTCCACAAAGTTACGCCTGAGACAACAAACAAAAAGTCAAAGTTTTAGTTTTTCTAATACGCAATGGAATACCTGCATTACTCACACCGTCCGATAAAGCGAGAGGAGTAACCTTTTTTCTCAGGCTTGGATGGGCGAGTCAAATCCTTTTGCCCTCCTCCCGAGGATGCCCTCCGTCCCCAGGGCCTCATGATATGGAGTACGAGGGGCAAAGGTCGGCCCTTCCGCCTCGAAGGGAACCTACTTGCATGCCCGCCTTCCTTTTTGCTCACTCCCTCGCCATAAGGTCCCCTTCGATTCGCCTTCTGTGCACCCATAAGCCAGGCATCCCGCATCTATTCTGATAACCGCGCACCCCATCCAGGCCCGAGGTCGGCCATACAACAAAGCACTCCGGTTCGTCGAATTTTCACACCGCAGCCTCCCGAGTCCTTTATCGCCCGGGTGGATTCCAAGACGAGAAACACAAGCCGGTGGTGCCTTTTGAACGACATGGCTCGAACATCAGGTGAAGGTGAGCCAGCAGTTTGCGCAAATAAAAACCTCAATTTGTATCGAAGAAGCCGGAATGGGAATGAAGACGGTGGTATTCCTTGAAACAGTTGATAAACTTCAAAATAAATGTGAGAAAAAGTAGGATGGATAAGGTAGGTGAAAGGTGTGGAGATCAAAAATAAAAAAAAGGAGAGAAGGTAAACTCAACAACAGAAACAGGAAATAAGAGAGCTATTCATGGGAATGACTTAGGAAATAATGAGGAATTACTGTAGTCAACCATAATTTACATTACTGTAATCAACATTTTCAGTTCATATTCATTGAAAGCTTCGTTCCTATCGAATTGATGATGGACACAAGGATTGAAGTATTGCAAACCACGGGACACGGGTTAAATCAGCCGTGTGACGCGCCCGTCAGGGGAAGGGACAAGGCTTTCACGGTTGTCACCTCGCGAAATCCTTGCAAAGATAAAGCAGACAGCAGAACACGCAGAAAGGACCGAATTAGTTAGAATATAAACATGGAAAGTTGGGTCAATGATAAAAGCAGGAAAGTTAGAAAATATAAAGCGATAAATAGGAAGAGTAAACAGATTTTTTAGGGCTGTGTAAAATGAGACGGAAGGATGGCGGGGATTAATGGAGTGATAGTTACAGAGTAATATACAGCGGAGGGGAAGATAGCCAGCGAGGGGTGGCAATAGCAGTGAGCAAAAAATCATGGAGAAGAGTGGTAAACATAGAGCTGGCGATTGATAGATTATTATTATCAGGACTACTCAAGAGAATTAGCCGATGATTTTGGGTGGGTTCATTCACACCATATATCGAAATCATGGTCATCGAAAAGAGGATTTCGTGAGAAAGGTTTCAATTCTCATGTGGATATTCATCAATTTAAAGAAATCTTAGTTTATAACTTTAATATCTCACTTATAAAATATACTATGGACCGAAGAAAATTATACAATAGATGATGTCTGTGACATTCGACTTTAGAAGAAAGTTCTTAATAACTGTCATTGTTTTATCTTTTTGGGTTACGAGAAAATGTTCGGCATTAAAGAGTGGTCATGATTAATAAAGGTATTTATATAATAAATGTGTCGACTGGGAGGATAAGTGTGACTCATTCAAACCCCCAACAATGCTTAGACTTCACTAGCAGTGTATTGGGGTGGGAGGGAGAATCAAATTTTGGCTTTTGGACAGTATTATTTCTCTGCTATCATCTTTGTTGTCATATAAATGGAGAATATATATTGAACGGTGCTAGTGAGTTAGGAATGAAATGAAGTTGTCAAGCTTAGTATTTAAGATGGAAATAGGCTAAAAAATGGAAAATATAAATAATATTTAGCACATTCGAAACTATCGTTACATGAATAAAAGATGATAATTCAAGAAGAGGTCTCTTAAAAGCGAACGTAATGCCGTTCTCTAGAAATAGAAAGGCTAATATGAATATTAAGATAGAAAAACAAAAACCACGAGCTGGTAAAATGCATGACTAAATTTTAAAGTGTTGTTGACGAAAATGGACAAAGAATAGATAGACGGTGGGGAAAGTAGTGATATGATTGAAAAAAGAGGAAGGAGAATACAAGTGCGGACGGGATTCAACTAGAGAGGAAAGAATACATTAATGATAAGAATCGAAATGTTTGTATGGGGTCCAGGGAAGTGGATAAGCGTAGGTTGCAGACTTTTAGAGAAGTTTGGAGAAAGGAAAAATGGATGGGAAGGGAATGAGCCGGCTAAGTGGGAGACAGGGTGGAGGAAAGGAGACGTCCGAATAATGTAAAAGGAACATCGGATGGAGGAGATGTTCAGAGGCAGTGGGGTGTGATATGGCGGAGAGACCGTTGCGTAGGCGAGTCAGCGCGAGAGGAGGCGTATGTTTGCCAGGCGGTATGAAGAGAGGAAGAATTTATGTGGAGGAGCTCAAGGAACGCTTATTGTATTGTGGAATGCTGCGGCGTTTAGTGTTCGACCGAGCTCAGGAGTGTAGAAAATTTCGTTTCCGAAAAGCCATAACTATAGCCCCGCTTGAACAGGCGGGTGCATCAAAAACTTACCTCTGATCCTTAGACTACTTTCAATAAGTAACAATGCACTTAAGTTTCAGCAATGAGCACATATTTTCCGTCAGATCAGAAAATATATTTGGTCAATTAAAGATTGGATGATCGCTACTTAAATGGCAAAATCACCAAGGGAATCCTTGACCGTCCCAAATCGCAAATTTCAGCGTTTGAAATATGAAAGGGCATACGAAAATATTACTTTACTGCCTCAAACTATTGACTGTGATTCTTTTGAACATTTATTCCATGTTAGACTCTGCTCATCCAGGATATATTAATAATTGTGCGTGATTGTGCTACGCAGGTGGTTCTTGATAGTGTTAAATAACGAAGTAATAGCACATTAAAATATAACAGTCAGTTAAGGGCGAAGAGATATGTTTTCCGATTTGATCTATTAAACTGGGATTAATCATTAAAGTACAGAACTGAGATTAGTCATTAAATCTCGTACTTAAATAAATTTGCTGCGCTTCAACCGCATGGTGTGCTTTCATCATTATGTTATCTGATTTCTAAAAATTCGTACTCCCCGTCAGAAGTAAACATTTTAGCAACAATGAAGAAAGCGATAACATGTTCACTAACACGAACATACATCTACTAAAAAGCAAATAATAACTTTTCGTGTGAGGGATTATGCTCTGGTTGGGTTTACGACCATTGCTACTCCTATCTTGAATCAGTGGCAAAATATTATAATTTCATATCTGAAATAATTTATTTTCCTTGTTATTATTGTTTAAGTCATGTTTTATTATTAATCACCCGCGTTACCGCGGAGTTGATAATGCACATCCGTGTAATTATGAACACTTTGCGATAGAAACATATTTATGGCATCTAAATTTGGCGCAAAAGGTCAGGAGATTAGAGCCTCCCCTCCCCTCCCCCATTGGCCACCCACTTTTCATACTTGCGCACCACATGTGTCATTAAAAATGCTCCCAAAATGAAATCCAAATGGCAGAAGAAACTTTTTAACCCATGCCAAGCGAACGAACGCATGAGGTCGTGGAACTGAATGCTTGTACTATCTGTAATTGGAATCACGTCAAGTTGAAATTATAGCAATGGCAAATTAAGTTACTTTATTCGGCTTCTATCACTTTCATTTCGTCACGCTCTCAATCGTAATTGTGTCCGAGCCAGGACTTTCCCCCTTTCCCCCCCTCATCCCAACCACGCCCCTCCCTAAATTGGAGCTTTATCTTATGAACGAAATTAAATGGCTGATTACCTTTTCCCCATTCGCTATGATTAATCGCCGGAATTGGCGGATAATAACCACCGCCAGATTTTATCTGCCCTATATTATCCTAGCATCAAAAAAGTTGCGCAATGAGTCTCGAATACCCTGATAAATCGTGGGCTCCGTAGAAAGTCCAAATTAGTGTCGTTTGTGCTTTGGCATCACTTGGATTCAATCGGACTAATTCGTTTTTATTCCTGAAATAAAGCCCGGATTACGGTATTGTTGAAATCATAATTTGAGTCATTTATACTAAATAGCCCGTGTGATTATTTGTACTATCATGATTTTTTAAAAGTGTCCAATTTGTTTTTAAAAGTGTCCAAGTGTCTTCCTAGATAGCTAAGATAAAAGTATCGGAAGCTAATAGATAAAATTCCTGCAAGGAGCGTATCCTTGACTCAAACGGATGACGCACCTTGGCAACCAAACTGGAAAGAAGTAAGAAAGTGAGGAAGTAAAGCGCGGTGGTCAGTAGTGGTCTTCATGATTGCTTAATTATGTATCAGCCCTTTTCGCCGCCCCAATTCAGCACATCACACTACAAATGCCTAATTAACCTCGCCCACAACGCCTTAAGCCTAACATATTGTTATTAAATTTAAAAAACTAGGATAAAATTTAAATTCGTCACCGAAACAAACACCTTCACTATACTCTACGGAAATATAAAAAAGGGATTCAAATATATAATTCAACTAATATCCAAATTTTATATATTTATCGATTCCTTTTCGATCAAATACAATAAAAAAGTTAACCAAAGCCTTGGAAACATATTTCGGAAAATTCAAATAACTGCTATAGATGTTACTGTAATGGAGTCAACTGCCGATATGCATTAAAATGAAATAATTTCAAAGGATAAAAATCATTCGCCTTGACCGAAATACCGATGGTTAATTTTTTAATTGTGTTTAAACCAAAAGGAAATGCTAATTACGCAACATTTAATATTAGCCGAATCATGCATTTCAATCTCTAATTAATGTTTCCATATGTAATTCGATAGTGGCCGATACTTTTAGAAAATAAATTATTGTTAAAAGAATGGGGCCAATCTTCCATAAGATCAATTTAATTCAGCACAATAAAGGGGCATTCGCAAACATTCGGATGATAAAATGTGGATATAAGTGCCAATATCGGTATTAGATTGTAAATGTGAGCTAGCCCTTAATTATTTTGGGCGATAAATGATTTAAGAAATGGACCACTGCTATGCCTTTTTTTATATATTTATTTATTTACCTATTATACTTTATGGGCATATATCATTATTCCGTAAGTTTGACACATCTCTCAACACCTGCTTTTTTTTAAATATGTTCTCGTGATTTGCTAATGGGGTATTAATAATACTACTGCAGAATTAATATTTGAATACATTGTTCTATTTCAAAAATCTCACTTTAGATTAAACTTGATCATTTATACATAAATGAATGAATATAAATATGTTATAAATCGTTTCTTTGTGGACCACCCACAAGGGTATTGGAGCTGAAAATAATGTTTTCTGAACCTTAACAAATGAATTTCGGAGCTGCATGGGCAACATTAACTTTGCGGTATTGCATTTTTTTATTATTTCGTCACATATAAGCTGATACTCTTGGTGGTCAACAGTCCTCATGTAATAACAATAAAATGAACTCCAAAGCTGCGTCTTTGGAAAAAGGAACAGCAAGTTCCCAATCGGGTGCCGTGCCTTGCAAAGCACAGAACCGCGCCCGTGGGTTCCTTGCAGTAAAATCAATTAGAGAAACATTTTTCAAAACTCAGACTGATGCAAGGCATCGGGACGCAGCTTTTTTTCAGTCGGCACTTGGCTCTTGCGTTTCTAGAGTAGATACCTTAAAGACTGCATAAACTGCTCTACCTCATCCAAACGCCACGAGGTAAACAGTAACAATATTTTTTCCAAAGTTTAAAAAAGGATATAAACCTTAATTTTCCTTCTCAACATAAATTTTGTTTCAAGCGTGTTTCTTTATTTATTAATTCATACGATCAAAGGGGGACATCTTTGTTCATTTATTTGATCGAAATTATATATATTTAGTCATCACTCAAATATATATATATATATATATACATATATATACATACATATATATATATATATATATATATATATATATATATATATATATATATACACATATATAACATACATACATACATATACATATATATATATATAATGATATATATATATATATATATATATATATATATATATATATATATACATATATAACATACATACATACATATACATATATATATATATATATATATATATATATATATATATATATTTATTTATACATGTATATATAATCATCATTCAAATAAATATATTTAGTCCTCATTCAAGTATATGTATATTTAGTAATCATTCTCACACTGCCGTACAGTTGCTTTCCCTAATGACAGATTGCCTCCCTGAAGTGGATACCGAAATGAATCGACCCCAAGGTCCTAAACCACAGTCTCTTTGGGGCGTAAAAGGTGTACTCACCCGGTTCTGCCCCTCGGAGAATCGTCGCGGAATGTGTTCTGCCCCTATGTCAATGGGTGCCGAACAACATCCATTGCCAACACCTCGGAATTGAAGTCGTCGCGGACCCTTCCGAGCCAGTAGGCTTGCCGTCGGCAAAGTCACAGCAGTCACAGTCTCAGATGCCACAGTCACAGTCCTGAACGGCCGCTCCACCGACGCCGCTGTCGAGATCGGTGAGATCAGTGAAAAGCTGCCAACTTCAAGCGACAGTAGCCATGTTTTTTGCATATTTTCACTGTCACGGCAAAAAGTAGACACATCGGTGGCAAAGGGGTGAAAGCAGGCGACGGAGGGAAGTAGTCGTCGGTGTTACGTTATCTCTGTGTTTGCTGATTGGGCGTCGCCAGCGTGCAATGTGTAAGTGTGCGCTGATTTCCTCCCCGACTCCCGCCCCTCCACTCCTCACATGGTCCAGGCTATTCTGTAGCATTGTAGCTCCAGAGCCTATTCCACATTTTGGCAAATTTTTGAACGAGGTATTCGAACTCTAATTTTACCCGTGGTTGAATATTAATAAACTTTACACACTAAGTAACTTCTCTTTATTTACCTTACGATGAAGAGTAAATTATAACTATCCTGATTATATTCAATGCGTTAAAAAACCGATAAGCTTAACTCTGAATAGTTTTTCTCTACTTAATCTTCGCAACTCTATCGCTCCTTGTATGTTTCACTCGGAAATGAATTCACTCTCGCCGAAGACTTCTAAAGGAGTTATCGTGGTGCGGTTGCAGGCGTTGAATTTATTTACGACTCCTATTCCTGGCTCAAATATGTTCTTACCGCTGTCGTTTTGACGTTAGAAAAATAATAAAAATAAGATAGAATAATTTTAATTAAATGTATATACATTTTAAAATTTTCTCGCGAAGGCTAGGTCATCCGAATAACTGCCAACGGCATCCAACCCATTGGCAATGAAGATAATAATTTTCTTCCGCGAATTAGGCTTTCGTTATCATTAGTTTTATTTGACTCTATTTTAATTGTCCTTCTCACAAACAGCGATTCTCGCATGAGTTTTTGACACATTGATGCCATATCGCATGCAATTGTTAAAATAAAATAAGTAATTTAAAACTACACTAAGCGACTAGGAATTAAACATTCAGAAGTATTTACAAGACTGGCGCGGTACCGCTCCCCGCATCAACACCTCGCCAGTGGCTTTCAGGATGCCATGTAGATGTAGATGAGGTCGTGTCTCTGGGCGGACGTCGGCTCCGACCCACACACTACGTGGAGGCAAATGTGACGTCGACAGAGCGAATGTTCTGTTCGAGAGTGCTCTCTGCTTGGAGCGAAATGATTCAGGATCTGCCCCCCCCTTTTACTCCTTTGGGCGCTGGGCACACGATCGCTTGGTGTTACCTACGGTTGGAACGTCTCTTTCATGAATCTCCATCGCCAAGATAACGACGATAAAGCGATAGCGCGCTACGTGCGAGTCGATAAAGATATATCTAAGCCATGAATCTCAATTTTTTTAGGCTACACAGATCTTCTCACCACTTCTTTTCTTTATTGCCATGAAAACTTCCGTCCAAAATCATTTCGAAACAAATAACGTGCTGTAATAGCTCTAAGTTATGCTCTCCTAAGATAAGGTTTAACTGGGCCATCTTGTTTTTTCGAGTATCTTAATGATTGTGTTTTACTGTTCAGCTTCTTCTTTTCGTGACTCCAGCAATAATACAATTTAACTAATGCTTTTCACGCCCCTATCACTCACAATCGCGTGTCCTGAAGCATATACTTAGTAGATTTAGATGATTTGGAACTAAAAGGATATTTGAAATCTCGGAGCTTCCAACATATATCAGCCACGGAGTAATCGATCCTAATCATGGACACTTTCTACTGTATTTCCTTATTATTTCCCCTGCCTATGCTGTCGACGGGTTTTGATATCATAACAAGGGACATTTTTCATGGGGTGCAAGTATGTTTCTCAATGATAAATCAATGTGAGTGTTGTATTTCTACGCTAATAGCGAGCAGCCATGAATATCCTTGCTTTACTATAAAATTAAATTGTACGAGAGAGGTTTGAACTTACTGTCAAAAGAAAGTTGACATTTAATTTTGAACCATTAAATGATCCCGTTTCAGCACATTTTTTTATTTTAATTGATGTCTATAATCTGATTGCATAGCTTTCTTCTGTATACCATCAATGCTAAAGTTAATTGAAAAAGTTTTCTGGAATCTTGAATACCGATAGCATATAAGATTTCCGTAGCTATTTTCTTTGGCATTTGCCAAAGCCACTCTAATTATATAGCAATAATGGCGAGTTTCCTTCATTAACTCTTAGAAAACCTAAAGTCTACACACATTCAATAGGTATTTATGACAAAACTAGATCACGTCTCCCATAAAAATTTAATTCAAAGGATAAAAACATTAAGCGTATGAACCCTATTGAATTGCATCAAGCTCCTTTGAAAAACAAAATGAAGAATTCAAATGCTTAGAATTTATTTAATTGAAAATTGTGAGTTTATGAATAATTTAACGGTAAAAACGAGAAGGAATTCTATGCTTAGCCTCTAAAATGACGTTAGAGGGGAAAAATACTACAAACCAACTGAGATTTATTGAGGAATTCAGGTGTTGAATGTATGTCAACGTTTTTAAATATTGTACTTTACTCTAGTGTATTAGTAAAAGTAAAGCTTTTAAGCATTAATAATTTTTCATTTTTAAATGTTTATTAATAATACTATTATTAGTATTCTACCATTTAATATAGGTATTAGATGGAATCAGACCCTACAATGGCACAACGATACATTTGTTAGGAGATTAGGATAGTGCGATGGATAACGTACAGACTTCCCATCGAGAGGGCCCGGGTTCAAATCCTGAAGGCAACAAGCATTTTTCAGTGGTATCCCTTTGAGGGAGTACGAAGTCCGTCGGATGGGACGTTAAACTGCGAACCCCTTGGCGCCTTTCGCCTAGAGTAAGCTAATGCCGACGACAGCTTTCTCTCAATCCTTCATCTTTTCCTGTCCATCCCGAATGGCGCAAATGACCTCATCCGTCAGTCGCCTCCCATAAAAATTACTATAGCTGAACTACATTTGTTAGTCCCGCTAAATTAAATAGCTCCTGAAATCCTGCAGTAAAATAATTCCGTCTTCAATACCGCAGGTTCTTTTCGTGCGTAGGAATAGGATGAATCGTGTATCTACCTCTTCCTCGTTTTTCTCAGTGTTTCTCCTCCATCAGTTTTCAGCATCCCGTTTCTACCTCTTCCCCGTTTGTCTCAGTGTTTCTCCTCAATCAGTTTTCAGCATCCTGTTTCTACCTCTTCCCCGTTTGTCTCAGTGTTTCTCCTCCATCAGTTTTCAGCATCCCGTTTCTACCTCTTCCCCGTTTGTCTCAGTGTTTCTCCTACCTCTCTCAGATTTCACTCAACAATCCCAGCCCTTCCCTGCCAGACCAATCACATCCTCGTTCGTTTTCCTTTCTGGACCTTTCCCCCTTTCTATTCTTCTCCACACCCACATTTCAAATTACTCCAGTCTACCACTTTCAAAATTTAGCTCAAATTTGCAAATTGTGCGGAAATATTTTTTAAGATGAGTAAACTGTCTCACACAGGATAGTTTATGACCTCCTATTTTAATATTTAACTTAGCCAAAACGTTTCATCTTTGGTGTGACTTGCTGGAATGTACATAACATATTGAAATGAAATGAATAACTGTATTACTCCACACATTTTATTGTGTTTGGAATTACAAAGTCAATAATTTCATTTCAATTTAACTTAGCCTTTCTCTCTCTCAAAAACCTCACCACCTTAGTTATGTTTACATTTATTCTCATCTCATACCTATGACACTGAATTTCCCAATCGCTTCACAATGCTTGTAAATTGGTGCCTGACTGACCAAATAAAGCTTGATCATCCGTAAACCTAACCGACATTATTATTAAAACGCAAAAGCGCAAGTAGACAATGTCAGGTGGCACACAAGTCCCAAGAATTGCAATCAAAACTTGCCTTGGAAAAATGACATGACATTTCAAATCCAATCAATATCACAAAGGAAAATAAATAAAATCCGTCAAAAAACAATACATTCAAATGGAACATACAAACACCAATCTCTAATTAAAAAATCTCTATCTCATTTACTTCATTTTCCCAATCAACGAGAAAAAAATTAAAACTAAGCTCTTATATACAATTTCACCCAACACGTCAATAGTATTATTACATAAATATTATTACATGTGTCTCTCGACTTCCTGAACCCTAATTGACCATCCCCTAAGTAAGTATTTGGTCTGCATTCAATTCATTCATGGTTGCATGAAACCTCTCTTTATCTGTGCGAAAACTTATTGTTCAGTCGTCCTTTTATATGGCAGCCCTTTTCGGAATGTGAGCAAATACTGTTATGACAAAACCTTCACGTCAAATTTCTCGCTCATAAATCGCATGAATTAGGTCAATAAGAATCTTTTTCTCGCGCTCTTTTTTACCCTCAAAAGGTTCCGTGGGAACAGTGTCCATCCCTACGGCCTTATTTCATTTCGATTCCCTTTATGCCTTCCTATCTCTCGATTTAGAATGCCTGAGTCTAAGCAATACTCATGAACAGTATATTCTCTTTCTATGTCGAAGTCAGTGGGTCAAATGTCTTTTTCTAGATCCTCTATGTTTTCATTCCGCCTATTTGAAATATTCTCTGGCTCTAATTGTTTTCCCTCACTTATCTTTGATTGTTTGCACGGATTTTCTATTTTTACTTCCTGATAGATCTATCATCTTCCTATGCGTTGCTCGCATGCTGCACTTGCATTGTCCATATTTCATATCCTCTTTCCGCGTCTTTCACCACACCTGTTTTCCAAATTATTTCCATCTTTAGTTCAATTTTTAAATCTCTATGCTTCCTTCTCTGAGTTTACATCCTTCCATTTCCTCCTTCTATCGCATATCTCTGCCACCATCTCGCCAATGATCTATGATTTTCCTGTCATTTTACTATTTAGTTTCCCTATTGTATCGTTTTCGGCTTGGGATATCCCTTTTATCAGACAATTTTGCTCCCATTTTACTTTTCCTTTATATCCGTCTCTATTTCTTTAGTCAAAATTTTCTCTGCAGTTCGCTGATACTCCTTTCTTTTCGTTCCTTGTGGTGTTTATAAATTCCATCCTCTTGACCGTCTATTTTCTCCTCTTTTTCCTGGAATTGTACTTCACTAGTACTCAGTTTTCCTCTGAATCTAAATTTATTAATGGGAAACTGTGCAAATTTATGAAATGCTCCTAATTTGGTCCAAACATAAAATAGTGTCACTGATATCTCTCTGAGTCCCTGATCATTATTTTTGCTTTCCCATGCCTTGTGATGTTTAAATTAAATTTTCGCTATGATTGAGCCCTGACCTAAGCATGGCAATAGTAATATTTTTAGGTGAAGGAGAGGAAAACTTGCATAGCCTTTCAATAAAATTTATTAGTTCAAACTTTTTATTTTTAATAAAATATTGGCTTTTGTGAGCCATATAATTTTTAGATCTTGAAATAATAAATTCTTTGCGTGCAATGTTTTTATCATCAATAAATTCAATCTCGATTTTAATTCAAATTAATTATCCAACGAATAGTTTTAATTTGCATTGACTATCATAATATGAATTTAGATAATATCTTCAAATGAATAAAGGTTTTAATAAAGAATAAGAAATTAAATTCCGTAAAATTCTATATTGGAATTTTTTGGGTTTCCGCGAGATGGACTCCCAATATTTTTTCAAATATCTTCCCACTTAACTTAGCTACACTGCCGTTGAGCAGTTATTTTAGCGCGTGAACGTCTACATCCGCGAAATCCAATATCCATGGAAATAGAAGGGCACCGCGTGGCACTCATATCGTGCAACCTAGGCAGCCACCCTCTCTCTCGCCTGAAGGCGGCCCGGGGGTTTGACATCTACCGAAGGGAGGACACCATCACGGCGATGGCCGATAATCGTCGCCCTCTCCACTTCGCTCACCTATCCGGTTTACTTCGTTTAAAGGCCAGGCTTACTTTATTTAAATCCGGCTTATTTATTTAACATCCCCCGCTACACGCCCTTGCGGCGGCTTGTGGGGTATTGTGTAGTTGTAGATTTAAAAAATCACACGATTCATTTTTTCGTCCTACTCATCAGTCATATACGTCCTTTCTGTTCGGGGAACCCTCATTGTATAGCTCTTAAAAGGTACATTTCTCATGAACTGATACTAAGCGGGAGTATTCGGCTGTCTGTGAGTTATTTTCTGGGTTTAAACATCTGAATGACAACAACTCTTTGGTGCCATTTCTATAAGTGACATCATTACTCTATACTCATACTTCGGTCAAATAGGTGATCATCGACGGAAGTGATAATATGAAAACGGAGAACCCTAAAGTAGTGAAGTACGAGATCGCTCGAGTGGGAGGAGGCGGGCGAGACACCAGGGGGGGGTCGGGTTTATTGGGTCAGGGGGGGGAGAAATGCAAGAGTAGGAGTGTGAAAGGGTAGCAGTGTGGGAGATGTGTTTTATTCCATTGTATTCCGTTGCCTGGGTATTTTTAAACTCAGGAACCAATTCATATACGGAACTGTTGATGATTCCCGATTACTTGTTCATAATTTTGTTCATAATTTTGTCTCTGTGCATGTGCAAACTCTCGGTGGCTCCGGATTTGATATTTGGTGTGGAATTAACCAGGAATAAACCTTTGAGTGCAAAGATTAAATTTCAAACTCGACGCTACCGAGAGTTTGCACATGCAGAGGGACAAAATTATGAACAGTAAATCTGGGATCATCAACAGTTACGTATTTGAATTGTTGAAAACTACACAGGCAACGCAACGCAACAGAAAACACATGTCCCACAATGCTTCACGTCCTTCCCTTACCTCTCCTCTCCTCTCCCGCCCCCACCTCTTCCCACTTGAACGCAATCACTTGAGCACTTTGGCAGTACTTCGATACTGTTATCTTCTCCTCTGTTAAACTCCCACTCACATTGATGGCCACCTAGTTGACCGTAGTATCGGGATAGAGTTTCCACAAATATCAATATTGGCTCTAGGATTTGCAAATTACGAATTCACAGCCAATAGTCCACACCCTATTCGTTTAATCACTTCGGATTTACATACGACAGAAACGGAAGAGATGATGAAAATTGAAACAACGATAAAAGATCTGTTTGACCAACACCTAAAAGGCTTTCACGATTCTTGCGTCGGTCATTTGTTGCTACGGTCCCTTTGGTTTGTTTCTTAGTCATGGAGCTCGAAGCGCTGGGAGTGAAATTGTCCTCCCGTCCCAAATATGATTTGATTCCTAATCGATGTGAACAGAATAAAAAAAGGTTTAATGTACAGAGGTTACAAATTTCGAGTTCCGAATGTTGCCTCACTTCCAGCGAGCCAGATGTTTACTGTTATATTCAAACCATGCAGCAGCTGTATAGAGTCATTATTTATTTTTTTCGTTTATTTTTAGCGGACTGCCCTCTCGTCCACATTGAACTCATGCGGATGTGAGGGATTTTGCTGCTAATAAAAATTGCGGCTTCTCACTCTTTGTGCTCTGAGTTTTACGTAGCCGGAAGCTTTCGGATTTCTGTTTAAATCCGTCGTCCGCACGAGACAGAAGAGACGCTGCCGGCGCGGAAATAAATTCACGCATTTAAAAAGCGCTCCTGCAATGGAAGGCTTCCGCATTTATCGCAGCCATTTAACTCGGAACATCTCGCACTCCGGCCGAAAATAGGCAAACGAAATTAGAATGGTCGCAATTGCCCCAGAGCACACAAGCCACCTATTTTCAACGAATATAAATTCCTCTCTCATATTTCAAAACTTCATCTTACACTGTCACCATTATGAATCACTCATATTCATTTCTCCTGATTCTGTAGCTTTTACATTTGCTGACTATGCCCACTTAGTTGCTTGCATTAACGGCCTTAATAAAATTAACAAAGATATATGTGTGTCTCTCAATATACTCTTTGCGACAAATAAGGTCCCCTAAAAACCTCGCCATTTTTTCATTCCTTTGGGATTCTTCTACGACAGCTATGGCACGTGGAGAACTACATTTTTGCAATTGTAATGGTTGCCTTTGCTCACGTTGGCTTGGTTTTCTTTACCTGGATAGTGTCAAAGCAATAAATTTAAATATGTTATTACCATGTTAATAATGTAAAGAAGAAAAGAGCAATATGCAACATTAAGTGCAACAAACAAACCATCGATTTGTCTAATCGGTTTCACGTAAGCAAATACTTGCCAAATGCAAAATTCTAGTTCAAATGCCAATTCTCGAGCATTCGAGCTAGATAAAAATTATGTCATAATTGCAATAAGCAGCATTCGCTTGAATGTTATGCAGCAATACCAAAAGCCAACACAAAATTATTTAAAGAAAAAAGTGGTGTAAATTTCCTAAATCTGATGATGAAAAGAGATGTGTACATTTGTCTATTGAGAAAAAATATGTAAAATAATGGTAATACGTTGACCAGTGTGTAATGTTTACTCAACATTGAAATATTTACCAAATATTTAAGAGAGCAGAAAACCTGTAATTTTATCTTTTTTTCCCTGTAGAATCACCAAGATAATTTTAAATCCTAAATTTTACGCTTTTCCTTATTTCATTGTATCACACATGTTTTTCAATCTCACTTCTCACGTGGATACGGAAGCATTTTCCTTAATAATGGTGAGTTATTTTTTTAATTTTAAGGTTTAAGATTTTACCATAGACTAGATTTGAGTAGAATTTTTTTGAATTTTGAATAAAATATTTTGGAAAATATGCTGCAATCCAAACAGATTTTGATTTTACCTCATTTATCGCTATCTTAAATCGCCTTTTTCTCTCTGAGATTCTGAATAACAAGGTGTCTTCATGTTCTGCAGCGTTGTGATATATTATCGGAACTGAGGTAAAGTGGAAGGATTTGAGTGATCTTAAATTGTTAAAATCCTCATTATAAATGCTTCACCGTGCAGTACACAACCGCTAGAGAGGACAGCGTTATTAATAAAGGGAACAACTTGTAATCGTCCAGGTGTCCGTCTTAAAACCTATTCGAAGCCATCAAAAATGAGTGAGACATGAGTGGGATGAGAAATATATGCGTTCAGGCCACAAGAGATCGAAGAAGGCCAAGATCGTCTCGTGGCAATAAACTCAGGATACCTCAGCCACGGATCCGCCGGTTCTATTCAGTGTGCAGTGGAGGCCCACACCGGGACGCTGTCTGCAGCCACGACATATCAACAATACATGGCGTTCATAATAGTGCGTATCTTTTTCAGAGATGAAGCCTTTAGGTGTAGTCTAGGATATACGGGTAACTACAATAGCTAGCAGTATTTGATTCAACTAATTTTTACCATCTTTATGAATTCACTTATAATTTATGAGGAGGAATTTTTATTTAAAGCTACGTTGTTATAATATTAAAGTAACAAATAAGTAAGTTTTTTATTTTACTTATATTGGGATATGTTATTGCTTGATTTAATATTTATCACAGTTCATCAGAATATATTGGAAAGAGTTTTGCATCCAAAACGTTTTACTTGCCAATAATCTGTCACTAAGCAGGGAACAGTTTCTTTTTCTCCCGATTGCAATGACAGATTCCAAAGCATGGCCCATTCTTGCACTTCTTGTGGAACTGATTTATTTGTCTCCAGCGGTTAATTTTTGGTGCCAATGAACAACATTATAATAAAAAATATTTTCATATGAGTATTACTGACTAACATTTTAAATCGAAACATGTTTATGGGGAGAATATATCGTTGTTCCTGTGAAAAACATATCTATCAGCAATTACAGCTTCATTGGAAGTAAAAATCGGTTTCTTTAAGTGTGATGTCTTTTTTGTATTTTGCCAAATTCGTAGTAGAGATTGGGAGGAAGAAAATAAAGTTGATTGCCCCCAGGCGAATCATTGTCGGAGGGGTCTGACGTGAGAATCGACAAATTATGCTGTTGGCGATTCCTAATCAGAAGAGTTTGACATCCATCTGACGCGCAGCCGAGTGAATTCCGCTTCCTCCGTAAAGAGCGGGAGTGTTGTTGTCTTCCTCGTATTCATCGAAATGTATGCGCACTCCGCATCGGCCATGAGGAAGGAGTCCTGCGCTACCACCCTCTTCTCTTCATACCCTCCCTCCCCCATCATAATCCTTGAAATGCAAAATAAAGGCGAAAAAGCGACTCGGGACACGTAATTGGCCGACTGCGTGCGTTCCACGAAGGAGCCGCAGGTCAATGCGCCCACCCAACCACCTACGGTTGGGAAAAAATTAATCGAACTGGAGCGGATTCTCGGAGCGTCACGCACGGATCTAAATGGGTGGTGGGGCCGTCGCGGCGGGAGGGGGCCGTCCGCAATCGGCGTTTATCCTCACGACACTGCGGGGGGAGGCGGGTGCGGCGGCGGAGTATTCCGTGACTGCAACGGGGCTGCGGCAATAACCCCGCCGGGACGCTATCGCCGCCCCCGGAAGTTTACCTTCCCATTTATTAGCGGTGGTGAATTACGCGAAACAAATGTGAAACACGAGGCGGGCCTTCCGTCTCCCGCCACCACCCCCCCTCTCCTCGAATTACCATTCGGGCCAAGTGAAACGGCGAATGGAAAATATACCCTTTGGACCCCTCTCCCCCAATACACCTCCCCTTCCCACCCCGTGCCCCTCTCTGCCCCGTCCCCCTCTCCGACGCACTTTGCCAAGTGACTGGGTGGAAGCTGGCGGGAGGGAAAAGAGGTCCGACACAAATATGCGAATTGACCCTGAGAATTTTCAGTTGGTCAATTACGGATCTGAAGCAAATACTTCAGTTTTCAACCGAATAAACTAGAGAGCACACTATGGCGTACTGCGAGGTCTAAAAATATGGTGCCACTCGGGCAAATTTTCCTTGAACGGTGCACCTCTGGAACACTCGTGGAAAAATAATGCATATATACTAAATTAGAAAAAGGAGTGAAGATATCTGTCTGTGTGAGTATAGCCGCGGTAGCCCTGGGGTAGAGTGTTGGACGACTGACCCGAGAGCCCGGTTTCGATTTCCAGGCCTCTATGGGAAAACTAAGCTCCACCTATCTCTACCATTACCTACCAAACCGATCGTCGGGTTTATTACTGTGTTTATGATTTATATATATGTATATATATTTTTATATATATATATATATACACATATGTATGTATATATACATACATATATATACACACATATGTTTGTATATACATACATATAAATGAAGTGAATAACGGCAAAGACGGCTTGGAAAGATGAAGTTGATTATATGCATAAATACACGGAATGTGAAGAGAAGGGTATCAGGAGGCGGTAGAGAAAATTATAGGTTAGGAGTGGAAGCTGGATATTATAAAATAAAAAATGGAAATATACGAAGAAGAGATACGTAAAAGAAATAATAGGAACATTATATAGAATACGGACAAAGAAGCCATGGATTACAGGCAAAATGATTGGAAAGGTAGATTTTAGAAGGAAATGGAAGCATATAAGTACAAGAGTTTGGTAGAAAGAATAATAGGGAGTTGAATAATGAAAGGCGGAACACGAGCATAGCGAAAGAAGCGTGCTCTAAAACGCAGTACGAGGAAAGTTTACAAAGGGAGCGTGAAATTGGTGCGGAAGGTGAAAGCGCGGTCCAGAAGTTAGAATAAATAACATAGTGTATATAATATACGTATATAATATTAGGTGGGTCGCGGTGGTACAGGAGTAGAGCGTTGGACTACTGACTGGAGGGCCCGAGTTTGATTCCTGGGCAAGCCTCTCTGTGCACCTGCAGCTCCACTATGTGATTTTCCGGGTACCGGATCTCCCTGGGAAACCATAACCAGCACAGGGAGAGGAACTGGCCCCCTTCGATGTGTGAATTACACACGCCGTCTGGTTTTGTAGTGGGTGAAGTCTACCATCACCTACCAAACTGACCGTAGGTTTGATTACTATGTTTATAGTTATTTAACGCTATATAATAAATAATATATTATATATAATATTATATGTATGTAATATTTTATAGATACACATAATAATATTACATATTATTATACATATACACATACACCAAACGCACTAATTGAACAGTACATGCATTCCAATTGCACGTCCGTTTCCTTCCATCATTATTTCTAGCACTTAACATTTCCTCTGCCCCTTACCCCCTCTTCATTTCCGAAAATACATATTATTTCTCCATTCGCTCAGAGAAATCCTTAAACATCTCCGCCGTTACTTCGCTCAAAGCCAACACACACATTCAACCCACTTTCTAATCCGCCGGGCAGAATTAGTATTTATGAAAAACGCCTTCACCTTTAGTCCAAAAGATAAAATGCACGCTCTGGGTGCCTTTTATCTTATGGACCTTGTATCATACGGCTCTACCTTCTGCTAACCTTTTCGATGGTATTTTCGTTAATTTTTTCCTCAAAAAGAGCCTCAAATCTCTCTTTTGGCCATGCTACATTAAAGGCATATCCTTCCCTTATTTCCACGCGCGTATAAATAAATTTAATTTTATAGCAAATCTCAATTTTTATTTCCATAGATATATTTCACGTTTTTCATCTCGGACTATTCTGCAAGGCTATCAGGCACCGATATATTTCAACAAAATATTACGGATTAAACTTGTCCACCAAATATTAACGAGTAAAGAACAATGCCTTCACTCCCGTAGCTGTCCATCCTGTGTTCCGTCTTCCGCTACATGATTCATGTCATTTTCACTTTCCATTCGAGGCCACAACGTACTTGACAATGCGCAATTCTTACAGTAATATACATAAAACATTCACCGTATCCTTAGCAAACGCGAGTATCCCGATAAAATTTTCAATAGCAAAAATCTACACCACACTTTCAGATACTTTCCTCCGACCAAAGGGCATAGCTCTGACGGTCTCAACCGTATCTTCTTCCTACATACCTGGCTCCGACAAAATATCCTTCCTATTCGAAAGGAAATTTACCGCATACTAATACTTTCTAAATCCACATTCTTTCTCCTTCCAACATTCATCTATTTCCAATTCGGATTTGTTTTCTATTTCAGATTTGCATGCATAGGTAGGCATAGATAGGGGACCGCTTCGCCTGCCAATTGTCGCTGGCGGCCACAGGCATTGTCTCAAAGTGCTTTCGAGATTCCTCACATTATTCCAAAACAATTCATGCAAATTGCACTTGGAGATTTGCCTACAGCCAAGATCTTCCGGCCAACCCCAACCACCCCCCTGACTTCCTACAGCCACACGTATGCATTGATTCGCAAAGAGATCGTTCACCGCGAGAATAAAAACCAGTGGAAGTTTGGATCGCATCGTAGCTTTACCACAGCGGCAACGAAGTGAAATCCTTGGCAAAAACATTTGGTTGCGACGATACATGTTAAGATATAGAGGAATGCTGACGGTCCAATGCGACATGCTATTGCTTGGAACTGCAAACATCAGCTCATGTGCAGTAATCCAATCCAGTTGGCCAATATTTTTACTGATAATTTGACATTCATATTTTTAAATAATCTACCGGTGAAATTATGTTTTGGATGGACACAACTACCAAATATTGTGGCTCCTAGCAAACCACAACATCCTACTCTACACCAGGTCCCTCTTCATCTCCGAATACCCCCTTCCTCCCATCATCCCGTCCAACATCCCTCTCCTGTTCCTTCCCTTTCCTCTTTTGCCTAACATTCTCCCCTCAATTACAGTCTTCAACATCACTTGACTTTGGATAGTGCCTGGTGCACATTCCTCTTCCTAGTTCAAGTGCCCTATTTGATTTTCTCCCCGTTGATGGTCACCTGGTGACCGAAATACCGGTATAGGAGTTCTTCGTAATTATTTTTATTGGCCTTAGGATCTTCTTCCTTGAGATTATATCCCGCTTCTGGTCAATACCCCCTTAATCCACTTTTCCTGCCTCCATAGGATTTCTATCAACAAACCCCTCTCTTCGCCCACCCTACCTAGTAGTTTCTCATTTGTTTTCTTCTCGGTCCACTTCACCCTCTCCATTCTTCTTCACACCCACATTTCAAAAACCACCCATCTACTTCTATCATCCTGCTTCAATGACCACGTTTCCGCGCCGTACATGACTACACTCTACATCATTGGATATTGATATAGGTAAAATATTTATCACTTTCCCGTAGGAAAATAATAGGTGAATGTTTTTAATCCTTCAGTTTGGTTTTTCTCATAACTTATTTTCATTTAAGTGAGCTTCCATTTTTACACACCACTTATTTTATCGTAGGATTTGACGACTTAATCTGATAACTGTTTCATTTCACGTGAAATTCCTCTTCCTAGTTCAAGTGCCCTATTTGATTTTCTCCCCGTTGATGGTCACCTGGTGACCGAAATACCGGTATAGGAGTTCTTCGTAATTATTTTTATTGGCCTTAGGATCTTCTTCCTTGAGATTATATCCCGCTTCTGGTCAATACCCCCTTAATCCACTTTTCCTGCCTCCATAGGATTTCTATCAACAAACCCCTCTCTTCGCCCACCCTACCTAGTAGTTTCTCATTTGTTTTCTTCTCGGTCCACTTCACCCTCTCCATTCTTCTTCACACCCACATTTCAAAAACCACCCATCTACTTCTATCATCCTGCTTCAATGACCACGTTTCCGCGCCGTACATGACTACACTCTACATCATTGGATATTGATATAGGTAAAATATTTATCACTTTCCCGTAGGAAAATAATAGGTGAATGTTTTTAATCCTTCAGTTTGGTTTTTCTCATAACTTATTTTCATTTAAGTGAGCTTCCATTTTTACACACCACTTATTTTATCGTAGGATTTGACGACTTAATCTGATAACTGTTTCATTTCACGTGAAATTATCAATATAAAAACGGATAAAAGCTAAAATTACAAGTAAATTAAATGACTATTCTGTGATTCAAACAGAATCCTGTTTTTGCAACTACTTAAATATTCGAAAGTAGACATTTCCAGTCCTGGGTCAAGTGGGAATTATAATTTCAATATCTTTGGACGTGTTCATAGGACATCCAAGTATACTTATGTCAAAAGAACCACGAGGCAATTAAAAATGATGGTATTTAATTTAATCGATAACGTTGGAATCACCTGTAGAGGGGAGAAGAAAGTGTTTCTATTCACACACCAAATAGGGTGAACTGGGGTGTAAAACCAAATAGCACTGGTGTGTAACGATATGTTTATCGCCTGGCTCCGTGCGAAGAGTCGAGACGTGGTTAGCACCATGTGAAATAAATTGCTGTGCCTTCGCATGACTGGCACGCCTTGGAGTTGGTTTCAAGTATGAATGTAAATATGGCTTCGTATACTCAAGGAAAACACGGAGTGCTGGAGCGCTGCCCATGTGCGCATGAAGTCCTCAGTCGGGAATCGCGTCCTTGGAAGGAATGGACACGACTCATCTCCCGTCGATTCCAGCACCCACGGACGCCCTTTCGGCGGGCGCACACGCGATGTTGGCAAATCTGTCCCTAGAGTTCTAACGTACCCTCGACGTGACACTAGGTTTCATTTGGTCTCATCGTTACGGAGACGAAACGTTCATTTGCTGCATTTTTTATTCGCGACCTTTCTAACTTTGTTCTTTCCCCAACTTCCCTTGCCTAACTTTCACCAATTCCATCTCAGTCTACACTGCAAATCAAAATGGACAGCATCCACTTCTCTTGATTCTGATGGAAATTCTTCAGCATAATTTTCTTCTCCCACACTATTCCTAATACGTCCTTCGTTTTTAAGTTTTGATCCTATCCACATCCACTCCTCAAAATCTCCTAATCCATGCCTAGCATCTTGTTTCAACAAAAAGGTTTCTGCGTCGTACAAACCATATACTAATCAAGATGGTTGAGATTGGACAATAGACTGTAAATAAATGGATGGGTAATTACCTTAATCCTCTCTTGCTATGATTTTATTGTCATATATATGATATTAAACTGCAATTCTAAAGTTGTATAGTTACTAACGTCTAAAGGAGTTTTTCCTTTCTTTTACGGCTTTCAAGGCTATTTGTTTGGTTTAAAATAAGGCCTTAAATTATGCTCATAACTGTAATTGCCGGACGTCCTATGATTGAAATAGTGCAGGTTATTTTTAACAGGGATAGGGAAATGTTTTTATTGATCGATAATGCTTTTGATTTTCTAATGTACATTCTCTATACATTATTCGTTGGTATACATATTGTGTAATTATAATTTTTACTACTATGATTAATATGATTGAATATTCATCTTGATCAATTATGCTTTGGATGATTACCCATTTCGGTAAAAATTCTAACAATGGAGGCAACCTCCAAAAGATATTATATTGATGAATATGGTGAATTTTACAGATCTCATGGTTTTCTGATTAAAAGATTTCTGTTAGATGATGCATTTTTTATTCCATTAAAAACTGCCTATACGGAAATATTCAATATTGAATATGCTAAAAAATATATTTCCTAATATTAAGGCTATTATTTTTCATCCAATCTGACTGATGCATGAATACGTATGCTATTGTACATGTTTCTGATACCTTTCTCAATATCCTTTTTTCAACTCTTTCTCCCGTATAGTCCTTTTCCGTGTCTAATGCATAACTTTCTACTTTTTTGAACCAAGTTCTCCAAAAAGCTAGGTAGGTAATAGGTAAATGATTCCGCTCAGTTATATTTATGCCTATTTATTTTTAATGTTTGACTCAGAAATCTTGTTTATCGAAACCCTGGTTACCTTTGTTTTCCTTGCATCGATTCTCAATCCACACTTCATTTCTGACGCACTCAACAATGAATGCAACCCGCTAGGTCACCAACCAACTAAACCATAATCATTGGAAAAATCAGATTTTATGATTGTCCTGCGTACTTTCAAGCATGCCTTCATCGCTTTTCATGCCTCACTTGATATACCTCCGCGTGTGCGTTGAACAGCACAGATGATACGAGGACAGCCCCCCCCCCCTGCCACTCACCAATACCCATGACGCTCAACCAATTGACACTCGCAACCGTTCAGACTGTGGCATGTCCAGGATTCGAATACGTCACCCCACTTTTACTTCTTCAATGCATTAGTTACATCCGCTCAGAGTATCATGCCGAACTATTCCGCGGGAGCCTCGAATCTTTTCTTTGAAATTCACTGTTTCCTTTACTCACGCTACTCCTCTCCAGCAAATAAGTTTTTATAGCTCCGATAAACCCCGCTCTCCTTTCATCTCACATGGCATATTTCTAACAAATCAGTCTTATACATTACTAATAGATCAATATTTCCATTCTACGTCACCATTTTTTTAATTTTAACTTTCTTCACGTCGAAATAGTTGTACATTTTCAAGTCCCCTGTAATTCGTTTTGAAGTCTAATTAAAAATAAGCTTACCAGCAGTATTTAAAATAAAAATAATACAAATCGTTTTCAATAAATATGAAAAGACCATGGAAAGTAACATGGAAAAAGCATATTTCATTTCATTTGCGTTTCCAATGCATTAAAATTATTTTTTAAATTTCATATACACCAGTTAAATCGACTGAGAAATAAGAATTGCATAAGTTCCTGAGATTTTTTTTCTTTTTGAAAGGCACTCCATTTATTTTCCTTGTATGTGAAAGGGTTTTTTATTTTATTTTGTATAATTTATAATACGCGTAAAAATGAAATTAGTAATATATTGTATGCCTCTGAAATTGCATGGCACCTCAGGCATTATCGTAGCACGGTTCTCGCTAGAGAGAATATTTAAGCGAGGAATAATGCTACCCACCGCTGACCAAAAATTATCATTCGCAGGGAAATATAAATTTGTATATAATTCACTTAACCTTTCCAGGACAAAATTTATTCGACTCTTTACCCAATCATCGCATGCACCAGGAGGCTTCATGCGAAATAATTCACCGTCAAAGATCAACGCTAGAACGACTCAATACCGTTTTATGGGATTAATGCGAACCGTTCCCTTGGAAGTATTGTGATGAGAAAGCGCACGCATTTCATCAATCATATAAAAAGCATGAACACAAATTATACACTGGAATGACATCAAAATTGCTTTTCCAAAGGTTATAACAGGAATAAATTTACTTATATAAATTCTGGGTACTCATAATCCTAACTAAATTAACGGTCAGGCGAAGGACCTAAAAAATCGAACACTTCAGCGATATGCCAGAATATCAAATTCCATCCAATCAAAAATATCCCCGGAGTAAATAAGGGCGGGATCGATGGTGCGCGAGAAATCATAGCGCCGGACGACTGCGAGGGCGATCCGGCGCACCAAAGGGGAAGAGACCCCTGCTTTGTTCACCCCCCTCGAGTTCATGAAAGAGGGAGTGGGTGGATTGGGGGTAGGGGGGCAGGGTTTGAGCGAAAGAAGGGGTGGAGGCAAAAAGAGAAAATGTAATGGACACTCCATCCCGAAATTTCTTTTTATTCCATCCAATTAGTAGGGAAAGCGCCGGCTTTTGAGTCGCCGCTAATGAAAGGCAGAACTTGCCTTCTCTCCCCTCGCACACCCCTCCCCTTCGACCCCCTCCTCCCAACGCCTCCTCCTCTCCTCATTCTTTCAGCCAACCCGAAGCTCGTGTTCTCATCCCACGAGTCCGGTCTCATTTCCTACGAATAACACATTACGAAACTTGGCTCGAAGAAGTTTACGTTACTTCCTTTAGCACGGATCCCTCCTCATCTTCCTTCTCCGAATGGACACAAACACACTCACCCCCATCCTCACCCCCTTTCCTCCCGACACCCCCCCCCCAAACCCGCACTCCTTCCCGACCAACAAGGGATGCCGTCACGCGTCCAGGGAGCCCGAGTCCTCCAACTCCGGTGTATCCGCTGCCGCCCGAAATAACGAGTAATTTCGATACGGTTTTGGTGCGACGAAGCAAGCCGACTGGCTCGGTTGTAACCGCCTTTGCCACCACACGCACTTCCCATTCTCTGGAAACCGCTCTCGACAATTTTAATTCCACCGGGGTAACATCAAAAGGCACTTTGTGGAATTCCTTCACAAAATTATTTCCCAAAATAACTGCCGCTTTAATTATATTGAGACCACTTCACAAAAGGTTCCCTAATGATTAAATTACTCATCCCTTTTCCAAATTGAGAGATGTTTGATGCAGCAATGAACGGAATGTTCTCGAAACGAGTACTTTGATGGGCTACCCTGGATTTCTATGACCGCGAGAAAGAATCCTCGGCAACCTGAGGACGGAGCAATTTTATTGCAGGGTGGAGCAGTGGAAATTGAGAGAGCTCTTTTGAAAAAAAAATCCCCAGATAAGGCATAGAATAATTCTCAAAATTATAAATAAAAATTAGAAATGAATAAATGTATTCATAAAAGTGGAATGTACGGGAAGTAAACTCACCTGTGACCACACACCGTAAACCCTTTGCCAGCTGTGGAGAAACAGAAAGAGGGAGAAATTCAGACAATTTACGGGATATGAATGGGGAAATGGAGAGGTTTGTTGGTTTTATCGTCAAACCCAAGTACCAGGTACTCAAGATGCCAAAGTGATCAGAGGAGCGATTTTTATGGATGTCATTTCTTTCATAGAACAGACTTTATTTTACCTACGTTAAAAGATATGAAGGCAAAAGATGTAATAACCCAATAGAATTGAACTATCAATCAAGATATAACTTGATTGCATTGAGCTCTAACGGCTACTAGTATTGAATAAAGGAAAAAAACTCCAATAGGCGCAAGCAGCTAGAGAAAACGGATGTCCTCACCAATCTTAGCGATCTTAGTTTTAAGTTGGGGGAATTTATTAAGCTCAGATGACTTGAAAGCCAAAGCAATATTGATTGAATTGAGCTCTTACGGTTGGTAGTATTGAATAAATGAAAAAACTCCACCCGTGCACGGCTATTGGAGTTTTTTAATTTATTCACGATATAACTTGTCGAACTTAGGTCGAGATTCAAAAAGGTTTTAATTTTGTATAAGAATAGACACTATGTAACACGATACCTATGTGCAGGATAGACATGATTCAATGCCAATGCCAGCCAACAGCTGAAATTTCCTAGGCTACCCCACTAATTACACAAGAATAAACCCAACCGGTGTCGTAATGACATTGCGAAAGATATCCATAGAGACCCCTTAAATAGTATAAATGTGGAAACCGAGATTATATGCAATAGACTACTGTGCGAGATGGCTATCATCCAATGATATTATTATTTTATGAATGCATGAGCGTATTCACCGGATACCTTCATTATTCATGCTTTAGTTACCAAGCCAACCACGAGGATGGAGTGGGGATTTGGTGCGATGTCGGTGAAGTAAAAATGCGTATGTAATGAAGAATGTATGATTATAATTGAAGGCAGAAAGGGAAAAATACTAGGAAGAGAAAGTTCAAGGCCGTGAAATAGAAAATTAAAATGAGTGTAGGGACGATGGGAACAGCGCAAATTATTGATGGCAAACACGCGCACGTTTGCAAAAAAACCAAATTGCCCTGTCCCGCGCAGTGAATGCATGTTACCCATTTGGTTCGAATTCCCGGGAAGAGGGCGCTGAAGTGCACACCCGTCGTTGTCTGCCTTCGAACCCGCGTATTGTCACCGAAGGGCGACGGGAGGCTAATGAGATCGCGTTTGCGAAACGTGTCATTCAGGGAATCGCGTTTAAATTGAGGAGAGCGGGGTTGAAGGAAGGCGTGGAACGCGTGGGCCACGCACGCCTCCCGGCTAATTGCGATCAAGAGCGTGATGGGGCGTGCGACTGGCCGACAACACTTGCCACGCGCACTCCGGAGAGGGAGGCGAGGAGGAAACCCGGCCATCGAGGAATGCGTTCAAAAACATCGCACGCTCACTGCAGTAAATGATACTTTTTAACTGAGCCATTCCTCTTTTAATGCACGTACATATCCGCCTTCTAATAACATTCTACTATTCCCCTTACCTTTAATACCACATGTACTTTACTCTTTCAGGCTTCACTTAGTGGAATTGTTTGATGTCCATATTAAATAAGTTTGCCGATTTTTCAAAGATATTCTTTTACGGTATAACGCGTTTCACCATTTGCGACATAATCAGGTACAAGTTTCGTTCACATTTCGTGGGAATTGAACTTGTGCCTGGTAATGCTGTAGTTCAGTGGAACGCGTTGCACCTTTAAGACCAGACTTTGAATCCATGAAGCGCTTCACTGTGTCGCAAGGGGAATAGGTGGGGAATGGTCGGGTCGATAATGCATGAAGGCAACCTTACTTTAAATGCATTTATTGTCTAGAGACCAACACGACATACAACGAAAACAATAAACCCTCTCATGACATACAGGTATAAAAATCCAGCGGACACTCACGGGATAAGTCGGGGGCGCAGCCGATCAGTAACCCGTGCTCGGTCTTGCCGGTCGCCGGCTGGTCGCACTGGTAGCACGCCCTAGCTGGCGATCCCCTTCACGGTCACCGGCTGGTCGTACTGGTAGCACGCCCTAACCAACGTTCCTATTCGAGGCAAGACACAAGACTGTCCTCCCCTTCAATTTCAAAAGTGTTTATTCATCGAAGAAGTTGTACATATTTTTAACAGGTAACAATTATAACTAACATTTAATAAAGCATAACAGTACACCTGCAAGGAAGCCCTGTTTTAGGCAGTAAGCCTCTTCAGGGAAGGCCTCCCCTTAGGCATGGGGCCATTATATACCGTCCTTAGCAGGTACGGGACCCGTTAGTCATCCTCAAGGAGTTACGTCGTGGCGAGCCAAACATTGACCATTGCCCTGTGGGGGGGTAATGAGTTTCAGGGTCTCGTGGCCCGCACAGGTAGGATGCTGCACGTCGGACCCTTGTCCTTGCGACATCACCCAAGTTTTCAAAGAGACATGGCAATACTAATCATAATACATGGCAATATACAGGATAGAATACAGACTAATGAACATGAATGCAAAAAAATATAACACACAATACCCACCCACTTAGGGGACCCACTTGCTGGGGTGTAAATGCAAGTATTTTAACAAAAAGCGGTAACAAGGGTACCTACATCTATAAAACAGGAAACGTAGGTACGTGGATTGCATGTGAGGAGTTTTGCGCGTACGTTACTGACGCGGGAGGGGAGTAATGAGTGTCACCTTGTGCTGAACACCCGGATGCCCGCATAATGGTCCCTTGCCCTGAGATATCAAGAACGTTATATTTATCGGGACATTGGACAGTTAACTTAGTAGCTTTGCCACGCTATTCGCCGGGGGGCTCGCCTTTCACGTTAACAGCAAAAGGAGGAACTGCTAACTTAAGTTAACAATGTTGCTTTATTTTGGTGGTGACACCGAGAAACACCGCGATGTTGCATGAGTTGGCGCTAGGGGTTAGGATAGGATAGGCGGGAGGACAGATCAGGGTGTTGCTGTTCGAGCACTGCAAAGAGTATTCAGCCGGTAGACGAACAAATCGATCACAATTTGCGCTCACAAGTAAGGTGAGTCGGGATGCATTATTATGGCCTGCTGTGAGCCATTTGCACTTGTCGGGAACGGTTGGGCTTTGAGAGCATTGAAGCTCATCCCTTTCTGATCCAATGGCAGTATGACCAAGAGTTCAAGGCATCCCGGCTGGCGTAACACTCTCGTTTGGGCTACATCGTAGAGGGAGATATCACCCCCGCTAGGGAACCCACTGAAACATAAGTACGACGGCAGTCTCTTGGCGACGTCTCTTACACTGTCCCTTAGACGTTTAGGAGGGAGAATGGACGGCGTTAATTTACCAATCTCAGCCAACTCCCCGATATCTCTCAGTAGTTGTCCATCATCATGGATTTCACGAATGAGGCGAGGAAGGTGGCGTGCAGAAGACTAAACAATTTATTGGCGGAGTTTATTTGTGTGATAGTGTGAGTAAGGGCATTATTATTTTGTTCAGAAGATGATTTTAGGGCTTGAGGAGCTTTTAAGGCTTGAGTTAGCATGATATCGTGTCTCTATATGTGGCTGAGGCATTAGAGAGAAAGGTATATCTGGCATCGAGGGGACGTTAAGTTTCGCTGGTAAATCTAGAAATCTGCTTAGACAGCGATTTAATTCGGTCTTCGGCGTAAGTAATGCAATCCATAATCTAAAATATCAATATATTTATATCCTCTATAAATGCGTCGGTTATTTCCAGAAAATCTTAACCTATAAATTTTCTCCCACACAAGGGAAAGTTCGTGCTTCAACTATCGTTCGAATTCACTAGATATTTTCCACCATGTTAACGATGAATTAAACTTCACCCGACTGGGCACTTGTACACTTATGTCAGCGAATGCACGCGTTTGAGCCTCCACTACACTGGCGGCTTCATACAGTTGTGGGATGTGTAGGTCGATGTGCACAAACCATTCTCCGGTAGCAAGGGGAAGCTGTTTAATTGGTACAAATAACAGTCCAGCTCTCACTGAGTTCACTGATAGCAGTACACACAGCCGATCGATTGTCGGGAGCTTGAATCCAAGGCCTTCTATTGGCTCTAAAAGAAACGTATTCACATATACCATATTTTCAACAAATCATCACAAACATATTTTATCATACACACGGTGCCATGGAGCGTCTGGGTCTAAAACACAATAGTGTAACTATGCCTATACATACACGCTGAGTATGCACTCAAAAGAAGATGCTCCGCTGGTATTTCCACTTTCGTGCTTTGTTAAGTGCTCGGCGTTTATCATTATGCCCCCTTTTAGCGGAAATGGTTTTCGGCAAAGAGAGGCCTGGGGTCACCTTTGTAATTGCGGCTTCGTGGTATGGAGGAATAATTTTCCACTCGACAATATTCCTTGGGGGTTGTGACAGATTGAGTCTGGTACGAGGGTCTTTGGGGGGCGATGGTATGGGTTGAGGTGTATAAGGGACTGATAAATTTTTGGGGAAAACGTCATGCACTAAGTAGCGGAGGCCAGTTTTTGATGGGCGTGGGCCAGTGCATGCGGCCCAAGGGCGTGCTACCAGTGCGACCAGCCGGCGACCGTCAAGACCGAGCACGAGTTACTGATCGGCTGCGCCCACGACTTATCCCGTGAGTGTCCGCTGGATTTTTATATGTCATGCAAGGGTTTATTGTTCTTGTTGTATGTCGTGTGGGTCTCTAGACAGTAAATGTATTTAAAGTAAGGTTGCCTTCATGCATTATCGACCCGAACATTCCCCACCTATGTCCCTCGCGACAACTGAAGTCTTCACATATGTTTTGAGCGTTTGCTTCCCATCTCTATTCTTTTCTTACGCTGATGCTGAACTGAGTAACTTTTATCTTTATTCAGTATATTCCGTACATTCAGTATAGCGTGCTATTGGGGATCCTTTCATTTTTTAAACTCCCAATTCTATACAAGTAATGAATAATTTAAAAAAATGTGTTTTTTAAAGGAAGGATACAGTATTTCATATTTTTACGCTTAAAAAAATACTCAGCCCGGTTTCTTGCCCCAAATTAGCTCTGCTCTTTCTTCCTTCTTCGAGATCTCATCCAGTTTCCCATCTAACGTTGATGAGTCCTCATCTCATTCCAACTCTTAATTGGATCACGGGCTAATGGGTTCACTAATTTTGACTTGTCCTGCTATCAAATTACTTTGGAAGCATTTGTTGGATTTAAATTTGACTGTATATAGTTGGGTGCAATTGTTTGTTGGATGATGGTGTATGTGTTTGCATGCGTGTTGGATGAAGGGATTTTGATATTAGTGTACATCTACATCTATCTACATCTACATAATACCCCGCAAGCCGCCGCAAGGGCGTGTGGCGGGGGGTGTTAGGTCACCAACCGTAAAAAAGAAAAATACCACATGCAAAAAAAAACAACACGGAAAATAACACCCACAGCAGCGCAGACACTCATGCAAAAATCCCTTCATCCAATACTCATGCAAACACATAAACCGAAAAAAACAACTAAAAAACTGCACCCCATGATGCAGCACGAAAGACATCCTACAACACGGAAGCCAGGACACAACAAGCAAGAAATTGAAACATCACTACCACATGAAAATGCACCACGAAACACTCTACCCCCAAAGAGTCTCTAAATGGCAGGGAATGCGACCCAACGTTGCAGGTAGCAGGAATTTGCCCCCGCGGAGAGGGACGAGGGATTGAAAGGTAGACTTAAAAACAGATGAACGGAACACGAATGAGGTCATTCGGAAAGAATGGGTTATTATAGCAAAACACATAAGGTTAGTGGAAGAGCATGTATTTAAATACAACTAATTATTTTTTAGACGCTGAGGGTGGCAAGTGGAATTTTTGCTATCTATAACCCTGCAGTTGCTATCCCGTATTGTCCGTGGGAAGAAGGAGTCCTTGAGTCGGCTAGTTCTGGCATCTATTTCCCGAATTTTATATGCATGATCCAAGCGACTAATGTATGTAGGAGTACGAATAATTTGCGAGACCTCGGTGCTGAAACATGCGGATCTAAATTTATTTAATAATTTCAATCTTGCATTGAATCGTCTCTCAGCCAATGATTCCCACCCCAAATCCATGAGCATTTCGGTGACGCTTTGCGTTTTATCGTAGGAATTTTTTACAAAACGGGCTGCCCGGCGTTGAACCTTCTCAATTTCCCGAATGAGACCTTTTTCACTCGGATCCCACACGCTGCATGCGTATTCTAAATGAGGCCTTACAAGAGCGTGGTAACAACGTTCCTTGACCTTCGAGTCACTTTTGCCGACAATGCGTCTAATGAATCCCAATTTTTTATATGCTTGACCGCAGACTTTACGTATGTGAGTCCCCCAAGTTAAGTCTTTGGTGAATGTGACACCTAGGTATTTTACCGTATCAACTACTGCTAGGTCACCTCCAGCTAATTTGTAAGCAAATCCCGTTGATCTTTTAAAAAAATTTACCACTGAACATTTATTATAATTTAGAGTCAATCCCCAGTTAGAACACCATTTAGTAATGCAATCTAAATCCTGCTCTAGAATAAAACGATCCTCATCCTCAGATATCTCCCGATAGATCACCGTGTCATCCGCGAACATCCTAATTTTACTTTTCACTTCGCGGTTCAAATCGTTAACAAAAATCAAGAAAAGCAACGGCCCGATCACACTTCCCTGAGGTACCCCCGACGTGACTCGAACGCTGTCGGAACTAGCGCCATCAAGGACTACCCTCTGTTCCCGCTCTGAAAGAACAAATATGTGTATATGTAACTGTGGGTATACTTTTGCATTTATTTGTTGATTTTGCATGCGGTATTGTTCCTTTTTACGGGTGGTGACCTAACACGCCCGCCACTCGCCCTTGCGGCCACTTGCGGGGCATAATATAGATATATATCCGTTAAATTGTTATTATGTGGATTTGTTTCTATCCGGAGTTGAGCCGAGTCAGGAGATCAGCATTTTTTGTAGTCCTCTGCTTCTTCTTTTGAGATCGTTATAAGTTAGTTTCTAAATTTCTATGTCCCGTTAATCGCCGAGTTATTCTTGACTTCATGTTGAACTTGAACTGGTTTCTTAGCTGCAGGGTTGGGAATACATTCTTGATATTTTTCTTTCAGACTCGATTTCCATTCCTCTTGCCATTGTTTCATGATTTCTTTTCAAAGTTTTTTCTCTATTGTGCTTTCATTAAATCGGTCTGTTTGCCTTGAATAATTCTTGGAAATGTGTCGTGTTTTTCTCCGAAATAAATGAGTCGGTGGCTACTCTCTCATGGACCTCAGATTTCATTGGAGGTAAGTTTTCGTTTACGAGAATACTAAGCGGTCGTGTCATCAATTCCATATTATTTAATAATGTGATACTTTTTTGGACGACGAAATTCCAACCGAACAACACTACTTTTGATGCCCTCTTTCTTCGAGCTTTGAGATATAATAAGCTGAGAACTGCTTCAACAGCGTTGGCATTCCCTTTCATGTCATCCCGTATGCTAGAACTTTCTTCTATGCTTCTTGCGAATGCCATCTGTTTGATATTCCTTTGATTATTCTTCTTGGCGTGCTTATTGAATAGGCCATGAGTACCACTCTGTAATAGCTACATTCGTTGGTTATCAGGTTAAATATGACTGGATCAACTTCGAACCTAGCTGACTTGAATAACTCACTGCCACTTTTATTCCTAACTCAAGCCGTCAACCCATTCTACCTTTAAACAGAATAAATGTAAGAACGGCGGCGACAAAAACCCTGTCTTCTCCAGCCCATTTTGATCTTCCACCGGCTTACATGAGTCGTCTGATTAATATTAAAGTGTTTGAATGAGTAGCTTTTACCTCTAGCCTACTCCTACTCGTTCGGCATGTAACAGGAAGTAGTAACTGTTCGCAAAATTGACTGCTAATGCAGTAAATATCAACTAAAAAATAGATTGGTTATATGGCAGATAAATTATTTCACAACAGAAAATATTTAAATTTTTCATTAAAAAATCACGAGTAGAACAGTTAATGAAGTGAAATAAAAAGGATACGGATATTTGTTAATCCGAACTTCAATACTTAAAACCATAAGCAGAAAACCTTGCATTTACTGCGGGGACACAAATTCGAATCCCTATATTTTCAATCGAGCCTCGAAGGACGCATTCTACCGAAAGGTGATAAATGTCTCCCGTCGTTATTTCGCGTGTGGCGATGATTTTCGATCACGCCGAGATTGCTTTGGCAGGCGGATGCTATCGTGGGCATATGTACATCTCCGTATAATGCGCGAGTGATCAGTGGGATTTCGTCGAGAAATGGCCTCAGCCACAGGAAGAATCGCCACGCCTATCGCAGCCACAGCGCATCTCCCAGAGGATGGGGAGGGAGGGAGAGATCACCGGAGGATGGAGGGGACACTCCCATCGCCCTTGGCATTCCCACCGCGATCGTAGGAAAAATCGAATCACCCTCTGCCATTCACCCGAACCCCCAAACTCTCTCTCTCTCTCTCTCTCCCCCATCGGTTAGTTTTCCTCCCAAACTCCGCCAACTCAAACTCCTCCCTTTCGCCTCTTATCGCATTCCCGTGGATCCCCTTCGAATTACGAGACGGAGAGCCTTTTTGCCCTCTTACTCCGCCCCTAAATCCCCTCCTTTCTTCCATGGCCCCACCCACCCACTCTCCACTCCCGTTTCCATCCGTCCAAGTTATATTGTGTGCGCCCGGGCCTCCCTCGCGTCACACCCTCCCGCCCCGTCCTCGGAGAGTGAGTGGGAACCACATCTGTAATGGATTAACCATTGTCTGCTCCGTGTTTGTCCGGTGGCGGAGGGGGCGACGCTGCCGCGCGCAGAGAGAGAGAGAGTGGGGATAAGGGCGCGTTGTTTGCTCGATGGTACGTGCGTGTGTGACTGCGGCGTCGTGCCCTGACGTTATCTGGGGATCGAGTGACAAGGAGTGAGTGGCAGGGGGTTCGGGAAGGACGTCCTTCACCCCTAATCCCCCCTCTCCAACCTTCCTCCCCCCTCCATCACCCCCCACCTCATTCCTTTGCTCTCGTAAAAAAGATGATGGGGCACTGTTTGAGTTCGGCTGATTCTCCGGTGGTGACATGGATGGCGCCGTTTAATCGATGAGACTATTTGTCACGTAGGAATGCTTACAAAAGTAATCGCCGATAGCAGTCTGTGCAAAGTTAGGTTTGATAGGCGCGAGAGAAGATCTCACCTGAGATCTAAAGCGGTGTTCCCCGCAGTGAAAGTTGTCCGATATTCAAACGCGCATTACTCGTCTCCTTGCTTTCGTTTTTCGGAAATACGCCGTGATTACGGTCCCGTGTGTGTGCCTCCAGGGGCGTGACGATGATGAGTAAACCTTCCCTGCGGATGGTCTGACTCCGGGCCGCACCTGGTCCTCTCTACCCGTGGGCCACACCAAGCTGACGGAAAATTGGCCATCGCGGGTTCAGATCCAGTATGGTGGGACGCAAGGTTCAATCAATCGTATTTATATCAGCAAGAAGACTTTTTCCTCAAAAAAAAGGGAAACCGTTATTTGTGTGAGATAATCATTCGAAACTCTCATCAATTAAAATCATATTTTCTTTAAATTATAAGCAAAAACCATTTGTTCAAATCAAATTTCCTTGTGGTGTGATACCTGGAAGCTTAACTTAAACCCAAGGAAAATGCAGCATCATGTCTCTTGCTCTGAAAACAAAACCCCTCACATTCAACTACACCATCAACTCAACTCCCTTGAACAGAGTTACAACCATGAAAGACCTTGGCGTTTTAACCGACCATAAACTAAATTACTCCGACCACATTCAGACTATAAAAAATAAAGCAATGCCCCTATTAGGCCTTCTTAACCACTTCACAGAAATTAAATATCAAGTAGCAATCTGTTCGTACTTCTCAACAACTGTCCTTTCCATAGTATCATATTGCTCCCCAATTTGGTCCACCTCAGCCCAGAAACTAATCTTTAGTCCCTCGATTGCATCTCTCACTTATCTACCAAAATAGTCAAACACTGAGTCCCACATTTCCGCAATATGTACTTGAATACTATTCTGTCTTCTTTATCCATTTATAACCCCCAACAACACCCTAAGCTATCGATCGCCCTGAACTGCCCTCTTTCTCTCTTCAACTTGAGAATGCCAACTCGATCCACCCGCATCCACTCCCTACTCCATCTGCCTATTCCTAGGATATCTCTCACTAAGCGCTCGCCTTTATTTTGCCTCTCCTCCCTTCTAAATTCACTCCCTCACACCGTCGATCCTTTTAATTTATCATGCAACAATTTCACCACCCAAGCTTTATCTCCCTTGTCAACTAATTAAATATTTCCCCTGTCCACGCTCCACTCTCGTTGTTTATGCTGTTATTGTATTTTGTCCTCTTTCATGTTTTTGTTATATTTTTCACTGTAAAATGGCGCTACTGCTGTATTTGAATAATGTTTTAAATAAATAAACTTCATACTTCCTGCATAGTTAAGTACTTTCCACACTCTTCCCTTTCCAGTTAGGCGATATCAATAAAGGCCCGAAATCACGCCATAGAAAGGAAATGCGCTGTTAATGAACACCGTCACACTGCCCTTTCTGTGCCTGCTTATTTCGTCTCCGCTGCATTCTTGCATTTTTCCTACTTGCTCTTCTGCTCCTTGAAACTTGGAATATTCTCCGTCTTTTTAGTCTCTTCAATTATTCCCGCAAAACGCCAAGGCCATCTCATAGGCCATGAAAAAGACTTTTCAGGAATTACCAAGTGCTTTTTATTGCAAATTATTTCAAGACTAGCCAGTCTTTGAATGGTTGCTCCGCTTTTTTTCGGTTTAACACCTGTTTTAATTAATGATCGTGAAATAAATGCACGGACATGAATTTTAATGCATTCGAGACTCCTGATATCCTTGGTCTTAATTTTTATTCGACCACACCTATTCAGGGATTTTGGTACCCACGCGTCCTCGTTTAGTGCAGTCACTATTCTCCCGTGAATAGGTCTGTTAAGTCGAAACTCATTCGTTTCATATTCATTGCCGAACCAATATACCACACTTATTTTATGCTTGTCGCATTTCTCACTTCATCAAATCTGAATTAATCCATTATTCACTCATTCCGCAGTATACTATATTTCCTTACATCACCGGAAATACTTTCAAGCACACGATACCTACGTACTGGATTTAGTCGATATAGCTTATTGTTACACTTTTCATTTTATTGATAATAATTTTAAAATATTAAAAACGATGGGGTTTGCAAAATTCATATATTTTTATGGTTACTTAATTAGGGTGTATAGGATCGAAACTGAATCTTCGCTTTTATTACTTGATACTCTCGAAACATTATATCATAAACGGAGTCAGTCATTACTTCGACGTAGGCATTTTGTAAAGGCAAAACATCTGAACAATTCTGATAACGCAAATATGAAATCTAAATGGCAGATTTTGAAGAAATTTTAATGCCAAATGTTGAGCAGAATAGATAATTTTCGAGAAATTTCATGCATCGAACCCCTCTCTGGGCTATAACCTTAACGTAGTAAAAGGATTAGGGCGTCCTGACGACCCTTAGAGCCGCACTCGCGGGTGTATTGAGATATTTTCTCCTGGTAAGGTCACCCTTGCCAGATAGGCCGAAGGGTGAGAGGGAAAGACGAAAGGTAGTCCGCGCAGCATCTGCTCCTCAGAAAGATGGCTGCAAAGGTCCAGTGGAGTGGCCATTTGAGTGATGGCGTCCCGTTAATATCACTATTGAGAATTGCAAAAGGAAACTACTCTTAGTTATTTTTTAAACCAAATTATGGTTAGCACAACTATGAACGTGAGTCCTGGAAAATCTGGTCCGGGGGTTGTACCAGGCCAGATCTTCAAGGCTTCCGCGTTCGTTATCACACGAATTAACGGCAAATCGGATCCGCCAGTGGCAGCATGGAAGGAGATGCAGAAGAGGACGAAACCATTCAAAATAGGGATCTAGAATGCTAGGACAATGCTTAGGGCATTATATGCTATTTAATTAGTGTGCGGGAGATTTACGTGAGATGAAGGGATAGCCTGGAGCACTGGAGTGATAGTTAAAGAGAAAACCATGCATCGGAGTGGAAAAGAGATGGAAATACTATTGAAAAAAGGTACGAAGAAGAAAACCTTAGAGTGCTAGAGTGATATAAGTTTGTGTCTAAAAATTATGTAGCGTAATTGATGCCTCTGAGGATTCCCGGGCATGTTTCATAGCAATTTTTTGATGGTTGGTATTATAATAATTTATTTGATATTTAGCGAATACCATTCATTATGCTCCACTAGATGCTAGAGCAGGAGAGAGGTGAGTAGAACGGTAGTTGTTTCTCATCTTGTAACTATATCCTTCAGAATTACACGGGATGGGATTTAGTCAATAAACCGCCTCCTCTGTAACCCTGGCGTAATCGGAAATAAAGCAGGGACAGGATTAACAGCGTTGGTCCTTGACAAAGCCGATTAGGTCACCAAACCCGTAGGCAAACTTGGCGATACCAAATACAACCAGGCACCACTCAGTGATTCTGACCCCTATTAGCAATAGGAATTATCCAAGTTTCTCCTTGAAAATGGCATTATAAAGAAAGGTCGATCACTGTCAAATGGAGCCGGAAATGTTGCATACACATGTCTATAAAAAATGTGTGAATTTGAATTTGTAGATTGTTCACCAATTGATGCCTGTAATAAAAGGGCTATCATTTCAATATATCTATTATCCTTATCTACATATTGCAAGATATTTTAATGGGCGAAATATGTATCTCACGTTATTCCTCCCTAATTTTTCCCATGAATTGCCTGCCCATTTTTCTCCCCAACTGGCTAATTACCGGCTCTGAATTTTATTGTTTTAGTCAAATTATAAATGCATGTTTTCCACTTTGAATGTCCCTGCTCATGCGCAGCAAGTCATAAATGTAAATGGTTTACTCCCGCTGAAATTTTTCGAATTTAAAATATATTAAAAAGAATCATACTACTACGCATATAAAGATCCTTGTAAATCCGTGAATCATGATTTCCTACAGAAGAGTTTAAGCGAATGCGCTTGAATACTCATGGATTAACTTCCAGTTGTGAAGATGGACTTGAAAATCTGAATATATAAATCCATTATTCTCTAACAAAATTTAATAAATCATACATTTATTGGTTTGAATTTTTGGGGAAAATGCTTAACCAAAGAAATTTTTACTACAGCTAAGCCAAGCGAAACGAGATCAAAGAAAATAGTAATAAAGCCGAAGTTAAAACACGTGTCGAACAGATAAGGATCCATAAAGGAATTATTTTATTTAAAAAAACGCAAAAATATATGGTTACCAAATGTAATACACATAAAAATGACTTTTGCAGATTCATTTAAAAATTAATCAACTAGGAGAATGCCTTACATTTAATTGGAATATTCGCAATTTCCTGACTAAGTATTCGACAATTCCACGTCTGTGGTAAGTATTAGTGGGGATTGAATAACCAGAAACTCTTTAAAAATCATTCTAACGTTAAAGCAACGGAATAAAATCGGCGAATCTCGGAGCGCTTTAAATCGTCGAACTTTTTGACTCACCCTATCTGGCTGGCATGGACTCGAGACCCCTCTTGATCAGGTGCCAATATTTCCGCCGCTCGGTCTCCTGGTAAGAGAGTTCAATGATTTGCTGCTTATTGACGATTTCGTTCGCTGATTTTCCTGGGAGCACTGCAAAAAACGCTTATAATCCCATGCTCAATAAACATTCGAAACTGCTGCTGGAATTCGATGAATTCCAGCAGCAGCGCGGGAGACAGGATGTCATAATGAATACAAGGTTAAGATACATAGAGGTCTTTATTTGGGCAAAATTGAGACTAAATAGTCCCTTCTACCATGGTTAAGGTACCACAGCAGATATGCGGGTGTTCAGAAAATCATGTTATTCTAAATTATAATTAAACCCAGATATGGGAACGGCGGACGAATTCGCAGTTTCCCAGAAATTGATTTGGATTGAGATCATAATTCAGCAGGTATCTAAATATATGCGAGGTGTGTCAAAAAAGTAACGGGAGTTTCGTAAATTTGCATGATGCACGGTATAGCGCATTTGGCAGTTCTTGCCACAAGGTCAAACGATCAGTAAAGAGCATCACTTACAAGTTTAAGTAAAGCAGCACGAAAAAACGCCCATATTGAGGCGAAGCAAACCATGGATTTTTCACCAATGGCTTTTTCGTGAATACTTGGCCAAAACCAGTACTGTTATGATGTCCTAGCCTCCATATTCGCCAGAAATGGCCGCGTATGATTATTTTCTCTTCCCGAAATTAAAGAGACCCTTAAAGGACCGTTGTTTTACAAGCATAGATAAGATTAACAGAGCATCGCTGAGGGAACTATAGAAGCTATACCAAAGATCGAGTTCCAGAAGTGTTTCGAGGATTAGATATAAAGCACTGATATAAATGGATTGTATCTAATATGGGACTCTTTCAAAGGGGATGACATTGATATACGCGAATAAATAAAACTCTTTCTAAAGAACTCAAATTCCCGTTATTTATTGAACACACCTGGCATAATACCCAGCGGGAACCGGCAAGCTACGTGGTAGAGATTTATTCACACCAGGCATACACAGTGCATAAACCGATTAATTCGTAACATGTATGAAGCATAACTACAGAAAACAATTCTGAATCCTAAGTTAGAGCTTCATGAGACAGCTTGTCCAAAGCCTTCTTAAAATCTGAAAATATCGTATCAACGCGAGTGTTATTTTCACCCAGCATCAAAAAGTCGTGGGTAAAAAGTACTTGTTGAGAAGGAAGAAAAAGAGATGTTGCCACTCGCAAGATCTGCGCTTTCGGAATCTATGCTCATTCCTCATCAATAAATCGTGGCTTTCGATATGTTCCATAATGGATGAGACAATGTGTTCCAGAACCTTATATATAGCTGATGCCATGGAGAATAGTCTGCAAATTCCTGTGATCTTCCCCATCGTCACTGTTACAAACTAGAGTGTTGTTAGCTTCTTTCCAATCTTTGGGTGCCCGGTGTTTCTCCAATATAAAAAAAACATTTTTCTAAATATGGGCTATTTTTGACCACAGCACTTAATGAACGCGGACAGAAATTTTATTGGGACCGAGAGACTTGTTAGGTTGAGTTATTCTACTTGACGCAATATTCCACGACGCGATATATTCATTGCAATCATTGCCTTTTGGTATTGACGAGTAGTAATATCAAGTTATTTTTTCTCCTCAATGAATTAAATACTTTATTGAAGGAGTTAATTCATTTAGTATTTTCTAAGCAGGACTTTTTTTTGTCCTTCTCCGTCCTTAAGTATGTGTACCGAAGCCATATTTCCCTGAACTTCTCCCAATTACGACCAGAGAGCTTTGGGATTTGGCTTAAATTAATCCCATAGAATTTTACTCTTGAAATTACCCAGCGTATTCCGTAGGGCTGTTTTTACATAAGGCTTTGACTTTTTGTGATTTTTCTAAAAAAATTGTTCGGTCAATACTAGGAAAATATTCACTGGTATTTCTCCGTTTTGTGCGGAAAATTTTTAGGAAGTTATTGCTGAATGTGTCCAAATGTCTTTGAATTTTTAAACGTTCCAATTTGTTGAGGAAAGATTGAAATCTTCACCAACTGTCATTTTATGAACTTTGAATGTAGAATGGTCGTCGGCATGATTCCCTTCTCGAGATTCAATGTCGAGTGATGATTGGAATTAGATGGTCTATAATAAGCGGAAGCGTAGTTCCTCCTTGATGATGGATTTTGAACGGAACGCCAAATGCTCTCTACCTCGCTATCGGGAAACGCCTTGGCTCTGCTGATGGATGAGTTTTTAACAGCCATAAAAACACCTCCTCCTTTTATATCATACCTATCTTTCCTATACACTGGAAATGATTTCGGGGATGTGTCATGGTCCGCGATTTCTTTCGATAAAAAACTCGTATTTCCTAAAAGGGCACCAGAATCTACTATCTGAATTCGATGGCTTAATTTAGATGCCTTTTTTTAAACTATTGCAGTTAAACATTTTTTGAAAACTCATGCCACTTCAATTTTTAAAGGACTGATTTTAGTTTTTTTTGCTTGGAGTGGAGTGAAGTGTTTTTTATCTATTTTCCCAATCTGTTTTATTATCTGTAAGATTTGGGAGTCAGAACGTAATATGAAATGACTAAAAGTGCTGGGTTTGATTTTTCCCCAATACCCCTGCGCACTTTCCTATCAGCTTTGCTAGAATGAAGTGTAGCATCTGATTCAAGAGGTAAATGAAATAATGCAGTTTATGAAATGAAATGTTCGATATCTGTTCAAAAAGTATCGCGAATTTTAAATTTTCACAGGTTACGTTTATTTGATTTTCGATTTTTTTGTGGCGATATGTTGGGACTTATGTCTCTCACCCATGCCGAAAGTTTCGGCCATTTTGAATGTTCAGTTAATTGTTTACAGCTGTTTCGCTTGGACGTAATTTGGCTTGTCTTCGATGCTTGCCTATTCCAAAAAATGGATCAAAGAATCTGTATCAAATTTTCTGTGAAAAACGAAATTCAGTGCGCGGACGCATTCCGAATGTTAACTGTGGTATATGGAGAAGCCACCTTGGACCGAAGCAACGTTTATCGGTGACACAAAATGTTCTCATAGGGCCGAGAAGATGTGATGGATGAAGAGCTTGCCGGACGCCCGAGCACGTCAACAACAGACGAAAACATTGATTAAATGAAGAAAATAGTACTGGCCAATCATTAAATCACCGTTAGAGAAGTTGCTTAGGGCCTAAACATATCGATCTTGCCATTCAATTTTTACAAATGATTTGCGGATGACACGAGTTGCCGCGAAATTTGTACCAAAATTACTCAATTTAGACCAACATTTTTGCAATTTGCACGAATCAATCTGCTACAGTTTACGTATCTCGTTAGTGTTTTGGACCAACACGGTCAAAGTAGTAGGGACGTAAGGAGAAGAATTGCGCTAGGCAAAGAGGCTATCACAAGGAGGAGGGAGTTGATGACGGGGACGTTGAGTAAGGATGTTAAGAAAAGACTCGTAAAAACTTTGTTATGGAGCGTAGCTATATACGGAGCGGAAACGTGGTCATTGAAGCAGGAGGATAGACGTAGACTGGAGGCTTTTGAAATGTGGGTGTGAAGAAGAATGGAGAAGGTGAAATGGACCGGGAAGAAAACAAATGAGTAAGTACTTGGTATGGTGGGTGAAGAGAGGGGTTTGTCGGGAGAAATCCTATGGAGGCAGGAAAAGTAGATGAAGGGGGTATTGACCGGCATTGGGGTGTTGAAGACTGTGATAGAGGGGAGAATGTTGGGCAAACGAGGAAAGGGAAGGAACTGGGTAGGGATGTTGGACGGGATGAAGGGAGGAAGAAAGTACTCAGAGATGAAGAGGGACCTGATATAGAGTAGGATGATGGATTTTGTGTTTTGTTTGGAGTCACAAAATATATATTTAGGAGATGTGTCCATCCAAATAAATCTACCTTAACCGGTAGATTACCTAATAATAATAATAATCTGCCACAAACGCACGAATTTGTGGAAGACAAAATACTGGCTTTGGTACCATGCAAACATCTCTGCTCAAACATCGTTGCTTGTGCAGGAGGTTTTGGCCCAACACAACTCACCAATGTTGCCGCAGCGACCGTTTCCTCCAGATCTGGCCCCCATTGACTTTTCCTTGTTCTCAAAACTGAAGAGGCCCATGAAAGGACGACGCTACGCCACGATTAACGAAAGAAAGACCCGACTCGAAGGAGGAGCTGAACAATATCAGAAGAAATGATTATTTGAAGTACTTCGAGAATTGGAAAAACCGTTGGCACAAGTGTATAATATTTAATTGGCATTACTATAAAGCGGACAAAATAAATATTCATGAATAAATAATTATAAAAAAAAACACGAAAAAGTAGCGATACTTTTTGAACAGGCCTCGTAGAAGCATTACGAGGAACAACAAGAAAGGAGTAGGAGCTGACAGTACAGAAAATTATGGTGAGATCAGGAAGCTGGATACTATAGAGGAAAAATGGGAGCAATATAAAAAGGATATCGAAAGCAGCAAAAAAATTGGAACATTAAAAAGGAAAAGGACAAGGAAATCATGGATAGGGAACAAGATGGTTGTGAAGATGGACGAGAGAAGGAAATGGGAGAATGTAACCTCAGAGTTAGGTACATGTAGCAGGAAGTATAAATAGTCCAATAGTAGACTTAGGTGCGAAAAAAATAGAACGGAGGAAGTGTGGTGGAAGACGTACTAGGAAGATATGGGAAGTTTAAAGAGCAATGGCAAAATTGGTGCGCTCGAAATGAAGATTTAAAAACTATCAGGAAGTCAGAGGGAAATATATGTGATAACAATCAAAGGTAAATCAGATTTTTTTCAGTGACATCCCGATCCTTGCTTGTGGTGCTTTGTGGAGAGCACTTTGAGTGAGTACGCCGTCCTTCGGGATGAGTCGTCAAACTCTTAACCGCATGGCGCCATTCTTTAAGAGTAAGCTAATACCAACGCCGGGTTTCTCTCCACCCTTCCCCATTTCCCGTCCATCCCAAATGGCACAAATTACCTCAGCTGTCGGTCGCCTCCCCTAAACTGCTAATACTACCCTAACGACCCAAAGCTTTTTAGTGAGCAATTAAAGCCACACTGGTTAATTTGGAGGACAAATTAGACCTTATATTTAGATTATGCATTACTTCCCAAGGCTGACATTACGAAAAGAAAAAAGTTTGCATGCCATGTCTTCGGCTTTAAACGATGCTAATTGTTCACAAATGTGACCGTGACGTCGATTTTTGTTCTGAGATAATTACGTATTTTTGGTGCGGAATATCTAAAGATGATGGAATTTGACCCTTGATGCTAAAGATGGGGGCACTTCAACTCGCCTAAAAACTCTAATGTGAAGCAGGTACGGCAATTAATGGTCCTTTCTGGGTGTTTCTGAGGTTGCAACAAATTTATTCTCTCGTTCTTCTGGAATTAAAAATTAACAAAAAGGAATGAAACTTGTTTGTAGACCCTGAAACAAGACTCATATCGCGGGGACATTTCAAAACTTAGTCTGTATTGTAGTCTGATTTAATCACTCCCAGCCTCATACCCTATCGGTGGCTTGCAGGGTATTCTGCAAGTAAAAAAATAGATATTAAACTACAGGACATTCCAAAGAGATGGGAGGAATATAAAGAAGAACAGTACGGTTAAAACATTAGGCCAGAATACTTAGACATACTATAGAAAGAGAATAAGGCGTAGAGGATGTTAAATTACATACAGAAATATCCGATGGTGAGGCGCAAAAGGCGTCTCGGGCTCTGAAATCAAATAAGACCAAAGGGGTAGAAAACATTCCCGCGTAACTAATAAAGATTTAAAAGAACGTGGGATTAAGAGTTTTTATGGACTGATTCATATGATTAATGAGGAAGGAATCTGGCGGGAAGACTTTGTGAGATTAGTGTCAGTTCCAATTCCTAAAAGGTAAAAGCTACGTCATGTGAGGACTGCAGAACGATGCGTTTAATTTCACAGGCAGCCAAAGCGGTTGTGAGGACCATCAACAAAAGGATTGAGAGCAGGGCAAACGATTATTTAGGGGATGATCAGTCTTTCTTTAGGAAATGGGAGAGTCAAGCGCGATGCCATTGAAGTAATCATGTGTCCAATGGAGTGGAACATACGAGGGTACAATCAGGATCTGATCTGTCGGTTTCGAAGATTTCGAGAAAGAATTCCATCAAGTTAATTGGATAGAATACATAAATGTATGGAAGAAAATAGGGGTAGATTGGGGGAATAGGAGATTTATCTGTAACCTGTAACTGTCGCAAAATGCTGAGGTATGAGTGGTGGATGAAGAGCTGGCACAGGCAATGTTAGGAAGAGAGGTAAAACGGGGGTGTTTATTGACACTCGCGATTCTCGTATGTGATGTATATGGCGAAGGAGACATGGGAAGAACTGGAGAGGATTGAAATTCGGTGGAGAGTACCTGAAATTTGCTGATGATCAAGTTTTAGTTGGTCAGACAACCAAGGGTGTAAAGCGAGGTGTCCACGCAGCTGGATTTCATGGAAATTCAATAAACCACCTTCACTGAACTTCGAACCGTCGTGACAATTCTCTGTACGGTCACTAAGCCAAGTGGCATGCTTAAGACGCAAGTGGGTAGGGCAGGTGCATGGGTTGACTTCACGGCTACGTAGCCAAGCAGTGTGCCAGAAGGGGTCGAGAGCACAGGGGACCAGACAGGACAAAGGAAGGCAGTCCGGTGGATTTAATTTATGATCGTCATCCATAAAAATCATTCTTCATTGGTATTAACATTAATATCAATACTTGAACCATTTTTTAAAAAATCAGTAGGAAAATCCGAATGAATTTGAGAGACTAAATTTAAAACTTCCCCATTCAAATAAAGCAATAAAATATGTAAATTATGTGCAATAATATGCTGGGCTTACTTGGCTTTAATAAGAAGAATTTTGACACAAAGGAGGCGTAACAAAAAAAAGAGGGAAACGGTATATATCTCTCCTATTTCTTAGAGTGATATAAAAAAGTAATTGCTTCATTTTCTTTGGAATCCTACCGCATGAATAAAGTCTCAATTGCTTGCAAAGAAGAGAGGCTGCCTAGAATGGCAAAGAGGATTCCTCTCAGATCGTCGTCGCTAGCACGCATCGACCATTCCACGGGGACGATATCCTTCCAGGGGCAACTTCCGAATTTTTCCTCCAGTCCCCGAGAGCCGGCGTTTCCCGATTGCGCCCCCTTCTTTTTTATATCTCTCACCCCCCCTCCCCACCACCGGGTCCGCCGAAGCGACGCCCCCGCCTTCCGCCTTGGACCCTTGGGGGGAGGGAATGCGGGACCCCTCCCGCCCCCGCGCGAATGCCATCCGCATGACTGAACCCCTCTTAATCAACGAACCATTAACTCACGATCTCCTTTTCCCCTTTTCGTAATTTATGCCGTTTTTGCACCCCATTATATTCCCAACTTCCAGCGCATCCCCCATCCCCACCATCCTCCTCCCAACCCCGCAGACCATCTTTCTTCATCCCCCAGCCGACACCCCTCCGCCGGATGAAAAAAAGGGGGGACCCCCTCGCCCCCCCCCCCTCTGCCCACTATGTCCCCGCCCCGTGCCAACAATCACCAGCTTGCGTGCATCTCCGCACATTACTCATAACCACGGCCTCTTCCTTTACCTCCGCCCCTCCCCCAACCCCCTCTCCGGGGGGGCAGGGTGGAGGGCCAAGGGAGTAGAGAGGGGTCTCCCCCTCTCATTTCTGGACCCAAGTCAGAGCACCTCCACCCAAACCCTCCGCGGAAGACAGTAAATCTCCCATCCGCCTCTCCCTCCCCATTCATCTCCACCTCCCCGAACTATATTCACTTCTCCAACTTATCTATCCGTGCCCGTCCATCCTCCCGCCACTGCCCCACCTCCTTCCGTTTGATCCTCCAACGACCGTGCATATACTGCCACTGCTCGACTCTAAGGGCACGCCGCGCTCGACTACGGGTAATCGCGCCGCCGCACCGATTGGGTTCCGGGGGGGTCGAGCAGCACTGGGCACCGACAACTCGCCAAAGAGCCAGCCCATGTCCATCCGAGTCGGCACCATGGGCAGGAGAGGGTGATTGGTCATGGCATAAGGCGAGCACAGAATTAAAAAGGCATTAAAGAGAAAAAAAATCGAATTGATGAATAATCGTTTTCAAATGTCATCTATATGTGAAAAGTTATCAATTTAACGCTGGGAAATTCGTGGTGTTGATTGAAAATATGCTATTGAAAGATCCTCTCAACCTCACCGCTCTGATAATTAAAATTGATATTTATTTTTTTACAATATTTTCTAAAACTTGAATATGAATTCCAACAATTAAAAAGATATCGATAGCTGCTTATCATATTTAAAAACGTAATTAGAAAATTTTGACAAAGAAGCAATTGCTACACTTTATCCACGACTATGGCCATTTTATGAGGCGCATTCCATTTTGAGATGATAAAATTCTGTATGTTTTTCAAATAAAATCACTTAATTCCTCAGCATCTCATTAAGTGATGATTATATGATATAAAAAAATTATGTCCGCTTTTCTTCAGCCCAAACTTTTCATTAATTTACCTTAATTTTATTCTATATCAAGAAAATCATTATTGGATTTAAAAAATGTTGAAAGTGAACATTTCCATTATAAAATTAACTGTAAAAGATAGAATTAATAGTTTAAATATGTTCCTTGAAAGTTCAAAATGATGACTAAAATTAGTCATTATCAAACTCCGAATCAGTATTGCGCAGAGAATTTGGCTGTTTTATTTTTTTCTGAAATGAAATCCATTTGACCGTGTGATTCCATTTCCTTTTTTGAATATATTATCACAAACCGCGTTAAATGGCTGCGTAGGTTTTCGCGGCGGTGGTTTGAAGGATTCTGCATTCTCGGGTTTAACCGCGTCGTTGTTTGATGCTGACAACAGTTTCGCCAAAATTACATTCGGCGTCTTCAGGTCGAGATGAGGGACTGGAATTATATGAACCGTGTTAAATGATAGAATTAACAATTTTTTGGCGTGTAAATGAAGTTATTTTTCTGTGCTCCTTGGATTGCGTGGTGAAATAGCAGAGCAATGAAAAATGATTCGGGAGTAATTACGAATGTTAATAAATTCGTTTTCAGGAACATTACGACTTGCAATGGTTACCGCTGGCGTAGTACTGGAGGAAAAATAATGAAACTAGTAATGAGTACGCATTATGTGCGTACTCATTACTAGTTTCTACTAGTACTATTACGTAATTATCCTAATAATTTCATGTGTTTGTATACATATAGTATATATATATATATATATATATATATATATATATATATATATATATATATATATACATATGTGTATATATATATACATATATATGGAGGGATATATATAGTATATATCCCTCCCGGGACTACAACCTTGATGTGGTGGAAGAGCTTCTGCGTTCCGATGACCCCTAGAGCTGTACTGGCGGGAGTAATAATAATTGCTCCGGGTAGGGCCACCCATGCCAGATAGGTCGAAGGTTAGGAGCCCGACGAAAGGTAGCCCAAGCAGTGTCTGTTCCTCAGTGAGGCAGCTGCAATGGCGTCTGACCCCAGTGGGGCGGCCAGCAAGTTATGGCGTCACGTTAAAAACACTATTGAGGAAGGTAACGGGCAACCACCTAAATTATCATTCCCAAGATTAACATGATAGACTATACAGAGATTTTGAGTCCTGGCAACTACGGGGCGCAACGGGGGAGGCAACGCTTCCACGGTCGTCATCCCATAAAACCCTTGCAAGGGAAAACCAGCAACAGCAGGGCAGAAGACGCAAGAGAACAAGACCACATTAGTTAGAATAGGAACGTGGAATGTTAGGACAATGATGAGGACAGGGAAATTAGAGAATTTTAAGCGAGTCACGGAATGGAGAAATTCAGATATTTTACGTCTATGCTAGGTGAGATGGAAGGATAGCGGGGATTACTAAAGTGACCAGTATATAATAATATACAACGGCGGGGACGAGAGCCAACGAGGAGTTAACATAGGATTAAATCAAGAGGTAGGAAGAAGCGTAGTCAACATAGAGCAGGTAATGGATAGAATATTACTAGTAGAGATAAAAGCAGAACCGACAAACTTGGTTATTATTCAGGTATACATGCCACCGAGCACCCATACGGAGGAAGAAGTCAATAGAATATACGATCAATTAGAGGACATATTCCCAGGTGTTCCTGAAGGGAACTATTTGATTTCGATGGGGGATTGGAATGCGACGGTAGGCGAAGGAAGAGGGGGGGACTACGGTTTAGGCACGAGCAATGACCGCGTGGAGAAAGCATTTGAGTTCCCTAGGAGACAGTGATTAGTCAACACCAACACGTTGTGTAGACACCAAAAAAGACGCAGGTAAACATGGAAAATGCCAGGTGACTCAGAAAGGTATCAGCTAGATTTTATACTGGTTAGACACAGGTTTAGGAACAGTGTGATACATTCACACAGCTTACTGAGAGCGGATGCGGACTCTGACCACAATTTGTAGCGTAATAACTCGGACCACAATGAAATGTAGCGTAATAATAAGATAATGCAGGGGCGGCGAATTGGAAAATGGAATGTAGAAGCATTAAATGGATTGAAAAGGAAAAAGTACCAACGGGCAGTAAAAGAAATCATGGAGGATGGTAAAGAGCTAAGTACTATCGAAGAAAAATGGGAAAGGATCAAGGAAGGGTTGTCTAAAGCTGCAAAAGACACTATTGGAACCGTTAACGCTAAAAGGACTAGGAAACCGTGGATCACGGATGAGATGATTAAAGAGATGGATAAGAGGAGAAAATGGAAGAATGCACACAATGAGTTAGACAAAATGACGTAAAAAGAGTCAAACAATAAATTGAGGCGGGCAACAAGTAAAGCAAAAGATGCATGGTGGAAGACTTAGTGTGAGAATATGGAAAGTTTGCAGAGGAAGGGTGAAATTGGTGCGCTGTACAGCAAAAGAAAATATTTATCGTGAAGTAAGAAAGGAAGATCTATGCTAACAGTTATAGATAAGGCGGATAAGATAATAGTTGACGCAGGAAAGGTCCAATATAGATGGAAAAAATATATAGAAGAACTGTTTGGTAAATAAATTAGACCAAGAAGGTTAGAGATAAAAAAGGAACATGACGTAGAGGAAGATAGCTTAGGTCCTGGCATACTCGACGATGAGATGGTAGGGGCATTAAGAAAGATGAAACTAAATAAGGCCGTGGGGTTGGATAATTTTCCTGCGGAACTACTGAAAAGTATAGGAAAATGTGGGAGGAAGAGGCCATATGGGTTGATTCTCAGTGTCTATGAGGAAGGAATCCGGCCGGAAGACTTTGTGAGATTAGTTTAAATTCCTATTCCAAAAAAGGTAAAGGCTACGTCATGTGAGGACTACAGGACAATGAGTTTGCTATCCCACGCAGCTAAAGTTGCTCTAAGGGTCGTTAACAAAAGGATAGAGTGTAGGGCAAATGATTACTTAGGGGATGACCAGTTCGGGTTTAGGAAGGGGAGAGATACGCGTGTTGCCTTTGCAGTAATAAGATTATTACTCGAAAGGAATTTAGAATACAACCCAGAGGTAATTGCATGTTTTGTAGATATCGAAAAAGCGTTTGGTAGAGTGAATTAGGTAAAACGAATGTGTATATTAAAGAAAATAGGAAAAATTGGAGGGACAGGAGGCTAATCCGCAACCTGTACATGTCTCAGACTGCGCAAGTGCGAGTGGGGAACGGGGAGTGCGGATGGGCAGTGTTAGGAAGAGGTGTAAGGCAGGGTTGCCCATTATCATCGTTGCTTTTCAATCTGTACGTAGAGTAAATGATTAAAGAGGCATGGGAAGAACTGGAGGTAGGAATGAAAGTGGGCGGGGAATTCGTAAAATCAGTTAGGTTTCCGGATGGCCAAGCTTTAGTTTATCAGTCAGCTAAGGGGTTGCAAGGATTCCTGAGTGAATTGGAAATTCAATTCGACAGATATGGGATGAGAATCAATATTAATAAAACAAAGGTTATGCGATTTTCGAGAAAGAAAAAGGCTAGGCTAAACATTAAAATAGGAGGGCAAAAAATAGAGCAAGTAGAACAGTTTACGTATCTCGGTAGTGTTTTGGACCAACACGGTCAAAGTAGTAGGTGCGTAAGGAGAAGAATTACGCAAGGCAAAGAGGCTTTTACAATGAGAAAGGAGTTGATGAGAGGGACGTTGAGTAAGGATATTAAGAAAAGACTCGTAAAAACTTTGTTATGGAGCGTAGCTATATACGGTGCGGAAACGTGGTCATTGAAGCAGGAGTATAGACGTAGACTGGAGGCTTTTGAAATGTGGGTGTAGAGAAGAATGGAGAAGGTGAAATGGACAGAGAAGAAAACAAATGAGGAAGTACTTGATATGGTGGGTGAAGATTGGGGTTTGTTGGGAGAAATCCTATGGAGGCAGGAAAAGTGGATGAGGGGAGTATTGACCGGCAGCGGGATGTTGAAGACTGTAATTGAGGGGAGAATGTTAGGCAAACGAGGAAAGGGAGGGAACAGGATAGGGATGTTGGACGGGATGAAAGGAGGAAGAAAGTACTCAGGGCTAAAGAGGGACCTGATGTAGAGTACGATGTTGTTTTTTGCTAGGAGTCACAAATTATTTAATTAGTAATTCTGTCCATCTAAAAACCTACCTTAACCGGTAGATTACCTAACAATAATAGTAATAAATGCGTATTTTTTCGTAATGGCCTAATGTTTTCAAATTCCTTGCCACGTGCATTCACGGTGGCTCGTTCAAAAATTTGTGCATGTATATATTTATATCTTGGGTACACAACATGGGAATACAAATGCGTGAGCCAACAGTATATTTTTAAAGATTATCCAGGCGAGATTCAGGACGGTAATTCTTTTTAACTTACATTGCGGTATAGTTAAATACACGTATAATCTATACCGGTATGAATTTAAGTGAAAATATTTGATGAATACACTAAAGAATGTAGAACTTTCGTAAAACCTCGGATGGTATTAGAATTTTATGTTTAAAGATAGTAAAAAACGTGTCGAAGATACATGACTACTACATCTACATCTACATAATATCCCGCAAGCCGCCGCAAGGGCGTGTGGCGGGGGGTGTTAGGTCACCAACCGTTAAAGGAAAAATACCACATGCAAAAAAACAACACGGAAAATTGCACCCACAGCAACGCACACACTCATGCAAAAATCCCTTCATCCAATACTCATGCAAACACATATACCGCAAAACAACTAAAAACTGCACCCCATGATGCAGCACGAAAGCCATCCTACAACACGGAAGCCAGGACACAACAAGCAAGAAATTGAAACATCACTGCCACATTAAAATGCACCACAAAACACTCTGCCCCCAAAGAGTCTGTAAAAGGCAGGGAATGCGACCCAACGTGCAGGTAGCAGGAAGTTCCCCCGCGGAGAGGGACGAGGGACTGAAAGGGAAACTTAAAAAACAGATGAACAGAACACGAATGAGGTCATTCGGAAAGAATGTGTTATTATAACAAAATACATAAGGTTAGTGGAAGAGCATGCATTTAAGTAGAACTACTTATTTTTTAGACGCTGAGAGTGGCAAGTGGAATTTTTGCTATCTATAACCCTACAGTCGCTATCCCGTATTGTCCGTGGGAAGAAGGAGTCCTTGAGTCGGCTAGTTCTGTCATCTATTTCCCGAATTTTATATGCATGATCCAAGCGACCAATGTATGTTGGAGTACGAATAATTTGCGAGACCTCGGTGGTGAAACATGCGGATCTGAATTTATTTAATAATTTCAATCTTGCATTGAATCGTCTCTCTTCCAATGATTCCCACCCCAAATCCATGAGCAGGAAAAAACTACTAATTGGACCCTTCCTCAAACCCGCATATATTATTTCTTCCTTAGTTCAGCCCATCATCCTTTTACTTCCCTTTCCTCGCTTGCCTAACGACATTACTACCATTACAGTCTTTTGCATTCGAGCCCAAATCGAAATGCTCTGCATCCACCTATACTGGCTCTTTTGAATTTTTCCCTGCAATCTTATCTCCAACATAACACCTACCCTTCTTCGCTTGTTTCCCTTTCCATCAATTTCACCTTCTCCATCCTTCTCAACCCTCACATCTCAAATCTATTTCCACCACCTTGCCTCGTCAACGACCAAGTTTCTCAAAACCACGCTCCAATTCATAGTTTTAATAAGTATTTTCTTAGCACTCATGCTCAGCGTTCCTGCCAAAGATCCATTCTTGCTTCAGATTGCTTCAATAACTAGGAAGAGTCATTTTCTTACGTCCCTACCTCTTTGACGAACTTGCTCCGAAACACTTCCGAGGGAATCATTATGGTGCGATGACTAATGCACTGGCTTCCCACTCAAAAGGTTCGATCCTGGAGGTGACGAAATTGCCCAATGGTGTCCCTTATCCCTACCCCGGATGCTATCTGAAGAGCACTTCAAGTGAAGAAGACCGTCCGTCGGATGGGACTTGTAAAAGTGGACCCATTGGCGCCTTTCTACTCCTAAAAAAAGGGCCGACGCCAGGCTTCTCTTAACCTTTCCTCCGTTCCCTGAACAAATAATTCCCCCCTACAAAACCCACCTATCCTTAACGGCGCAAATGATCTCAGCTGTCAGTCGCCTCCCCCTCCTAATAACTGCTCTAATTAGCATTGAGTTATCAATGTATTTAACAATGATTGTGACCTCTTGGCTGTCTGACTTGCTAAAGGTTGACCATTCACAAACCTGAATGTATGCATTCCCTATTATGTTTCATTCCTACTTCCACCCACCCCTTTTAACCTTTCCCCCGCATATACGCTGATATTTGTATGCTCAGGTGATAATATTCACCCATTTTCTTCCTCTGCTTATTTCGACACTTCATCCGCCAAATGCACCAATGAGTAGCATGAGGAAATAGTAACATGTTACGAATTAATGGTCTATCCATCCACTTCAACCCCTTTCCTCTGTGTTACATTCATAATCCTATTCTATATAATCTAACGAATACCTTCACGAAATGGACGAAACAAACTAATACTGCCGATTACACACTATATTTCATTCTCTAAGTGAGGTCAGTACTGCTTGGGATCAGCTACTCCCTTTCCTGAATGCTAGCTGATTATTTCGTGAATAAATTTGTGACCCAAAATACTCTTTTCAAAATGATTCAAAGAACTATGTTTGCGACGTGAGAAATGAAATTTATTTTACTATGGCTTTTCTAAACCATGCAGTAGTACCGCGATAACGCTACCTCTCTTTACAACTTTATTGTCCTTTATATCTATCAATCATGTGTGTCTAATGCTAAACTATTCCTATCTTATATCATATTCTCTTACTATTCGTAAAATTTGTGGTCAAATATCTTTTATGAATTTATTTACGTTTTCTTTTTTACCTCTTATGAATATATTTTGGTTGATTTAATAATATTCATGACGTGTTCTTATGAGTTTTCTTGGATTCTACCTCCTTTGTTTCTTATATTTCTTTCATCTTTCTGTACGGCCAACCCATTTCCCCTTTCTTTGTTTACTCTCAATATCCTGTCTTCCGCCACGCTTCTTTCGCCCAATCAGCTTCTCTCCTCAATTTATTATTTATCTCTTTGCACTTCATTCTCCTTCAACCTGTTTGTACATTCCTCACTGCCCTTCTGATTATTTCGTAGACATTGAAAATTGAAAGGAAAAATATTTTAAAATTTCTACGAATTCAACGAATATAACGTGAGCGTAATATGAATAGATACCTTACCAACTTTAACGAGAAACAACTCTTTGTTTGCATTCCGAAATTCTTCCTGTTTCAGTGGTTTTATGAATGAAAATAGCTATCAAATGCAAAATTATTCTAATAGAAGTTAAATTTCAGTGTGATATGGGTCAGGTTGATTATTTCATTCCTCATTTTTTTATTCCATGAATAAAGAGTAGCAATGATCCTACTTATTTTAGGTTTACCATATGGTTTTCGAAGTTACGTTTAAGAACAACTTCATGATTAAGTGAACGGAGTATACTCATGATATAATAATAATATTAAAATATTTTGGCGGGACTACATTTTAATTGAACGCTACCCAGTTAATCCTCTGATGAAAATTATCCCTAAAATACCGATTATAACCAACAAATATCTTCTTAACCAGCCAGTTGCAGAATTGCATCGGATTACGCGAATCTAAAATGTAAAATGATCCCCTAAGCTTGAGAATAGGTCGCAGAAGTCGGAAAACGAGCATAAATCAGGTGAGAAGTGCATGAATGGTAAGTGAAATGGGAGCACTATCGTTCCCTATTACTTATTTACGAAGGAACAGCCAACGGACTACCATCGGCGGAATGAACATATCTTGGCTAAATTTTTCGTCCACGGAGCAGTGAGATCACTCTGAGAAAGAGAATCGCATCCGTGGTAAGTAAGAAACCACTTCTCTCACTCATTAACAACGCTCAGCACCCTCTCACTCTCAAGAGGAGAAATCCCTCGCAAGTTAGAGGTTAATCGGTTATTCATTCTTCGAATCACAAGATTCAACCCGTGGGATTAGAAATACTAGAAAAAGGTATAATTTGCTCCCTAATTACCACTCTGGCAACTAGAGGTAAAAACCTTTGTTAGTTGATTGTGAAGTAGCCCTTCGGTCTTGGCGATCAACAACGTAGAGCACAGGAGACCTATTGTTTCATCTCCGAATTTTCCAAAAACGATTTCAACCCTCTCGAGTACTTAGAACCATCAGAAGAATTAATATGTCACTCTTCACAACATCCTAGTCGTGCGAAAGGTGGAAAAAGGCAACGTGGAGGTGAGCGTAGACAAAAGCGTTTACTCGCGGTAATGCTAATAAATGCAGCTTCAAAAGTGATTACCCCACCACCAAATTACATAAAGTCAACCTCCTCAAGCTCCGTGGTTTTCCCACCAAATAAAAGTTTCCAACTAGCTGTAGTAAATCTCCTTGCGCCACGGTTGGATAGAAGGCCCACAAGTCTACCATTCCATAAATCACCGATTTGAAATCACCAGAAGCACGAAGATTGAGCTCACTCTACCGTCATTTTTCGAAGTTTTCTCCGTCGCATAGAATCATGATTCCAAGTGTGCTCACAAATATCCCATCAATAAAAGTGCAACTGCCGGAGTGCACCTTTGTGTCAATCGGCACGAGCAATGTGTTCACCAGTGTCTGAAGTTGTTTGTAAACCATAACTTGCACAAAAATCACGGTAAAAAATTATAAACGATCATAGGGCATGGTTCCTGTTGACAGTTCAGAAAGGAAATTGTTTCCGTTTATGAGTCAAGTAGGGACACATCGCATAGGGACTCCATAGGACTGAGCATACACGAGTAAAACTATGGATGATTTCTGTGATGTCATTTTGAGATGTTGCACCATTACGAAACCCAGGAGGTGGAATAAATAAACAAATGTGGAATTAACAAGCGTTTTGACCCTTTCATTTTCATATTGTTATTAATAATATATTTACACTTTATCTGGGTATACTCTGCCATTGTTACTAGACCAATTAATAAAAAATTACTTAGGTGGATAAGAGGATATTTAGCGGATAAGAGATTACAATAATTATATATATATATATATATATATATATATATATATATATATATATATATATATATATATATATATATATTATTAGGTAATCTACCGGTTAAGGTAGGTTTTTGGATTGACCTAGCTAATAATATATATTATGGGACTCCTAACAAAATACAAAATCCAGTCTCCTACTCTAAATCAGGTCCTTTCAGTCCTCAGGACTACCTTTCGTCTGGCCCCTAACCTTCGACCTATCTGGCATGGGTGACCCTACCAGGAGTAATTATTATTACTCCCGCCAGCACAGCTCTAGGGGTCATCGGAACGCACAAGCCCTTCCACCACGTCAAGGTTGTATCCGGGGAAGGTTGACAAATTTCAATACTGCGTAAATTTCTCTCGGGTCCTCCACCGGGTTATATCGTCCATATTGGCCGACGTTTCGATGTCCGACTCGGTCATCGTCTTCGGGGCTTCTGATTGCCGTTTGCCTCAGTTCAGTTCAGTTAAGTTTAAAGGTTTTATTTACGTAAAGAATCAGCGTACAAGAGTGAATATAAAATATATAGTGAAACGTAACAACAACAATACGGAATCCCCGTTTTAGGATCAGCTTCTTTTCGGGGTGGAAACAACGGAATAGGACAGGCCACAAAAAGGGTAGCGTTTGCGGAATAAGTTTGCCTCGTTTTACGTTTTAAAGGTTTTTATTTCCGTATAGATTAGAATGACAAGGATTGACATAAAATATATATTGAAACATAATAAAACAACACGGAAACCCCGTTTTAGGATACACTCCTCTTCGGGGTGGAAAAAAAAATAAATAGAGTAAAGGCTACAAAGATGGTAGCGGTTGTATTCTTGATGGTATTCTTTTCTGCGGGAGCGGTATCGGCCCGGTCATCCCAGCAACCGGACCCAGATCTTATTCCCCTTCGTAGGAGAACCAAGAAGTGACAAGTGATTGGCACAACGAAATTAATAAAAGTAATATAGTGCTACAACTAGACATTCCAAGAAACTTGTTATGATCCTTACGTGAAAAACATTTATAGTTAATCCTTTTGTTACCTTTATTTTACTGTTATCTGTTTAATTGTTATTCACCCATGTTTCTGTTATTACTTCTGTTGTTACTCTCCTTCCCAACTCTCTTCTCCGGTGGTCTGGCGGAGGTTTTACGGGTTTCCCTCCGCCCGCGGACAAATGTCAGGCCTATACCGCTCCCGCTGAAAGCGTGTTAAACAAGGTTATTCCGCAAACGCTACCCTCTTTGTAGCCTTTCCAATTTTGTTATTTCCACCCCGAAGAGGAGTTGATCCTAAAACGGGGTTTCCGTATTGTTGATGTAATGTTTTCACTGTATATTTTATATCTACTCTTGTAATTCTGATTCTTGACGGAAATAAAAACCTTTAAAAGTAAAGTAAGTAAGAGTAAGAGGGCTTCCGCAGCGAGCATTCTACGACTCATCAGATCGCGCGCCTGCTGAATTATGTCACAGAAGATTTCAACCGACGGCACTCCACCGTTGGCGCCTTCTTCGACATCAGCAAGGCGTTCGATCGAGTTTGGCACGAGGGCTTGCTGTGAAAGCTTGATTGCTTCGGGTTTCCTCGCCGGTGGACGGATATCATGGCATCATAGCTTCGCGGCAGGACGTTCCGGGTCAGCTGGGGTCACGCGCTCTCGGAGAAGAGGAGTATACGAGTGGGCGTTCCGCAGGGAAGTTTGCTCTCGCCGCTCCTCTTCAACATCTATTCAGCGGACATCCCCGATGGCTTCGGAACCAACGTCCTCATCGCGACGTATGCAGATGATTCGGCGATCTTGGCACGCTCTTCGCGGCAGCACCTTGCGGCTCGATACCTGCAGCGGGCGGTCGACTGTGGCAGAAATGCTGGGCAGCGAAAGGAGCCGGCGAGGAGTCAGCCGGACGACCACGTTGCGGCATTCAGATGCCCTGAAGACGATGATCGAGTCGGACATCGAAACGTCGGCCAATATGGACGATATAACCCGGTGGAGGACCCGAGAGGAATTAACGCAGCTGATGCGCCGGGAAAACACCATATCTTTTAAATTTCAACACATATCTGCATTAGGCAATAATGTGTCACAGTCGAGTTAAGCTTTAAATTTATTTTTTAATTAAGAAAGCAGGAGTGGTAATGTAATATTTCGTTTTGTCTCTCTCTCTTTAACTCACCCGTCCCATGTACTTGTTTCTCTTCGAGGATGTATGCGAGCGTAGTGGATTTCCTCTGAAAATTTTCAGTTGTCCATTCAAAAATTTTCCCGTTGATCCCAAATGCTGGTCACGTACTATTCCAAGTGTGGCGGAACTAAAGGGAGGTTAGATCTCAATTTCAATTTTTTTTCGATCTTTTTTTAATGTTCCTACATACAATACATCTAATAAGACGTAAGTATCTAATAAGACGCATGTTATTTTAATGCGTGTCCCATAAAAATTTAAATAATAAGTGCAAAACTTAGGTCTCTGACCTAATCTGAGTTGAGTTGTTCCATTTCATTACATTTATTTCATACTTAACCTCTTACGTGCCCATAACATATAAAATGTGTAGCACCCGTGGTAACAACCTGTTAGCCGGAATTACTATAGCACCCTAAATTCTTATCTGATGTAATCCAAACGATGGTCACCACTTTTATTTTGTCATGTTATAGGATCAGTAACCCCTTTTACACTATAAATACTGTACGGCACTCATCAACTCATATTCTGAGTTAGTGGGAAGTTAATCATGGCACTCTCCTGTTGCTGACTGAGTCATTTCATCTTGTTTAGCAAGAAAAATAAGAGAGTAATGCACTTCGGATAACATTCGGCATTAAAGACAAATTTTATTATTATTATTATAAGGTAATCTGCCGGTTAAGGTAGATTTTGGATGGACACAACCGCCAAATAAATATTTTGTGACTCCTACAAAAACACAATCCAGCAACCTACTCTACATCAGGTCCGTCTTCATCTCCGAATACCTCCTTCCTCCCTTCATCCGTCCAACATCCCTATCCTGTTCCTGCCCTTTCCTCATTGGTTTAACATTCTCCCCTCTATTACAGTCTTCAACATCCCACTGCCGGTCAATAACCCCTTTATCCACTTTTCCTGCCTCCATAGGATTTCTCCCAACAATCCCCTTTCTTCGCCCACCCTACCTAGTAGTTTCTCCTTTGTTTTCTTCTTTGTCCATTTCACCTCCTCCATTCTTCTCCACACCCACATTTCAAAAGCCTCCAATCTACAACTATCCTTCTGCTTCAGTGCCCACGTTTCCACGCCGTACATAACTACGCACCATATCAAAGTTTTACGAGTATTTTCTTAATATCCTAACTCATCGTCCCTGTCATTAAATCCCTCGTCCTCGTGAAAGCCTTTTTTGCCTAGTGCAATTCTCCTCCTTACTTTCCTACTACTTTGACCGTGTAGAACTCAATTCTACGTTTATATGCTTTTAATATTTAAATATTAACTAGTGACAGCATGAAGTATTATTATGGAGAAGTCGCGCATCTCTCGTCAGCAGCCCCTCTCGAATCGCATATCGGTATATATTGTGTTGTCTCTCTGGGAATGCAATTTCGCCGAGACACGTCGTCCACGTCTTCTGATTAACTTTTAGCGCACATGTTTCTCGTTCATTTCCCAGAGTTCATCTTGTCCGTGGGAATTTCCCCTCCTGGGCACCTAATTTCAAAACTCTCCTGGCGTCTGTTTGTAATGGGGAGCACACGCTTTAATTGATTTCGTGCGATCGATAACCAGTTTAGTGGTATGCAAATGAGACAGCGGACGACTCGCACCGAAGAAGCATTCGCCAAGAGGGTATCTGCGCCTTCAAAGGTTTCGTTTCTTTCTTTTTGCTGTCGAGTGGCTGGGGGAAGTCGCTTGAGTCTTCAGACAGCTCACTGAAAAATAACTAAGCAGACGCGCAGCCACCTTCAATTGGGCAGCGGGGGTGGGGGGGGGGGGGCTTAGGGGGCTCTGCTTTCGCGCGCTTGCCCGGCATTATCTTTGTTTGCGAGTGTTTCGCCAATTACGGTGGTCCCCACAGCTTTCGCGGGGAGAGCGGATTAAAAGAGGACTGGTACTGAGGGTGGAGGGGGACTTCTCCTTCCTCAATGCCAGGCCCTCCGTTGGCTCTTCCCCCCTGGTACAATCATAAGGTTCTGCCCCCCGCTCTCTTGCTACGGCCGTGAGATCTTTGCTGGCGCCCTAATTGACCCGATGGAAAATTCTTCGGTGGATAGATTCCTCAGCTCGAGAGGTGGATTATGCAGCTAGGCGGCGGTGACTGCTGGACGTTTTACACCTTTACTCAATATAATCACGCCCTTAGCTTAAGACGCCCTTACGACTGGGAGCATCGTAAGGCTCTCCTTCCGATTGAACTCCAGTTTCTTCGGTACTGATGAGATCAAATTTGTACATCATTGTCTGCCTGATAAGCGTATGTCTTCCCTCGTCTTTCTTGTGAAATCCGTTTTATTAGGTTGGTGGTAAATCTGTAAAAATTTTATCTGCTCCTTGAAGCTTCTCCAGTTACCTATGTGTTCATCTCTGTGCGTAGTGTCAATCAAACTTCCCATCTAGCTCTTTACCTTGAAATATTTCATCTTAGAATCCTTTGCGAAAATATTGCGTAGTCCTACTCGGGAATATTTCCAATTTTGCATTATATCTCTTATTATCATCATTATATTATCTTTTTCTTTTATCTAAACGTTGACATATAGGTCTGCGCTATCGCTTGGCCCGTGGATTTTTATTCACCAGATGCATCTGACTCGGATGTGAAGAGATGAAATGGACCGACGTTTAGGGATCATTATAGCCATACTCCTCTTCGTTATCTGTATATATCCTTTGTCTGCTTCAATGTGTCAAATGTCAGTCGCTTGTCTCTCATTCTCTCTCAAATTCATACGCTCAAAACTGTAAGCGTAGAATGAGGTGATATAAACTGTGAATATCACGTAAATTAGGAAATCCTCATGGACTTGGTCAGATAATCCCTGTAATTCCATTAAAATAATCTTTCAGGTGGCTAAAAATACTCTCGTTGGAGATACCTAGAAGAAATAAAAGGAGTAAGGGAAGAAAGAAGGCCGTGCAAAGGAAAAAATTATTGCATCGTAATTCTTTGCTTGACATTTTAGAATAATCCCCTTATTCATTAGCCAGAAAAATCTTCTCGTGAAACAGGCATGGCTCTCTACTCATATTATAGTGATCATTTTAACCGTTAGCTTTTGCTCACAAATAGTATAATTTCCATCCAACGTATCTCTGTTTGTTTGCAAGAGCCAATGTTGTCTTATGACCATTCACTTTATAAATGACCTTGATTGTATTAATAGCTATGATTTATCCACTTCCTAATGTTAAAAATATGCTACAAAATTAATAATTACCAATTAACACAAATGCCCAACAGACCCTTATGCAGATCTACGAAGTGAATTGTAGTGTAGGATGTATAGTTTATACATATATAGTACAATGATGTGAACGTGATATATAGTTCACTGATACTTTTGTCAAATTCCAACCAAACAAATATAATTAGGGATTATCTTTGATGAATATCTGTAAGGTAATCGATTTTGATTTTTAACTAAAATAATAAGGTGATTATAGCTCCAAAAAACTGAGCGCATGCCGTTTTCAAGGAAAAATATTTTATCGCTACGTGCATCGTTGAAATGTGCTTACCTTTAATTTTTCTTTGGATTTATATATAACTCGTCCAAATATATAACTTAAAAATGATATTGATTTACATTATTTTCTTCTATCATTGGCCTGAGCTCACGTTGGAAGCATGTTCTTTTCCAAAATGTTTAGCCTTGAGGTTATTTTTAACAAATTATGAGGAAACATATTGAAGAGCAAAAACAGAAAATAAGCTAATATGGTTCCTCCTAAGCCAATGTTGTTGTTAAGGAGGCGTTTAGAGGAAATTACTTATCATTATTACACATAAAACGATTTGAAAACAAAACAAAATACAAGCATGATATTCACCAAGCTTCCTAAGCTTCAACAACAACATCATATATTTATATGCATCGGATAAATAAAAAAGGAATTTTCCACCTTCCTCATGGGTGACTGAGGTTATCACGTGCCACCACTAGAATATTTATGGCTACATGATATCCTGAAAGCCACTGCTAGGGTGTGTGACAGCATATAATTCCACTCAAGACATTTACAAAATGGAATATAGCAAAGATGTTGGGACCAAAAAGAATGCCATATAACCCGAATTGTGGGATGAATGTTTTATGAATATCATATTAAAGATATTATATCCGCAATCGCAAATCTTATTAAAATTGGTTCAAAGAAACTCCCTCCGTCAAGCAGTACGAAAGTCCACCCGTGCAAAGAACATTTTGGACCTATTTCTTATGAACGCAACGGAACGTAATATGGGTGTATCAACTGATAAGGGCTTGAGTGACCATAAAAACGTTAATGCCAACTTCGTCATTAAAAAAGAAGTTAAACCAAAAAGAAGAATTAATAATTACCATAAAATAGGCTTTGAAACTTTTGCCAGTCAATTAAATTCTTCAGTACCCGAGTTCAAAACGCGCTCAAGTCATACCAGCGTGGAAGAAACTTAAACACAATTTGCGAATATTATGCAGAAAAGCATCACAGATTTCATCCCTATAAAGTACGTTAAAGTAAATTGCGACCCCAGGTGGTAAAATAAAGGCGTTAGAAAAGCCCTTCGAAAACAGAGAATGTTGCAATCTTGGGTAAAGAAAGCAGGCGTGAATACATCATCCTCGGAGAATAAGCATCTATTGAACAAGTATAGATCCTCTAATTGAAATGAAAATTCAATAACGTAGCGCCTTACAAGACTTTAAACGTATAGTACTTTACGAGCATTGGCCAATATTATTCATACTGACAGTGAGGGAAAAGCTAAAATTTTATATACATTCTTCAAAAGCTTTTCGTGAACGATATTGCCACCGCTGAACCCATGGCAAATGTAACAGCGGACGAAAAAGGCATTGTCAAATTGCTTAGGGAGATTTAACCCAATAAATCCCCGGGTTCTGAAAAATGACCAGCTTGGAAGAAAACATATTTAGATCCTAATATCGCCCCGTACCTCGAAGTTACATTTAACGAAACCCTCAGATTGCAAGGTTCCTACGAATTGGAAAACCGCGCAAATAACGCCTATTTTTAATAGTGGTGTCAGGGAGGACCCCAGTAATTACAGACCAATTTCTCTCACCTCTATGTGTTGTAACACTTTAGGCCAAATCACTGTCAGTTCCACAATGATATAACTTAATAACATTAACTTTTTAAGTCACAATGAACACGAATTCAGGGAAACCCGGTCAAGGATTGTTCACACATAACTTACTTTTATCGGGTGAATGTGGTAATGCATGCGATATTTTAAGATTTTCAAAAGGCATTTGTTAAGGTCCCACATGGTAAACTCATTCATAAATTAAAGGTCACTGGTATATACAAGGGCGCAATAAATTGGGTTGAAGACTTTCTTTCAGGGCGGGAACAGAGTGTAGCCCTTAACGGCGATAGTTCCAACAGTACACGAGAACCTCGGGGATACTTCAGGAAAGTGTAATCGGGCCGTTGCTTTTCCTGGTTTTTGTTAACGATTTGAACCGCGAAGTGAAAAGTAATATTAGGATGCTAGCGGAAAAAACAATGATTTATCGATAGATATCTTGGGATTCATTATGTAGGTAATCTAAATAATAAATCCCTCTTCCTATCACTGCCCATCCCAACTCACCGTTCCCCACTCGCACCTGAGCAGTCTGAGGTATGCACACGTTGCGGATTAGCCTACATTCCCTCCAATCTGTTCCTATTTTCTACATAATACTCATTAGTTTTTACCAATTCACTCTATCAAACGCTTTTTCGAAATCTACAAAACAGGCAAATACTTCCTGATATTATTCTATATTCCTCTCGATTAATAATCTCATTGCTGCAATGACACCACGCGTACCTCTCCCCTTCCTAAACCCAAACTGATTATCCTCTAAGTAATTATTTGCCCTAATCTCTATTCTTTTGTTGATGATCCTGAGAATAACTTTAGCCGCGTGGGGTATCAAACTTATTGTTCTGTTGTCCTCACATGATATAGCGTTTGCCTTTGTCGGAAAAGGAACTAACGCTGATCTCACAAAATCTTCCGGCCAGATGCATTCTTTATAGTGCTTACGAATCAGCCCATATAGCATCTTCCTCCCACATTTTCCTAAACATTTAAGTAGTTCCGCAGGAATATTAACCACCCTGACGGCCTTATTTAGTCACATCTCCCTTAATGCCCTTTCTTTCTCATCGGCGAGTATGCCTGGGCCTAAGCTATCTTCCCCTACGTCAGGTACCTTTACTTTATCTAACTTTGTTGGTCTGAGTTCTTTACCATACAGGTATTTCTATATATTCTTTCCATCTCTCCTGGATCTTTCCTGCGTCAACTGTAATCTTACCCGCCTTATCTCTAACTCTTAGCATAGATCTTACTTTCTTACTTCCCGAAAAAGATTTAACTTTGCTGTATTGCGCACCAATTACACCCTTCATCTCCAAACTTTCCATATCCTTACACTGTGTACTCTAACTGATACTGTTCCTCCTCCCTCCTCCTCTAATTGATCGTATGTCCTATCGACCTCTTCCTCCGGATGATTGCCCGGCGGCATGTAGTTCGTCGGTTCTGCTTTTATCTCTACTAGTAATAATCTATCCGTTAGCTGCTCTATGTTGAGTACGCTTCTTCCTACCTCTTCATTTAATACTATGGCAACCCCTTTGTTGATTCTCGTCCCCGCCGCTGTATATTATTCTATAATTATCACTCCAGTAATCCCCGCTATCTTTCCATCTCACCTCGCATAGACGTAAAATATCCATTTTTCCCTTACCCTTCTCTTGTTTAATATTCTCCAATTTCCCTGTCCTCATCATTGTCCTAACATTCCACGTTCCTATTCTAACTAATGTGGTCTTCTCCTTCTGCGTCTTCTGTCCTGCTGCTTTCGGTTTTCCCTTTCAGGGGTTTCGTGTGAAGACGACCGCGGAAGCCTTGCCTCCCCCGCTGCTGGGCAACACATACGGCCGATTGGGCTAAGCCCCGCAGTTGCCAGGACTCAAAATCTCTGTATTGTCCATCATATTTATCTTGGGAATGATAATTGAGGTGGTTTCCCATTGTCTTCCTCAATAGTGCAGCCGCCTCACTGAGGAACAGACGCTGCGTGGACTACCGTTCGTCGGGCTCCTAACCTTCGACCTATTTGGCATGGGTGACCCTACCAGGAACAATAATTATTATTCCCGCCAGCCCAGCTTTAGGGGTCATCGGAACGCACAAGCCCTTCCACCACGCCTAGGTTGTAGTCCGGGGAGGGATATATTGGGATATGGATCGTTTAATTCTAGCACAGGATCTGGATTGAAATACTAAATAGTGTTCAAAATGGGGCTTGTCATTATGCCTTAATAAATGTTCGGCGGTAAATTTCTTTGAAAGACCAACAGCATTTATTTACAAATCAGCTGGATTTGGCCTAGAAATATTTGATGCGGTAATGTACCTAGTTGTTGCAAATACTAGATACTTTACTTGAGGGACCCATTTTCGTAAAGTCTGCGGGCAAGCATATAAAAAATAGGGTTTTATTAAATGCATTGTCGACAGAGGTTACTCCAAGGTCAGGGAACATTTTTTGCACGCTCTTGTAAGCCCTCATTTAGAATATGCATGTAGCGTATGGGAACCGTGTGAAAAAGGCCTCAATCGGGAAATTTAGAAGGTTCAATTCAGGGCAGCCCGTTTCAGTAAAAACTCGAAAGGAATAAAGGAACTCTCTCGGTTTATCGTCACAGTTTCTCGTATTTCTCTTTGGGGGGACCCTATCGCTACCTGCAGCGGTGGGTCACATACCCTACCGATGTCCTTGGGCGAATTGGCCGTGGTAAGTTCCGTCTCCATGTGATGGTGGAATTTCGCTTCTTACTTGCCAAAGTCTAGCTTGCATGTCATTGGATACATTTTTTACTGCATTCTAAGGTGCAATTGTTTGTCGGTTGAATGTATGTATATTTGCATGCGTGTAAGTAGAAAGGACCTTTGCATGAATGTATGCGCCACTGTAGGTATAGGTTTGTATGGATGTGTAGATTTTGCATGTGGTTTTGTTCCTTTCTACAGGTGGTGACCTAACACCCCCTGCCCCGTGCCATTGCGGCGGCTTGTGAGGTATTATGTAGATGTAAATATATAGAGCGTCTTTGAAGTAATAATCTACGCTAGGGTTTCAAGCTGCCAATAATGTTTGCAGTTATTTGTGAACGAGAATAGTAACTTCATGCAACAACACCCAGTACCCTGCTTTACCAGAGCAACATGGCGTTTTGAAATCTCTATAGTTTATCTCTAAAATTTTATATTTTGTCAGGGAATATCCTCGGTACTTCCCTCATCGTCATAATGTGCTCACTACAGTATGTAACAAATGGGAATGTTTTTTAAACCGAAGTATTGGGGGTTTTTCTCATTGTCTCTGCGTGTTCGAGGCATATCAGTGTGAGATCTATAGACACGACCCTTCGATTTCCCAACTCAAATACTCTCTCGGCATTCCTTTGATGAAATTTCGGCGTGATAATCGGAGTGAAGGTATTTCTAACCAGTAGTTCCCATTTTAGATCCGGTGAGAGAGAGAGAGAGAGACGCTCAAATTTCTTTTCAGTCTCAGCGTCACATCTTTCCAAGTCTGCTGGTGGAGAAAATGGTATTTACTCAATTGTTTCAGTACACAGCAGTACGACCTTTCACAGGAGGAGCTCCAACTCGTGACCCCGGGGCTGGTGATAATGCTCAGATGTCCCTCTTGGTCCTCTCTCTTCTGTGTTGCCCCGTGCTCTTGCGTCACATTTTGCTTCTCCATCGCATCTCGGTGCGGCATTCTTGTCCTTAATATTGGTGCATTATGTCCTTTCGGCTCCGAATCATTCGTAAGAATATCGAATCGCCTCAATGAGCACCATAAAACAAAGTAAACGACACTCCTTTTTCTTCCATGATGTTGTCATGGAAATTTTAGTTACCTTTTCCTTCTTTGATTTATTCATGCAAAACTAATAATTTTGTTGAGAAGTATTTCAGCCATTCGTAAAATATTTGATCCACAGATATTACCGAGAGATAAATAAATTTTATCCTTCCCACTTCAATGGATTTTTCCCCACTTGAATGAAATACAGGAAAACGTATATTTTAAAATTATCCTTTTAATTATTAAACGAAGATGTGATTACTGAAGAGTTGAGAAAGTTATCCAATACTTCTGCAGTCTTTTCTATTCAACGTTTTTCTCTCCAGTTTTTCTCAAAAAAATTCTTACAATATATCTTTCTCCCTCCGGTAAGCTAACATGGTTTAATGGGAGAAGAAACGATTATTTTTTCCTAGACATTCTTAATGCTATCTTCCATCTAGTATAAGGTTTTTATATGCTGAGTCCAACGCAAACCAATGAAAAAATGAAGGAATAAATGCTGCCATCATTCTTTCATGGGTGTTGCAAACACTCTCTGATTTAGAAAGGACAGAATGAGACGGGTTCCATGGCAGCAAATTACTCTTGATAACAGGCGCTCTCTCTTCGTTTGCACCGCAGTAGAAACAAAATTTGGGGCTTAGCAAAGACGCTGGCCTGCTGGAAATAGGTATACACATTTATATCCATCTCGACAAAAAATATTTTTACACAGGTTAAACACCACAGAATACCTAAAGGCTTGTTTGAAAAGAATTCCGGACGTTCCGTTTTGGTCAAAGACACTCACATGACGCCATAAACGTGAAAAAATCTAGCATTCCACCAGAAGTCTCCACGGAATCTTTTGATGTAGGATATGAAATGTTTTAAAACGAAAAGTCTATGGCGTTTATGAACATTACAGTTTCAGAGGACGTAAATTTTCAAGCCGGCTGCATTTTCATCTCTGAAGTCATCTCGGAATGATGTTATTAATTTGGAAAATATAATTGAGATAGGCGACTCAAAGTGAGAGATATTTACGAAACGTTAAAACTCATGTGAGTAATGCACCAAAAAATATTTTATTCAGAGGAAAAAGTATTTAACTATTTTTGAGAATTCAAAGAATTGCGATAGATGCCGGGACAGTAACCTTAAACGGAGTAATCAACTAATTTGAATTTAAATGCATCAATTTCAAAGGGTAATAGTCATTAACTCATCAAACATTTATCCCAGCCAAGGTGAATAATCTTTAAAATTTGAAATTGTGATATTATTTTGAATATAAAGGTAGTAAAAATGTCGTAAATTAGTAATACTTGAGAGCTATATTTCTACATTTATTTGCTTTTCGATATATTATTAAACCGAATTTCAAGAATAGTCAAAATTTATGCGTTAACTGTCGTTGGCATAATAAACTGCATTGTGATGATAAAACTTGGTAGCTAATGTTTTACCTAATCACTCACTGCCTTTTTAGGTTAAGCAGCAAAATAGGATTGAAAAACCTATATTATAAATCTAGTTTCCTTTCAATAAGTTAATTTTTTTAGTATTTGGGGCCCTATAATACGATTTCACGTGTCATTACAGTATTTTTTGAGGAATCATCCAGGTGTAAATGTTCATCATTTTGGAAGACTTTAATAAGGGATCTGAAATAAATATCGGAAAATTGACAGCTGTGCAAGAGAAAAGAGTATATAAACAATGGTTAAACTTTTGTTCTAAGATAACCAAAGTTTAATTCTGGTAGAAAAGACCATAGTTCAAAAACCGGCAAGTTCAAATATATGTATCATCTTTCGAAATATGCAAAACAAAGTCCCAACATAATGTTACTGGGGGGATTTCTTTCCAGTAAAATTGGAAACTGGTAAACGCCGTAGCGATTCGCGTAATGGGGAACCTGGATTGAGTTTAGAGATAAAAAAAACAACTTTAGGCCTAGAAATCTACATGAAAAGTTACAGTCAAGCGGGGACGTGGTGAAATCATACGAATAGGTGTGTTATAAAGGTTGGCATGGAGAGGATGCTTAATGTGAAGAGGATATAAAATAAAGATGTGGTCGTTGGACGCGGACCATGGTAACTGAGAAATATCAGCACTAAAAATGAGTTTAGGGGCTATTAACAGGTAATGTCTTCAACTGGCGACGTCAATTAATGTGTAGAATAGCCGCTTGGAATAGCCCGGCTATTAGAAAAGAATGGTGACGTAATTAATGCAAATGGACGTCAACCCCAGCGTATTGGATGATAGAGCGTTCGGATGATGTTTGACTTATCTCTGTGAATGACTTGTGTGTTAACATTTAAAATTACACCGATAATTGGACCTTAAAAATAAACGCTAAAGTCTACTCCAATTCAATTAAGAGCTCTTTCTTATTATTTGAGATTGACCTTCGGTAGCATCAAATAAAGATTGATTTCTTCTTTTTTGGCTGATTTCTCCTGGTGACCTTCTAGGACTAGACCACGGGGACTCATTTTTTTATTTCGCAGCCAAAAGTAGCGCTATAAATATGTAAGCAAATACCACTATAATATGTTTCCATTTCGTCCATCAATGCGATTTTTTTAAAAATTACTCGAAGAACTAAATGTTATGATGAAAAATATTTCAGGTATTTCGTACATTTTTAAATTTGGGCTGTCGCTTAAACAAGCCGGGAGTTGGTTCCATCTCTTTTATCAAATTGAGCGCGCCACACGTGATAATGTTCCCGCGTCGTATCTCCCTCCTTCCTTGCCTCTCCCCCGCCCACAGACGACTTCATGCCCCGCAATAAGATGACAGCGAAGGCACGTAGCACTCGGCGGAGGGGGCCTTTTCCCTCCCATCCCCTCACACCACCCTCAACCCCCTCCGCCGCATTTGTCATCGGAGGAGTAGTGAGTGCGTCGCTCCCCAAATGCAATCTCGCGCCCCCCCCCCCCCTGTATCCAACTCCTCGTCGCCTCCAAATCCCGCCTCTGCCACTCTCTCGCCGGGGTGGAAACCCCAAGGGGGAGGGGGTATGGGCGAATGGTGGGTTCTTCGCGGGGGGCGGAGGGGGCACCAAAGTGGGATTTTGCGGCGACGACTTTTCCACCTCCACCACCCCCTTCCGTACCCCACCCCCACAACGGTGCCCGTGGGATTTATGTCTTTCGAGATTCGTTTCTTTTTTCATGAGCTTCTCGTTTTTTTACGAAGAGGGAACACTCTTTGAGCCGCCGGCCTATTCGCTCGTCTCCTTCTCCACCCCGACACCAATCTCCCTCTCTTTCTCTCTCTCTCTCTCCCTCTCTCATTCCACCCTCTCTCTCTCTTTCGTATACTTTTCTTTTTTCTTCCCTCCTTTCTCTTTATCTCTGCCTCTCTAAATCTCTATATTTATTTCCGCCTCCCTTCTCCTCCACCACCGTCGCGTGGTCCACTCTGAATTGTGACCTGGCATTTTATAAGGCTACTGGGAAAAAGTATCGGAGAGCTGGTATTCCGGACGGGGGGGGGTGGGAAAGTTTAGTGGGTGGGGGACAGGTAAGGATTTTTTTTTTCTCTCTCTCTCTTCCCAGAAAGTTCCTCGACATTTAATCTTTAATGCCTTTCGAGGAAGCGGAAAATGAGAGCGAGGGTACCCGCGAATGTGAAGCGATTCATTCCAATTTCACTCGAGACGAACGGATCAGATGTCGCAAATGCGGCTTGCGGATGCTGACGGACGGCGGTAAGGGCCGCTTAGGAGTCTGGGGGGCTGGGATTATTCCACGGCCGCAGAAAGCGGAGCGGACAGAAATCCCGCTCCCATTACTTGGCTTCGTACTCAGCGGAAATAAAAACTTGAAACAAAATTGTTTCTATTGCGTGTTCATCACAATCTAGTCGAAGAATAGTGGCCATTTGTAAAAAAATGGCTCCAATATTCGACACTCTCTCAAATACGACGTTACCCACGCACCACATTGGAAATTAAATTTTGATAATTTTGTTACAAGTTTTTAGAAATACGTTTGTCAGCACATTAAGGATCAGAGCAAATAATCAGCGCAATATTTTCAGGTTTTTCGGTGTTCTTGTTTTAGTGTACATCTCGTGAAATGAGGAAGGGTGAAATCGGTGCGCCACACAGCAAAGTTAAATCTATATCGGGAAGTAAGAAAGCGAGATCTATGCTAAAAGTTAGAGATAGGGCGGGTAAGGTAATAGCTGACACAGGAAAGATCCAAGAGAGATGCAAGGAATATATAGAAGAACTGTATAGTAAAGAAGTTAGACCAACAAAGTTAGACATTGAAAAGGAACATGACGTAGAGGAAGATAGCTTAGGTCCAGGCATACTAGACAATAAGATAGAAAGGGCATTAAGGGAGATGAAACTAAACAAGGCCGTGGGGGTGGATAACATTCACGCGGAACTTTTAAAATGCTTTGGAAAATGTGGGAGGAAGAGGCTATATAGGCTGATACGTAGTATTTATGAGGAAGGAATCTGGCCGGAAGACTTTGTGAGATCAGTTTTAGCTCCTATTCCGAAAAAGTTAAAGGCTTCATTATGTGAGGACCTCAGAACAATAAGATTGATATCCCACGCAGCTGAAGTTGTTCTCAGGATCAATAACAAAAGGATAGAGAGTAGGGCAAATGGTTGCTTAGGGGATGACCAGTTTAGGTTTAGGAAAGGGAGAGATACGCGTGATGCCATTGCAGTAATGAGATTATTAATCGACAGGAATGCAGAATACAACCAGGAGGTATTTGCATGTTTCGTACATTTCGAAAAAAGCGTTTGATACAGTGAATTGGTAAAAACTAATGAGTATTCTGTAGAAAATAGGAACAGATTGGAGGGAATGTAGGCTAATCCGCAACGTGTGCATATCTCAGACTGCTCAGGTGCGAGTGGGGAACGGTGAGTTGGGATGGGCAGTGTTAGGAAGAGGTGTAAGGCAGGGTTGCCCATTATCACCGTTGCTGTTCAACCTGTATTCAGAGGAAATGGTTAAAGAGGCATGGCAAGAAGTGGAAGTAGGAATGAAAGTGGGCGGGGAATTCGTAAAATCAGTTAAGTTTGCTGATGGCCAAGCTTTAGTTTGTCAATCAGCTGGGGGTTGCAAGAAATGCTTAGTGAATTGGAAATTCACTGCGACGGGTATGGGATGAGAATCAATATTAACAAAACGAAGGTGATGCGATTCTCTAGAAAGAAAAACTAATTATCATATCGCAGAAAATAGGAATAGATTGGAGGGATAGGAGGCTAATCCTCAGCCTGTACATGTCTGAGAGTGTATTTGAGTATACTACCTTGATCAAAAAGTTCCCGGAATAACCACCGTGTGGCGCTCCCATCGTTCCGATTTGAGTTCTGTTTTTTTTGTTACATTGGTACATCTGTTGTTGATATTCCCTTTAAATCTTATTGTCATAACTTGACATTTGCAAAAGCTACGTAGCCAAGAGTACATCTATCTCTGTGTGTGTTGGCGATTTTTTACAATTTCAGAAATGGATTTAAATTTGCAACAACGAACTTGTATTAAATTTTGCGTAAAAAACGGATTTAGTGGCGCACGGACGTTGGAAATGTTGGAAAAGTGTTTCGGCAGCGATTCTCTAAAAAAAACGGTCGTTTACCAGTGGCACGAGCGGTTCAGAAGTGGTCGTGAGTCAATCGAAGATGATGAACGCAGTGGCAGACCATCGACATCGAAAGTCGGTGAAAAAATTGATAAAGTAAAAGAATTGTTGGTCAATAACCGCAAATTAACCATCAGAGAAATAGCGGAGGACTTGAACATTGCCTATGGATCCGCCCAAGACATTGTGGTTAATGATTTGGGTTTCCGTCGTGTAGCAGCAAAGTTGGTGCCAAAAGACCTCAATTTCATGCAAAAAAGAGACCGTGTTGACGTCGCAAAAGACATGATTTGCGAGGCTGAATCCGATCCCACATTCATCAAAAGGATCATTACTGGAGACGAGACGTGGGTTTATGAGTACGACACGCAATCCAGACATCAGGCAAGTGAATGGCGTTCACCAAATGAGCCGAGACCAAAAAAACCACGTCGTTTTCAGTCAAAAAAGAAGGCAATGCTGACGGTTTTCATGGATTACAACGGTGTAGTGCATCATGAATTTTTGCCAGAAGGCCAGACAGTAAACAAAGAGTATTATTTGGGCGTTATGAGACGTTTGCGTGAAGCAATTCGCCGAAAGAGACCAGAAATGTGGGCAGAAAACTCGTGGATTTTGCACCATGATAACGCACCGTCGCACAGTGCTATCATTATTCGTAATTTTTTGACGAAAAATGCAACAAATGCCATCCAACAGCCACCGAATTCACCTGATTTGGCTCCCTGTGACTTCTTTCTGTTCAATCGAGTTAAAAAACCATTACGGGGAACGCGTTTTAGCAGCCGAGAGGAAGTAATGGAAAAATCGCAGGAAGCACTGATGGACATACCGAAAACCGAATATAAAAAATGTTTCGAGGATTGGATCAAGCGCTGGCATAAGTGTGTTGCAGTCGATGGGGATTACTTTGAAGGGGACAATATAGATTTAGATGAATAAACTTGTATTTTTAATTTTCTGAATAAATTCCGGGAAATTTTTGATCAAGGTAGTATATATATATATATATATATATATATATACTACCTACTATATATATATATATATATATATATATATATATATATATATATATATATATATACCTATCATACTTGGTACCATACTGTTCAAAAAGTCTTTAATCCAACCCAGGATATATTTATATTTATAAATATATCCTGGGTTATTTATTTTATTTATTTATTTATTTATTATTTTTATTTTTTATTTATTTATTTATATTTCAGTTTAGGTATCTCGATAGTGTTTTGGCCCAACAGGGTCGAAGTAGTAGGGACGTAAGGAGAAGAATTGCGCTAGGCAAAGAGGCTTTCACAAGGAGGAGGGAGTTGATGACAGGGTCGTTGAGTAAGGATGTTAAGAAAAGGCTCGTAAAATTTTGATATGGCGCGTAGCTATATACGGTGCGGAAACGTGGTCATTGAAGCAGGAGGATAGACGTAGACTGGAGGCTTTTGAAATGTGGGCGTGGAGAAGAATGGCGAAGGTGAAATGGACAGAGAAGAAAACAAATGAGGAAGTACTTGGTATGGTGGGTGAAGAGAGGAGTTTGTTGGGAGAAATCTTACGGAGGCAGGAAAAGTGGCTGAAGGGGGTATTGGCCCGCAGTGGGATTTTGAAGACTGTATTTAAGGGGAGAATGTTAGGCAAACGAGGAAAGGGAAGGAGCAGGATAGGTATGTTGGACGGTATCAAGGGAGGAAGAAAGTACTCAGAGACGAAGAGGGACCTGATGTAGAGTAGACTGTTTTGCTTTTCTGGGGCTCACAAATTATTTAATTAGTAATTATGTCCATCCAAAAACCTACCTTAACCGGTAGATTACCTAATAATAATAAATCGTAAAATAATAGGCCCTCTTGGGAGACCATCTGTAAGTTATTGCTGGATTTAGTTGGTTATTAGATCTCTGTAAAAAATGTCCTGTATCGAAAGCAAATGTTTTTTTAAAGATTCAATATTTTTCAAATATGTTTCTGTGGTTTAATTCCCATGCCGTCTCAAATCAGCCTTACGTGATTAATAATCTCCTTTTTGCATTTAAAAATAGATTCTTCTTCCTCCTACTTTATAATTATGTTGTGCTTATTCCTTTCATCAATTTTTAAAGTTTTTCATAATGATCTTGATTGTCTCGCAAGCCCAAAATTCATATGAAATATTATTCTTGGCTGAACTTCATCACCTTTTCGTGTCCCTCTGAATATATTTTGCCTGAGGCTTCTTTCGATCGATCTGTATATTTTTTATATTATTAGGTAAAACTGTTATCTCTTCGTACCATATTTCAAATGGGTTATCTCTCCAACCAATTTATATCAGTTATTATCCTTATAGAGTCCTTTCTTAAATTTTCGTATTATTATTATTTTATCTTGTTATATTATTTCCTCAGCAATTCAGCGTATTTTATGGCTTTCCCTTTACATACTGCTCTCAAATTCCCTCTTTCATTCCTATTTATGTTCTACCGTTCGTATTCTGCTTTTCCGCATTCCGATATTTTTATTTTTCACTTTAAATAGCCAGTTCCATTAAAGAGTCTGTTAAAAGTTCCATTCACGTATTTAATTTATCATATGCGCTATTATTTACTACCCTAAATTACTTTTTGTAGGCTGGCATTTTTTCATCATGATGTTTTGGTCCACCTTGTTCTGGTCGGTCTTGCACCTCGAAGTTTTCCTTTCTTCCATTGTTTTATAATCTCTTTTACCTGTGAGTGTAGTCAAGGTGACATTGTCTTCTCCAAGCTCCGATTAATCACGTATACACGAGTACTCATTACTCTTGAAAGGAGCAATTATATTTTAGATTAATTTTAATGTAAAACGTTTCCCTATCCATTTTTACGAGGTTATTATGTACTCCTAATCAGTATTCACCTTTGCCACTCAATTCTAGCCTTACAATTGCAAATTCCACTAAAAAGTCCGTGGATTTCGTTGCTGACTAAACTACAAAGTATTTCTCGCCATTTCACCTCTTCTATATTATTTCGGAACTCTTTTCTTGCAATATTCTCACAATAATTTTTGATATGTGTACATTCATTTACATATATATTTACATTAATACCGTTGGTATATGTGAACTTTACTATGATACAGCTTTGTTCCAAAGTTCTCATTTTTATTTTATACTTTTAATTCCTCTGTGAACATTTTTTGACGGAAAATTGAAAAAGGCCCTCTTGGAGTCCTTATGGTACTTTCGGTGAAAAAGGAGAACCTATAATAAAAAATAATATTATAGCCTCTGAACCATAACATGCATGTTGATATTTAGGGTGGGCTGAATAAAAATCCATTTCTTTCGGAATGCGCAAAAGTTATAATTCGATATCAACAGCATCGTCAGCATATGCTATGCTAAGTCTTGTCGTTTAAGCCATATGCTTCATTCCATTGTCGCTCTTTTCAAATGCCTAAATGTTGTGACTTTCACACTTTAGTGCTCTTGATGTCACCCAGAAACTTCTTTCTCGGCCTTCATCTTGTTTTTTTCAAATATTTTTCCCTCCCTTATATTTTCAAGGATGTTTTAATGCCGCAGAACATGCCCAACAATTCTATTTTTCCTTTTCTCCATTTAATTATTGAAATCCATACCCCTTTAATACCTCTCAATACATCTGTGTAGATATTCCTGTCAATCTATCTCATTTTTGCTATCCTTCTCCAAATCCACGTTTCCATTGCGTCCAACCGAGAGTTCTGCATTTTTTACTATGCCCAAGTTTCACATTCGTGTAATAGATTACTGTAAATACCCGTTTTTTACTAAATATTTTCCATTTTTCAATATGATGCGTTTGTTCCCCTAAATATTTTTTATTTTCATGTGCCATCTTTGCCAAGGCTATTTATTTTACTGCGGTGTGCAAATGTTATCTCTTGTACGAGTAATTATGCTCCCAAAGTAGCAGAATTATTTTACTTGACTTACCCTTGATTCCCTCATCATTAAATGCACAAGGGTACTGTTTTATTTCTATAAACTACCAAAGTTTTGACTTTTTTCATATTTTTTTGCAGTTTCTGTGGACAGGGTTTAGAGAATTCTGTTCCTATATTTGGCTGATTCTGCCAAGGTTACAATATCATCTGCAAACCTAATGCAGCGGTAATTTTTTCCATTTATATTTATATTATTAGCCTTCTCCTCCGTTGTATGTATAGCCTATTTAATCTATAATGAAATAGCTGTTGTGAAATTGGATATCCTTTTCCTATTCTTATTATAATCTTTCCGTTTTCTTACATCCCTTTACTCAGCATGCTTTGGTTCTGGTAGAGCTAAAATATAAGCCTTCTCTCTATGTTATCTATTCTTATTCTCCACGCGTTTTCAAATGTAAGTTTCTAATCTAATGTATCTAAAGCTTTTTCCAATCAATTAGAAAAGGGAAAACAATCCTGTTCACTTCTTGCCTCCTCTCATGGATCAAACGCAATGCGAGGATAGCTCCTCTCGTTACTCTACCTTCCCGTGAGCCAAAAGGATCTGGTCCAGAATTTTCCTCCACTTTCTTTTCGTATTCTGTTCCATAGTGTATGCAAAAGGGCCATGAAAGCATGTAACAGAATAGCAATTACTTGGTAATGCATGCATTCAATTGGTATTCCTGTTTTTGGTATCAAGAGTTTTGATTTTTCCAGTCTGCCGTAATATCTCCCAATATATAGTATAACATCCCCACACCATTATAAAGACTTTTTCTTTTATTTAATTTCTAAGGTTATTTAATATTTCAGCCGGTACATTATCCGCACCTGTTGTCTTTCCAGCATTTAACTTTTGAAGAGCATGTTCGTATTCCCTGTTCGTGATTGGGGGCTCAATTTCTGGTCCTGCTTTTTCCCTTCTCAAAATACCTCAACACCCTGAAATCAAAATATTTTAGAAATCGAGAGCATAAGTACAATTTCGTGAAATCCCTACTATGTGATAAAAATGTGCCATTGATTTTTTTCAAATATATGAAATAGCGTTTGCTCTACTAGCATTTTCGAAACCTTTCCTTTAGAAGCAAATCACATCACTTGAAGTGTAAATATTTCATAGAATATTTGCCAAACAGATTGAACAAGGCTGATTACTAGGAGATATACTAACGATATCTAAATCACACGAATAAATGATGTGATTAGTTTTCCGACAAAAATGTTATCAAAATACATACAGTAATCAACCCTAAGGTCGGTTTGGTAGATGATGGTAAAATTAATCCAGTACTATGCCCGACTGCGTGTGAAAATCACACATTTGCAGGGTATTAAAGCAGGCCAGTTCCTTTTCCTGTGCCGCTTATGGTTTCCCGGGAAGATCTGGTACCCGAAAAGTCATATAGCTTGGGTAGAGTTGAGGGTGCCCAGAGAGGATTACCCGGTAATCGAACCCGGGACCTCCGATCGGTGTTCCTACACTCTACTCCGGGAGTACGGTGACCCAAATCAAAATAGATATAGCATAGGTAATCATTATTGTTGGAATTTGAGTTCAGCTATTACTTTTTAATAGAGTAACATGATCCTCCTTAATTGTTCATTACGTAAATTAGATCAATAGCTTCAATATTACACATAAAATATGTCATTAATGTCCACAATTCAGTTGTATCCTCTTACATGGCATGTTTTGCAGTACTCTGGCGTGGAAAGGTGAATGTAATTTACATAATACATTTTGAAAAGTAAACAATTTAATATAAAAAGATACAATCATATCCAGAATGGAGAAGGAGCTGTGAAAGTACATATTCAAAAAGAAAGTAATACATTTTAGAGTACAGTCTGCAGCTGTATAACGGTTGATATTCTTCAAGTTAGACTATCCAAAGGAATTTGAACAAATTGCAGTAGAAAAAAAACTCGATGTAAAAAGAATAAGGGACATAATAAGCTAAAAATCTCACTTTAAGAAACTCTTGTCAGAATCAGCAGGACATAATTGCTAAATTTGACCTAAAACTATTCATTAACCTAATTTCTTCTCTGGTTATAAGTACTTTAGTGACAGCTCTCCTTATTTATTCTCTCGTGCATCTCTGAAATTCGCCATTTTCTTTATTTTTGAGGACTAATGATATCCTATATTTCTCATGATCTCTTTGACGCACTCTAATCTTGGCCGTATTATGTCGTTTTTGACTTACATCATCCCATACAGCACTTTGTTTGTCAGCCAGTCATGCCACAGCAGATACCTAGCCCACACGTCCTGTCTCCCACCGGTATAATTTTCTTGGACTACCCTTTGCCTTCAGGCGTCACCACTTCACGTTCCATCGATTGCTCTGCCCAGCTTATCTTGGAATTCTTTTCGGAGCACTAAATCTTAATAACTGCCAAATGGAGGGACGCAGGCAGCCTTTTTGTTGTTAAAAGTATTCTTTACCTTAAGAATTCCACTCATTATTTCTCTCAAAATCCTTTTCTTAAAGTTATTTGGTTTCCAAATTAGAAAATATCCTCAATATTTTTTAAAGAATAACCGATTAAAGGTAAACCTTAGAAAACCCATTAATATACTTGTAAAAAATATTTTCCTTTGATTTGAATCATGTGCAGAAATAGATGAGAGAAAATAAAATAAGAAGTCACAATACACGATCCTTCAGAAGAGTGTTGATAGAAGAGTAATTGAATAGGTTGAGTACAAAAGGAAGAATTGCATTCATTAATAGGCAAACAAATCATTCAAGTCATTGACAAGAAGCAGAGGAAGAGCAATCTAGAACACACGTTCACTGATTGCTACATATAATTGATTAATCGATTGATTTGAAGCAATACAAAGGTAATCAGAGATGATTGGGAAATTCCTGCCACCTGCAACATTCCATTCGCATCCCCTGTCTTTTACAGTCTCTTCGGGGGGTAGAGTGTTTTGTGGTGCATTTTCATGTGGTAGTGATGTTTCACATTCTTGCTTGTTGTGTCCTGGCTTCCGTGTTGTAGGATGGCTTTCGTGCTGCATCATGGGGTGCAGTTTTTAGTTGTTTTGCGGTATATGTGTTTGCATGAGTATTGGATGAAGGGATTTTTGCATTAGTGTGTGCGCTGCTGTGGGTGTAATTTTCCCTGTTGTTTTTTTGCATGTGGTATTTTTCCTTTTTACGGTTGGTGACCTAACACCCCCCGCCACATGCCCTTGCGGCGGCTTGCGGGGTATGATGTAGATGTAGATGATGCTCGAAAATCCGGTGAAAGGAAATACCACCAAGGGTGCGTCAATATCTTCCCGTGTTTTTATTCTTAGAGTGTGGAAATTACGTACTTTATCTAAATAACAACTAAGAAACTCTCAATTTTTGAGTTTATTTACCTTAGCTCGCTAGGTTGATTTAAGCTGTTGAAGAAAATTCTTTACCATGCAACACTATGTCTCTCTATCCGCTCGGCTCTATCACTCACACTGCCCTTGCTCCAAATAGAATTGCAGGCCGACATTTACTCCTGGAATAAGACCAGTGGAAAATTATCTGAATCAATAAGTGAATAATCAATTTTCAGCTCAATCAAATAATTAATCTGTGCTTTCCCCTGATTTTTTCACGTGGAATTAGAACGCTAAGGAATTATCGTGTTTGTCGTATAAACTCTATTGGTGAACGTCAAGTTTCCATAGTTTACAGGGAACATTCCAAGTTCTAAAATCAGATACAAATTGTAAATTCACTGCATTAGTCACATTTAAGGCAGAAAATGATTCTAATTATCTAGAAGAATGTAATCCAGTATCTTTAGAGCAGGATTAAGTGAATCGATTTTATTTTTATTTCGAGGCATGGTTTCGCTCTCTTGTATGGGTAAACTGTATTTCAAATTCGTTGGCAAATTCTGTTTCTTCGTAAATGAAAAACGTTTAGGTTGAATATCCGTGCTAAAGTTTTAATATTTTAGTAAAGCGCCATAGAAGTATTTGACATTGATAACTCGCAAAATACAAGTTCCATTAACATATTCAGGACGCTCGTAGGAGTCTTAGTTGTTGCCATGCATCGCAGAAATACATATTATGTAGACCCAACGGTTATCTCTGATCCTAAAGCTCAAACGAATTTCTGCTATTTAGCCCATTATTGCGTTGTATTGAAGTGACATTTATTAAATATTTTATTGGAGTTAAACCTTTGCTCATTTAAGATATTTATTACCGTAAGCTGATCATCTACATCTACATCAATACCCTGCAAGCCACCAAAAAGGTGTGTGGCAGGGGGTGCAGCACCAAAAGGAAAGGGTAAGGGATGAGGGGGTTAGGGTTTTTCAAATGGATGGGGAAAGGTATCGGGAACCTGCAAAAAAAATATATAACTATACTCGTATAACCATGCGCAGTCGCCACCTTGTAGGTTAATACTTATTCTACATCTACATCTACTTAATACCCCGCAAGCCGCCGCAAGGGCGTGTGGCGGGGGGTGTTAGGACACCACCCGTAATTTAGAAAAGAAAAAAAAACCGCATGCAATAACCACAAAATCATACGTCCACAAAAAAAAAAATGGCATACATGCATGTATGAACACTTACATCCCACACATATGCAAACACTCAAACTACATCTTACATACACATGCACCTGAAAGTATACCTAACAGCTTTGCAGTGTTTAACTTTGCTCCGACTTGTAAATTCAATATTTTCAATATTTCTAAAGTGACTTCGGTTTCTAACTATTATGATTTAGGCCCTACTATCCCCTCACCAATCATCGACTCCTCATTTAGGCAATGGGTCGAACACATGTAACAGTTGATACTTTCTAAAGAAACTCAATTTTTTTCCATGCATTACCGCCTACGCTTAAGGAGCAAAAGAAGAATTAACTAATACTAAAAATTATTTAAGAAGAGATGAAGAAAGTCCCAAAAGAAACAAAAAGAAGAGAAACTTATTTAATGCCGAAGGAAAACTAAAAGGATCACACGTAAAGAATTACGATCCTTCAAAAGCAATATTTTATGAAAATATTTGCAGACCGACCCCAATTTATTTTGTTTTCAGTGTGAATCATTCGAGGAAACTGTACATCCTATAAACCGTTAAGAAGCCAAATTTCTACAGACAACGCCGGACAAATATACTAAATACTTTTCATCTAAACGTGAAACGCAAAATATTAGGGCATAAAATGAAATACCCCAACTCTTAATACTATATGCTCCAAAACGCATAAACAATCAAAGCCTCCGGCCCGGAAGGAATATCAACTATAATACTACATCTACATCGACATAATGCCCTGCAAGCCGCCGAAACGGCGAGTGGCGGGGTGTTCACGGGTGGTGCTAGATCACCACCCGTGAGAGAAAACTAAACCATATGTAAAATCTACATCTACATCTACTTAATACCCCGCAAGCCGCCGCAAAGGCGTGGGGCATGTGGAGTGTTAGGACACCACCCGTAATTTAGAAAAGAAAGAGAAAAAAAAACCGCATGCAATAACCACAAAATTATATATCCAAAAAAAAACTTGGCATAAATTCATTCAAACACTCAATCTACATCTTACATACACATGCACCTGAAAGTATACTTAACAGCTTTGCAGTGTTTAACTTTGCTCCGACTTGTAAATTCAACGTTTTCAATATTTCTAAAGTGACTTCGGTTTCTTACTATTATGATTTCTGATTGTTCGGGGAAAGAATGAGTATTTGTACCTATCTGTCCTGGAATCTATCTCCCTTAGTTTATCTTTTTGATCTGATCTACCTAAGTAGTGTGGGGCCATTATAATTCCTCCAGTGTCATATTTAAACTCGTTTGTCCTGAACCTTTCTAAAAGTCTAAGCCTCGCTTGTTCTCTCCGCACTTCAAGTGGTTCCCAGCCTAAATCCCCTAAAATATCTGTCACACTTGTGTTCTTATCATAACAATTTTTAACGAATCTAGCGGATTTTCTCTGGACTTTATCTAAGTCTTTTTGCCAAATTTTCTCCCACGGATCTAAAATACTTGCGGCTTATTCCAAATGAGGTCTAACTAGAGCAAAACAACACCTCTCTTTAACTTTTTCATTACATTTCCCCACCACCCGTTTAATGAAGCCAAGTTTCTTTAAAGCTGATCCGCATATTGTCCTGATATGTGCTCCCCATGAAAGGTGTGGTGTTAGAAAAACCCCCAAATATTTAACTTGATTTGCCGTAGTCAATACTGAACCCTCTATTTTGTAGTTTAAATCCTGTTCCTGGCTTCCTTTATTCCAAAATTTCAAAACTGCGCATTTATCTATGTTAAGTGTTAATCCCCATTTATTGCACCATTCCGAGATATTGTTTAAGTCTCCAGAGAGTAGCTCACGATCTAGTTGGCTCCTTATTTCCCTGTATACCACCGTGTCGTCAGCAAATAAACTCAGATTGCTACCAACGTGTGTGCTTAAGTCATTTATGTATATTAAAAAACAGAAGAGGCCCTATTACACTTCCCTGGGGGACGCCCGAAGTTACATCTCTAACCATTGAGCACAACCCATCTATGACTACTATTTGTTGGCGGTTTGACAAGAAGTCTCTAATCCAATTAATTATTTTCTCATTGATCCCATAGTATTTAAGTTTATGTAACAATTTATTGTGTGGGACTTTGTCGAAGGCTTTTTTGAAATCCAGAAATACTGCATCGACTTGTGTGTTGTTTTCTCCCGATCTAAGTATATCGTGAATGAAGAGACCAAGTTGTGTTTCGCAAGATCTGCTTTTTTCTAAATCCGTGCTGGTTGTTGATTAGTATTTTCCTACTTTCAAGATATCTCATAATGTTAGTCACAATAATGTGTTCCAATATTTTACAAGAGATCGATGTTAAAGAAATGGGTCGGTAATTGGTTGGTTTATCCCTATCGCCGCCTTTATAGATGGGAGTTATATGGGCTAGCTTCCAGTCGCGAGGCACTGAGCCTTCTTTTATCGATTTTAGAAAAACAATATGTAAAAACGGGGCAATGTCTTCAGCTAATTCCTTTAATATTCTAGCAGGTATTTCTTCCGGACCAGGTGCCTTGTGTGCTTTGATACTACGGAGCAGATGTACTATTCCCTGCTTGGTCAGTGTAAGATTGATCATGTGTTCCCCGGGTGGGTGTGGAGGATCGTTTGGTGCGTTTGTGTTTTGTTGTAGACTCTGTGGAAAAAATGGTTTAAAATATTTACCTTTTTCACGCTATCTGTAATGAAATCTCCATTTTCCGTCTTCAAAGGATGAACAGTTGGACGTTTACCCTGTATTTCATCTACATCAATATGTAGATGTAGATGAAATACAGGGTAAAAAAAATAAAAACAGGAAATACCAACCGTAAAAAGGAAAAATACCACATGCAAAAAAACAACACGGAAAATTACACCCACAGCAGCGCACACACTCATGCAAAAATCCCTTCATCCAATACTCATGCAAACACATATACCGCAAAATAACAATTAAAAAAACTGCACCCAATGATGCAGCACGAAAGCCATCTTATGACACGGAATCCAGGACCCAACAAGCAAGAAATTGAAACATCACTACCACATGAAAATGTATATATATATATATATATATATATATATATATATATATATATATACGTACTACTTATCACTACTATTAATATATAGCTAGGGCTAGGCGGCCATTCTAGATGCGTCGCAAAGGGATATGCGGCGGAACAGGTCCGGAACTCGGTGAGGCACGTCCTTTCACTCCATGAGTCAGACGAGGAATGATAGATATAAATGTTTAGGGTTTACATATTATCCACAAAAATATATTTTTATGATTATACTTTCTTTTGAATAAATCAGTATCGTCACTTAACCAACTCCAAATTTAGCAACCAGTTTTCTCTTGTTTATAGCTATTTGACGAGACAAACTATTTATCTATTATTCGTTTTATGCAAATTCCACAGTACACGGAAATAGGTAAATAATCAACAATAAAAAGAATGCGCTCATAAAAAATGGATTTCACGCCCATTTTAGGTCAGATTTTTTTATCTTTGATCAAAAACTGAGGTAAATTAAACTACTAATTCAAAAAATTTGGAATTATTGTCTTACATAACTTGCTGTCATAATCAGTGCATATACCCTTTTTACAATGAAGCAATATTTCCGCATTTGGTATTTTATATTACAGATGATCTGAAATATTCACTATCGATTTTTTACAGTAAATTCTTGTAGGCCGTATAATTTGGCGGGTAATTGCCAATAATTGCTATTGTTAAATAATTCATCAATTTTTTGATTGTAGTTTGCGATCACTCAACGTTTACTTGTAGGTTTATCTCCACAGCTGTGCTTGGATTTGATTCCTACATGTTTAGTAATACGTTTAGCATAAAAAATAAGTTGATCGTAATTTCAATGCATACATTTGATTTGATTTTGCTTGGCACCATGAGCACTACATTAAAAAACGTTTTGATGCACTTTAAGAGTTCATTCTTAGAAAAAATAATTCTCGAATGCGGAAATCCTCTGGAGCAGTTTACGAAAAAATGTTGCACTTATAGAGAAATATCATAAAAGACTTAAATTTTAAGACAACTGTTTACGATTCGCATCTGCTCACCGGTCGGTATGATTCATAACATATGTTTGCCAATGATATTACACGGGAGGCTAGAGAAGGAATATGACCTCAACATTGTCGTTACTCATTGAAGTGAATGATTTGAAACCTTAATTTTGAGTGAAACATGTGCTACCATCTTTGCGTGGAAATTTTTTTTTTGAAAACATTGATTTTTTCCCCTATGAAATTACAAGGAAATTATAACCAAACTGGACGCAAGCAAGGTGACATTTTGGTTTCCAGAACTTCCGGAAAAAACTTAGGTAGCACAGGGAAAGGAACTGACACCCCCAAACTTAATGTGCGAATTTTACACGCCGTTGGCCGTGTTAATTTAGTGAACCTCTATTAAACCGACGGGGTTTTCCCTTCTGGGTTGGTTGGTGGTATGCCAAATATAAGTGAATTCTTATTCATTTGCTGAAGTTTTGGGTAGCAATTTTCAATTGTAAAAAATAGGTTTTACATCACACCAATTTTATCAGGATAGTCATCTTTAATTTCAATACTGCTTGTAATTACTTTTCGTTTCTCTGATGCAAGGCTTCACAAATGCCTTTACTCCTATGTTGGAGAAGAACTGGAGCAGGATGATGTTTGGTTTCAAGCTTGTCGTCACTGTTTGTATGGACAATTGATATCTATTGCAGACTGTTATTCCGCTGAAACTATTTCAGCATATCTAGACAGAATTCTAGGTTTCTTATCTTTTTACCTTCTTTGCGTTAGATTTCTGCATTGACACCCAATTAAAAACTTTGATTTTACGTTGTTTCGCAATTTAAAGTTGGACCTTTATGCAATGTGACTTAGAAGTCGAAAACTGTGAGAGATTAGTTTCAAAATTTAAAAAGAGTTTTTACCGGTGACCATTTTGACAAAACAGTTTTGATGTCAAGAAATTCTTCGTCAGATTAATTAAATATTTCACCGAACAGATCTCAATTCATGTCATGATCAGGCGACATGACATTCTGGATTGAAATAAAATAAACCAACGCTTTTAAAATGATGTTTATTCTCACACCCAAAGAGTGTAGCAAAATTTCCATTCAGTTACCTTCTTCGCATTAAATACCATTTTTTTTCGTAAACAAAAAATGCAGAAAAAAAATAAAGGCAAACAAGTGTGAATCAGAAGCAGTCCAGGAAAAAGTACGTCGAAAATGGAAAAGCAAATATGAAGAGATAAAAACCAGTCTTTTTTTTCTGAAACGCGTAAAATCACTACCGTGTAGCATAAACTACGCTGTTTGAGTCATAAATGGCTCCAAAAGTAAGTAAACACTTATTTAGCAACGAATATAAAAACAACGTAAACAAGCAAACTCTCTCGGAAATAAACGAAACTTGCTTGAGCCGAATTGCAATTTACGTCTGATTAGTTCAGTTAAAAAAGTTCTGTTTACATGAAATAATAATGATGACTATGTGAAACTAAAATGATGACCAAATATAGATTGTTGTTTTTCCTCAGTATTCAGTAAAGTTCGCTCATGGATGATGGGAGTAATCGGAAATTGTACTTTTTAGAGTCATGCAGTTCAATTTTAAATTTTCCCGTGAAGATGTCTAAGTGATGGAAGTTATTATGACGCACAGAGGCTAAAGTGAACGTCCATCTCTCAGCATTTCAACAAAAAAGAAACCAAATTCAAATTAACGATTAATCCGGTTAAATTAGGTTTTTCTTGCTAAGTAGAGAAGTAATTATTTGGTGATCTGTGCTTCAATATTGAAAGCAGTTTAACTAGTAATGGAGGTGAATATTAGAAATCTTTAAAAATTGAGCCGATTCTTCATGCGAACTGTCGCACCTCGCCGCGACAAACACAAAAATCTACATAATAATTCTTCATGGAGTTACTTCATTCAAATTATGGGGAAATATATTGGTTTCCACTTTTTAAACAAGTCACAGATAATGAATGCATTGGTGACACCATTATGCTTTATCTTGTGCTCTATGACGAAGAAATGTCAAAGTTAAACCTTCGGTCCGAAATTGTGCGGATATTACTGAAGCAGGAAGCAATGTTTAATATTTATTATTTAACTTGCTGAATAAATGTCACAGAACTAAGATATTCAAAATTAAAGGGCATACGTGATGTCTTTGTAAAAAATATGTCATTTAAAAGATTTCTGAAAACTCAAAAAGGTGTAAAAAAAAGTCGAGCTAATTAGGAGAAATTTAATGATTTTTGAACGATATTTATGTACGAATTTTGTTCCAATAATTCCCCAGAAAACCATCTCTTTCCGCAATATTTATAATTTTTTTGCAACACTATTCCCAGCATTTCGGGAACTTAACAATACACAATACTGTTGAAATAAAGTAATTAAATCATTATTATTATTATTAATCTAAACTGAGTAAAGATAAAGAGAATAAATGGGAAAATAATTTTTTATATTGCCACTAACGCTCTGAAGAATTTCTCTTTAGGCACTAGTAGGTACTAACCAAAATTCCTAAATTTTGGGTTTGGTGTGGATGAGCCAGGAAGTATCAAGTGCATTTCAGAAAGTATAGTCGTTCGAGTGTGAGAGTATTTTAGCGTTCAGCGCAGCCGCTCTGCTGTGCACACACCGACTACCTGCCTCGTCCAAACGAGCCTCCATCAATCGCGGCCGCCCGACTGCGGACCCCAGTGAATGGGGCTGCACGAATTTCTCTCTCGCAGGAAATTGAAGATACGTTTGTACGTTGAAAAGAAGTTTAAGATATGCTCATGAATAACAGTCGTTTAATGAGAGTGCGTGGAAAGTTGCTGCTCCGAGACAGCACAGCCACCAGATGTTTAAATAATTATTGGTACTGAACGAAGTCATTTCTGACTAATGGGGGAGAAAAGTGGCTTAAACAGCTTGGACACAAAAGAAAACCTTATCATCAGATTTAGTGGGTTCATTTAGATCAAGAGCAAGATGTTAGGGAGCAAATTAAACTCAGGAAAGCAACGGCCGAAAGTTAATGGTGCTAGTTATTTTCACGTGTGTGCTTCAAGATGCATAACAGCCCCATTAAATGCTTTGGCGACTGAATTGCTCAATATACATATATTAAAATTTAAGAGTAAAGTGAGCGTAGTTTGTCATCATGAAACAGGTGCATGCGCGGAATACGATAAGGCTTTAAATGTGTCAAGGACGCTTCATTAATATGAATAGTCTTGCTAGGCACGAGGAAAATGTAACTGCATTTTCTCGTGCACCCAAGGGCTTCATGCTTAAGTACGCCTAAGATATAGCGCTGCCGTTATCAGTGGCTAAGCATAGAGTAGCATTTAATATGTCCTCGACAATTATTACGAATCCGTGTCAGAGGTATATTTTTACTTATATTTTAGTCGAGTCAGAGGAGCGTTTTCATTAGCTCTCTGAGGCAAAGTCGTACTGGGACTACGGTAGCACGGCAGCGGAATAGCCAATATGGCCTATATTATCATGTGCTGAAATTAGCGCCGCATAAAAAGAGAGAAAATATTGCCTAAAGAACATTCAAACGGTGAACTAGGTATTCCGTCGCGGGTCATTGATCGTAAGTATTTCAGGTTTATTGCAATTGCTGTTTTTCGTACCAGGTGTAACTTTATTTTTTCTTTCTTTTTTTGTGATATAAGTTTCTAAAATATCTAGGTAATAATAGTTTTGATAAATAACATGTAATGAAAGTTAAGGCTTTTAAATGTATTTTAAATTTACCCCAGTGTTTTCTCAATAGGATGTGATGATTTTTTAGCAATGAGAAAAATAGCGAGTGAAATAATTCAAATTGTAGTCGTCATGGATATGTGAGTAAATTTTTAATGTCGTTTCCCTTAATAAGGAATTGTTATTTTATTCAATGAATCATAGTTGATTTTTTCACTAAGGTTTATTTATCATAAAAAAATACTTATTTCTTCAATATTTACTAAATCAAATGTAATTGTTATTACCTAAAATATACACTTTTTCAAATGTTACATGTTCTTTCACCATGCAACCGAGATGAAATCTCGTTTATGTCTCGATAGAGTTTGTACATTTTGTTTCGTCCTTCCTGTAACCGGAAATTTATAACTTCAATCGAAACTATTTACCGCGAATTAAAATGTATTACAATAATTTTTAATGCCTATAATTATATGATATCCCCTTTCTGAATATCAAATGGACATATTCCTTCGGAAATCAATTTAAAATAATAAATTTAAGTAATATATATGTATAATAAAATGTAAAATGATAAATGTAACATATAAGAACAGCTAGGCTTTGAATCACTCACGGAGCGAAGATTAAATTACAGATTAAATCTCTTGCATAAATTGGATGGACATCTATTTAGGAGTGATGTTGAAAATGCACTACTACCCCCATCGTACTACGGTAGAGGAGATCATGTCAATAAAATTAGTCAGATCAAGTGTAGATAACACACATTTAAGATTTCATGTTTTCCACGACCGATAGGGGATGATAATAATATTGTCCGACTGAGGTAGGGGTAGAAATTTTGGGGTCAAAACCAGTCTGGTGTGTATTTATCCCCTGCCATACGCCCAAGCGGTACTTTGCAGGTTACTATAATAGCTAAATAAATACACAGAACACAAAACAGATAAATATAAAACACGTAATAGGACACATTGCAGGTAGTCAAAGCATTCGACCTCTCTCTCAGGTCTTCTTCAGGTCAGAATGGACCAATTGCGGCGTGAGGAATGCTGAATGCTCCCTCCCTGCAAAGGGGCAGCGCGGGAGCTGCTGGGAAGGGGTAAGGGAAGTGGTGAGAATCTAACGGTGAATATTGAAGCCAGGAAATTCAAACGATCTTCTTGTCCATGCAAAGGTGCAAACATGAGTTCCCACCTTTTATAGTACTGGCGAATTGGAAGGAGGGATTCCGGAAGGGTTATGGAGGTATTTTCCAATGTAGAAAGATGAGCTTTGGTTTCAGGAGAGGAGATACATTACATTTTTGGAGAAACAATTAGCGAAAAAACCAGGATAAGAGGAGAATCGAGGGGATGTGGGGAAAAGTGAGGAGATCTGATAAGCCGACATGTTTTACATCGAGGGCGGTTGCAAGTAGGGGAAATATGAGGAAATTATTTGGGGGGGGGGGGCGCCAAAGGGTTGGTGGATGTCAGAATGTTTCCTAGATTGGCGGGTCGTCCCTATGCGAGACAGGGGCATTGGGGCAGTAGAGATGAGGTAGCGTCATTATCGTGTAAAATAGGAAGAAGTTTGTTGTCTCAGGCGTAACTTTGTGGAATTTGCATAACATATTGAAATGTAATGAAATAATTGACTTTGTAATTCCACACACTTTATTTAAAAACACACGACCCAGGTTTCGACGTTGAACGTCATCATCAGGTGGTCCTCGTCTTCTTTTTTGCCAAAACGTTCCCTCTTGACGCTTGGCTTGCAGCTGCCCGATGATTTAATCATTCAGCTGCTGTGTTTGCGGCTTCTTAGCCCGTCGATGAAGGAAGGTCCAATCAACTCCTTTTCCTTTTCAATGGTGGTTGGTCGTCGTCCCGTCCCGTTGCTGCTCTTGGGCGTTTGTGCCTTTCCCAGGAGACAGGTTTTAAGCCGCCGATCGACCGCAAGTGCTCTTCTTTTTTGCCTTCAAGCTCCTCGTAAAAGGCCGTCGCGCGAGTCTTGATGACATCTCCAATGGGCGCAGTTTCAGTTAAGGCGTGGAGAATTTCTGCGGCATAGTTCCAGCCAAGCCCAAGTACACTGTTGAGTGCCCCTCTTTCCGTTACCTCCAAGTGGTGGAAGGCCGTCTGAGTCATTCTGCCACTCCATGCCGGTGAAGCGTACATCAAGATTGGGCGAATTGCCGCCACGTACAGATACGTCTTTGTCTTGATAGAGAGGGACGGTGAACGCAGCAGCGGCAAGAGTTGTAGTCGTCTTCCTCTTGCCTTCCTGGTGGCAGCGAGGGCGTGACTTTTGAATGTCAGTCTTTTATCCAGTATCACGCCTAGATAGGTCACCTCTTCCTTCCATGGCGCCTCCTCGGTGCCCACGAGGATTTCTCCTGGTTCTCGCAGTCCTCCAGGTGAAAAAAGAATCGTCTGTGTCTTTGCGCTGTTGACGCTGATTCGCCACAGGGCGTACCACTCCAGCAGTTTGTCTACTGCTCGCTGTAGGTATGTTGCCGCCATGTGTGCTCTCCGCGAAGTGGTCACTATTGCTGCGTCATCCGCATACAGGGCAACCATGGTATGTCGTCCAAGGTCTACCGGGAGGTCCACCGTATATAGATTAAAAAGTATCGGTCCGAGCACCGATCCTTGCGGCACGCCTGCGTGGACCTGTTTCGGCTGTGACAGCGCGCGTCCCCAGGCGACACGGAAAGTCCTTCCTGTCAGGTATGATGTTAGCAAGCGGCGCTGCCAATTTGGAAACCGCTGTATTGCAAGTTTTCGCCTGAGACCAGCGTGCCATACCCGGTCGAAGGCTTTCCTGATGTCAAAGAACGCCGCCGTTGAGCAGCATCGCCGATTGAATCCGGCCGTCACCTGTTCCACGAGACGGACGAGCTGGTGTGTGGTGGAGTGTTCCTCTCGAAAACCGTACTGTGATGCCGGCAAGATTGAGTAGACCGCGATGTGCTTCAGGAGATGTGGCAGCAGTACCCTCTCAAGCAGCTTTCCCAGGGTCGCTAGCAGGGCGATCGGGCGGTAGTTCTCTACGTTCCTAGCGGACTTCGGCGGCTTCGGCAATAGGATGACTTTTGCCGATTTCCAGATGGCCGGAAAATGTCCCATGGAGAAGCAGGCCGTAAAGAGCGTAATCAGGTGAGTTGCGAGCGAGACAGGCATCTGTCTAAGGGCCTCGTTCGGGATGTTGTCCTCTCCTGGTGCTTTCTTGCAGCGTAGTCGTCCAAGGGCTGCTCTCAGGTCGTTTTCGGTAACCTTCGTTACCGTCATGGTGCCCTCCTCCGTTGTTTCATCCTCTTCAGGAAAGTCGCTAGGATCATCCGGTACCAGTGGATCCGGAGTCGACGTGAAAGTGGCCTCCAGCGTAGTTGCTGCAAATTCAGCCTTTTCGTCTTCCGTGATAAGAGGGCCACCAGGTGAGTCGATCGGTGGGTCGATCCGAATGCTGTGGCGAAGAGAAGCTGCCATTCTCCAGATGCTCCCATCTTCGGTTCGGAGGGAAGCAACCTTCCTTTCCCACGTCGTCTGCCTGTGGTCCTGGATGAGCTGCCTCACTTCGGCTCGTTTTCTTCTAAACCGTGCCCCATCCGCGGGACATTTGGTTCTTTGAAATCGTCGTCGAAGCCGATTTCTTTCGCGGATGCGGCGAAGGATGGAATGAGGCAGCGTCAGATGTCCAGAAGGGCGGATCAGTTTTATTGGCACGGTGTTCTGTAATGCTTGGTCCACGCCAGCTGTTATGACAGAAGCATATTCGTCCAGCATAGCTTGTGACGTCAGTGATGGCGGCTGTTCCGGTAAAATGTCGGACAGGATCTGCCTGTACCCTGTCCAGTCTGTTTTATCCAGGCATCGCACCGGCCGTGGGGGAAGTAACGTTGGGCAGCATCCCAGATAGGCGCAGACTGGGTAGTGGTCGCTGTCCAACGTCGGTGTCGCCACGAGAGAAAGCGAACTCGTGAGCCTACGGTGCAGCGCAATATCTAAGACGTCTTCGCTCCTGCCGTGATGCTGATGCGTTGGCCCATGTGGACCCGCGACGCGTACTCCGTTGTTCTGAGCCCATGTGAGCAGCGCTTCACCCCGAGGGTTCGGTGTAATTGAATGCCATGCAGCATTCTTTGCATTTAGATCCCCGAGAAAAAGCGACGGCCGTGACCCGGAGAAGATGACTTCGAAATCCTGTGTGGCTAGAGGTCGTTTTGGGGGGAGATAGAGTGACCCCACTGTGAGAGAGCCGATCGAAGTATCTACTTCAATGGCTGTCGCCTCTAGATGCAGTCGAGCTGGTAGGTCAATTTTTCTCGCAGCCAGGTCAAGCGAAACGAGGACCGCCGTGCCCCCTCCTCTTGTTTGCCGGTCATCCCGGTAAACTGCATAGCCTGGAACGCCGTATGAAGTTCCAGGACGGAGATGAGTCTCTTGCAGACAGACGATTGAGATTCTTGCCTTCCGTAGAAAGGCAAGCAATTCAGGGGTCTTTCGCTTCAATGCGCCGCCGACATTCCATGTGGCTAGGATGATAGATTTATTTAATTCTCGCCTATGGTCCATTTTGGTTTGGGAAAATAGTGGTAAGGGCGACAGTTAAAGCTTGCAGCTGTTGTTGCAATAGCGCAGCAGAGGACGTCAATGCTTCCAGGATGGAAGAGAGGGATGTAGCCAAAGTTGGAGTCGGCATCTGCGAGTCTGCAGCCCGCCTCTTCTGGAGAAGAGGAATTTTTATTTCTTCTGCTGTCTCCCTGGCGACCGGAGCCGGCGTCGAGAGTGGAGGAAAGTCAAGATGCTTGCACATGGTCGGACGTTGGGTTGCGTTGGTTGGGTCTCCCGGCTTCGACGCGTTGAAGGTACCAAGCGTCTTCTGTTGAGGAGAAGGCAGCTCTGTTTCAGCGGCGGTGTTCTTCGCCCCCTGGGTTGGTGCGCCTTTCCTCCGGAGGCTAGCCATCTTCATCTCCTTCTGTTTGGCGTAGACAGGGCAGGTCCTGAAAAATGCAGGATGGTTTCCTCCGCAGTTACAGCAACAAGTCTTCTTCCTTTCCGTATCCGGACATTGGATGCCTTCATGTGCACCAGCACACTTGTAGCATCGCGGGGCTGCCGTGCAGTTGGAAGATGCGTGTCCGAATCGGGTGCACCGGTAACACATTTGTGGCTCCCTGTGCTGATATTTTGCCACCCTGACACGGGAATTGCCGATGTATCTTATGGCAAGCATTTCTTTTGTTTGCCATTCAGGGTTTTCCTTGACAACGACAAGGAAGAAGGTTCCCTGCCGCACCAGATGCACTCGTTCCACCGGAATCCCCATGGCGTCCATATCTTCTTTCAGTAGCTCAACTGGGTAGGTGCACGGAAGTCCACGAACCGCGTAGAAATTGGCTCGTAGGGATTTCGGGCCCCAGGTCGAGAATTGTGCATTTGACTGCACCAACAGCTGCTTTATGGCCGCATAATCAGCCGCAGTCTTTAGTTGAAGTCTCGTCGAGTCGGTTGTATGGATTGCAGTAAAGGACTTGTCCGTTGCCTTGGATCGGACAAGTTTCAGCAAGCCCGCGTGGTCTACTACATCGTATATGATGAGTGCCGGGGGGCGTGGTTCCTTTTTTCGGCTTGCCGGGGATCCAGATGGTGCAGATGAATTTTCAGCCTCCATCGCCACGGGAGCAGAAGAGTTGTCCGTGTCCGGATCCGTGACGAGCGGTGAGAATTTATTACTCGTACTTACCGGGCGCTTATTAGTTGCTTCTTCAATGGAAAGGAATGGTGCGCTACGCTTCCCGGCTCCTCTGGGATCCTTGACGTGTCGCCAGTCGTCGTTGAATTTCGCGGCAGGGGCAGACGGCCCGTTCTGATGCATGGAAACGTCCATATTTAGAGCGCCGGCAGTATGAACAGGGTTTGAAGAAGTATTTTCCAGCTGCTGGTCGAGAGGAGTCCTTATAGTGTCCGCTGGCAGCGGCACGATGTCCATATTGGGCGCCACCGGCGCCTTGCTTCGCTGTCCCTCGATTATTTAATGATGTCAGCAACCAGGGTTAGAAGTATCCAGTAGAATATTCCAAGGGAGGCGTACGTCGAAATTTCTGTAGGTATATTCAGGTCTGATGGTCTATCCTCCGTCTCCAACGTTCCGAATCCAGGTCTGGTCTGTCTCCAACCAGGTCAGGTCAGGTGGTCCTCATAGAAGCACGCTGGCTATACTACCTTGATCAAAAAGTTCCCGGAATAACCACCGTGTGGCGCTCCCATCGTTCCGATTTGAGTTCTGTTTTTTTTGTTAAATTGGTACATCTGTTGTTGATATTCCCTTTAAATCTTAGTGTCATAACTTGACATTTGCAAAAGTTACGTAGCCAAGAGTAGATCTATCTCTGTGTGTGTTGGCGATTTTTTACAATTGCAGAAATGGATTTAAATTTGCAACAACGAACTTGTATTAAATTTTGCGTAAAAAACGGATTTAGTGGCGCACGGACGTTGGAAATGTTGGAAAAGTGTTTCGGCAACGAATCTCTAAAAAAAACGGTCGTTTACCAGTGGCACGAGCGGTTCAGAAGTGGTCGTGAGTCAATCGAAGATGATGAACGCAGTGGCAGACCATCGACATCGAAAGTCGGTGAAAAAATTGATAAAGTAAAAGAAATGTTGGTCAATAACCGCAAATTAACCATCAGAGAAATAGCGGAGGACTTGAACATTGCCTATGGATCCGCCCAAGACATTGTGGTTAATGATTTGGGTTTCCGTCGTGTAGCAGCAAAGTTGGTGCCGAAAGACCTCAATTTCATGCAAAAAAGAGACCGTGTTGACGTCGCAAAAGACATGATTTGCGAGGCTGAATCCGATCCCACATTCATCAAAAGGATCATTACTGGAGACGAGACGTGGGTTAATGAGTACGACACGCAATCCAGACATCAGGCAAGTGAATGGCGTTCACCAAATGAGCCGAGACCAAAAAAACCACGTCGTTTTCAGTCAAAAAAGAAGGCAATGCTGACGGTTTTCATGGATTACAACGGTGTAGTGCATCATGAATTTTTGCCAGAAGGCCAGACAGTAAACAAAGAGTATTATTTGGGCGTTATGAGACGTTTGCGTGAAGCAATTCGCCGAAAGAGACCAGAAATGTGGGCAGAAAACTCGTGGATTTTGCACCATGATAACGCACCGTCGCACAGTGCTATCATTATTCGTAATTTTTTGACGAAAAATGCAACAAATACCATCCAACAGCCACCGAATTCACCTGATTTGGCTCCCTGTGACTTCTTTCTGTTCAATCGAGTTAAAAAACCATTACGGGGAACGCGTTTTAGCAGCCGAGAGGAAGTAATGGAAAAATCGCAGGAAGCACTGATGGACATACCGAAAACCGACCGTAACTTTTGCAAATGTCAAGTTATGACACTAAGATTTAAAGGGAATATCAACAACAGATGTACCAATTTAACAAAAAAACAGAACTCAAATCGGAACGATGGGAGCGCCACACGGTGGTTATTCCGGGAACTTTTTGATCAAGGTAGTATATACCTTCTGATCATAGGAGGGGGGGGTTGGTCAGAGAGGGAGGTCGGAGGGGTAAAAAGGTTACAATGTAGCTGGGAAGAAAAGAGAATTACATTTTTGATTTAGAAGAGTGGTAAGTCTAGGAGTGGGGAGTGGGAGGGATACAAAATTTCGTTGGCAAGATCATCTTTCCAACGGACACATTTCAAAATTTCTAACTGCTCCAAAGCATCGAGCCTTTGACCTTTTTCTTCAAAATGAATAATTTTTGTCACAAAGTCACTTTTGTGATCACTTTCGATGAGGTGTTTTGCAAAGAGGGATGTTATGTTCTTATTTTTTACACATGTTTGGTGTTCTTTAATCCTTTCTTTAAATTTCCGTCCTGTTTGTCCAATATACTTTGTGCTACAATCCGAGCACTTTAACTCATACACTCCACTCCTCTCGTTTTCGGGGACTTTGTCTTTAGTGTGAGAGATCAGGTTCTTAAGGCATGAACGACTGTAAAAGGCACATTTCATTTTTTCTTTAGGTAAACTTTTAATTACTTTTTGAGAAATAGTCCCAAGATATAGTATTCTCCGCCATTTGGCAGTGGGATCTTTTACATGTTCGGGGTTGTAAATGTGGCTTAAGGCTATTTTTGTAAGTTTATTCCGGTAAAGTTTATTTATTAGATCTTCTGAATACCCATTGTTTACTGCTAACGTTTTAATTACATTAAGTTCCTTATTTACATTGAATTTTGACATAGGGATAGCGGTCAAACGGTGGATCATTGCATGAAATGCCGAAAGCTTTTGGGTGAAGCAATGCCTTGAAGAGGAATTAATTAATTGGTCTGTATACATTTCTTTCCTAAAAATGGAATACTGTAACCCATCTTTGTCTTTAGAAATGGATAGGTCGAGGAAATTCAGGGAACCTTTTTCCTCTTTTTCACACGTGAATTGTACATTAGAATTGATAGAATTTAGATGTGCTAGAAACTGATCTAGTTGCCTATCAGAACCTGTCCACACACAGAAGACATCGTCTACATATCTTAACCAACAAAATACATTATTAATGAGAGGGTAGGCTGAGGAGAACAAAACTTTTTCAAAATTGTCCATATACATATCGGCCAGGAGTGGGGACAAGGGCGAGCCCATGGCTAAACCATTGGGTTGTTGGAAATAGGTACCATTAAAAATGAAATAATTTTGGGAAACACACGTCTTAAGTAATGCACAAAGTTCACTTATAACTGGAACTGGGATGGATTTCCGGATGAGGATGTCTTCGGCAAGGTTCACCGCTTCCATGGGTGGCACGTTGGTGAAAAGGTTGCGTACATCAAAGGAAACAAGCATGCACTTTTTCGGGATGACCTTTTTCATAAGTTTGTTCACAAGGTCCAAGGAATTCACTACACCATATTCCGTGGAAAATTTGGAAACCTCCCTGAAGAGTACATTAAGCCTTTTCGCTAGTATGTGGTTGGGAGCTGACATATTTGATACTACAGGCCTGATCGGAATCCCATTTTTATGAACTTTAGGTAGCCCGAAAAACCGTGGTACTGAGGGATTCATTTGCACTAGTTTCAACATTTCACAACTTTTGAATAACGTTTTACAAGATTTAATCACTTTCTTAATTTCTTGTTGAAACTTGGGGGTTGGGTCTGAACGAAGTACTTCAATGTTATTGTCCCTGATGAAGTCTTCGCATTTCGTGATGTAGGTATTTCGTTCTAATACAACCACTGCGCTGCCTTTGTGTGCTTTCTGGATGATCAAATTTTTCTCTGTCACTGAATGTTTAATGGACTTTAAGGCCTCGTACTCGGTAGAATACTTCATCTTTTTTACTCCAAGTTTTGAGAATTTAAGGAGCTCCTGGGAAACAACTTGTTTAACCGCGATATTTTCTTTCTGAAGGGCAACTTCAAGGTCAACAGCCAGGTTTTTAATGTTTTTAACAGAAATTGGAATTTTAGGTACGTACTTAAGGCCTTTTTCTAGCAAAGAAATCTCACTATTAGAAAAGGAATGTCCGGAAAGGTTAACGATTCGAGGCCCAAACTTATGGTCACACTTAGAACTTGTTGATTTTGAACTGGACTCCTTATTTCTCCGTAGTAAATCAAGCTTACGGTTCATTTTCGCTCTTTTTTGAAAGGAAATCTCACTGCACTTCTGACGGACCTCATTATCAAAGTATAGCCACTCGATCCAATGAAGTTTATGGGACAATTCCACGTATAAAAGTAGTAGATAATGGGATATAGCGTCTCGTTTAACATACCATTCGTGTAACTCCCTTTTAAGCCAGGCTTTCTTGGCTACTCCTATAGCGAACTTTCCTGCCGAGGATTGGGTTTTCTTACACTGAAGGTTGATGTACTTCGGGAAAACTCCAAGGGAGATGCAGCGGCTGTTGAAGAAGATGTTCAATGACGCATTCCGGTATTTTATGGAGAGTCTTCTGTAGAGGCTTGCCATAACTGCGTTACTGGCGCACTTAATAAAATTTGTTGTCTCAGGCGTAACTTTGTGGAATTTGCATAACATATTGAAATGTAATGAAATAATTGACTTACTCCATTCCTTATTATCTCTCAATCTGCGAATATCGGATCACAACTCATTCCTTTCACTCCTCCACATATATTTAGTTTTTCTTTAATTCCTGAACTATATATTCTAATCCTGAAAATAATATGTCACTCTTGAGAATGTAACAATTCTGTCTTATAAAAAAGGATTAATATTGATTGAGGTATTGGAATTTAATGTAAGGTACTTCCCAAAAATAAACATAACAAATCTGAGGAAAAATTGATTTTCGGATCAAAATGTTAATTGCTACAATTCTTCAAAAGAGCACACTTATGTATCGACATACCAATGCCAGTGCCTCCCCCAATTGTAGTCTCCTTTCTGTAAATTATCAACAGCACTCTCGTTCAGTCACCTTTTCATAGCCTTTTTGACATAATCCAGGGGTCCAAAATGGTACTTAAATAGGTTGCACTTGGGTCGTACTCTAAGACCCATTTCTCGTCACCAATTACCACATATTATACTAGGGTAGGCTGAAAAGTAATGCACAAATGCTTGCAGAGTACGAATAAAAACAAATAGCAAGATCGGGCAAAAGTAAATTAAAGTACAAATCTTTAGTTTTGAAATTATTTATTTATTGTTCAACATGGGCACTGTTAAGGCATATGTTAACACATTTCTTTCAACCTGTAGCAAGTTTTTTTCATTCCGTAACTGAAAAACTATTCCCACTTTTCTCGAATCCAGGAGTTCGCAGCTGCCTTTACCTCATCGTCGGAGGTGTAATGATTACTCTTGAGGTGTCCCTTGAGTTGTGGAAAAAATAAAAATCGCAAGGTCCAAGATCAGGGGAATAAGGAGGGTCTAGCATCGGTTCAAATTTCAGGTTTCGCAGAGCCTCTCCAGTTGCGCGCGAGGTGTATGGCCAAGCGTCGTCATGTTGCAAGATTATTGGCGCCAGGCTGCCTTTAACAGGACAAACTTCTTCCTTGGATTTTCCAACATGGTTTTCGATAGGCCTTTGAGTGTTTCACCGTTCATTTTGAATTAAATCTTCGACGAGTATGCGATGTTTTTCGTAAGTGGAAGTAATCGCTCGTCCGCTGCTTGTTTCATCAACAATTATGGCTTTTCCAGGCTCGCAACCACGGAATGTTGCTACCCAACGAATAACAGTAGACCTATGAACAGCATTATCACCATAAAAAGCCTTTAATCGACGATGAATCTCAGTAGGAGTCACTTTTTCAGCAGTTAAAAATGCGACAACAGCACGCTGTACAACTCGCGTTGACATAGCACTAGAACACGTCTCTATACTTCCGCTTCTCGAAATACACTGGATGAAGGAAACGACCTCAAACCTGTGCATTCATTTTGAGGGAGAATGTCACTTCCACATGCCACTAGGAGTGCTTCTGAAGGTCATCTTGTTTGTTGTCTACAAACATGTGCGCATTAGTTATCAGCCTATCTTCGTTAGAAATTCGGGTCTATTTCACCGTAATCTAAGCGGCCCACGGCAAAATTGTCACCCAAGACTTGTGCAGCACCTTGATGTTCATATTGGCTCACCTTTCTCATGACTGAATTTTCTGCAAGAATACATTTCACTGTGGTTTTATGAATATATTACTCCTCTGCTAACATCATGACACTTGGGAGTAAATCATAATTTAGCATACAGCTCACATATTGCACATTTTCATCACACTCTGTTGTTGATGGATGCCCAGGGCATTCCTCATCATTAATCTCCTGTCTACCCTACCGGGACATCTTGTGTCAGAGGAAAACCATCTTTTGGGAGGTATCTCGGTCTTATAAGCATCCCTTACCATGGTCATGGTCTCCGGGAAAATGTCCCAGCTTAGTGCACGATTTTATCGCGGAAAGTGGCATTGTGACGTGATCGTCGAACAGGGGTCCAATCCAGCAGCAATCCGCACTCTGGAGGAGTCGATATTTAATCGCTTTTCCAAGATCTCTCATTACCTTTTCCACCACAATTCACCCCAATCTAGTCATCTGCATTGGTGGCAAAAAATTATTCTACATATTTTACGCTCTTGTTAGTCTGTTAGTTAAGGGGTTGCAAGCATTGCTGAATGAATTGGATGATCAGTGGGACAGATATGGGTCGGGATTCAACGTAAATAAAACAAAGGTTATGAGATATTCCAAAAAGATTAAGGCTAAGCCTAATATTAAAATAAGATGGAAAAACTAGAGGGGGTGGAAGAGTTTACGTATCTCGGAAGTGTTTTGGACCAACACGGTCAAAGTAGTAGGGCCGTAAGGAGAAGAATTGCGCTAGGCAAAGAGGCTTTCACAAGGAGGAGGGAGTTGATGACAGGGACGTTGAGTAAGGATGTTAAGAAAACTTTGGTATGGAGCGTAGTGCTATGTACAGCGCGGAAACGTGGTCATTGAAGCAGGAGGATAGACGTAGACTGGAGGCTTTTGAAATGTCGGTGTGGAGAAGAATTGAGATGGTGAAATGGACGGAAAGGAAAACAAATGAGGAAGTACTAGGTATGGTAGGCGAGGAGAGGGGAGAAATCCTAAGACGGCAGGAAAAATGATGGCGAGCGTATTGATCGGCAGTGGAATGTTGACGATACAAGGGACAATGTTAGGCAAACGAGGAAAGGGTTTGAGCTGGATAGGAAGTTACACGGGATGGAGGAAATACATAGAGATGAGGAGGGACTTGATTTAGAGTAGGTTGCTGCATTGTATTTTGTTAGGAGTCACTAAATATATATTTTGGTAGTTATGTTGATCCAAAACCTACTATAACCGGCAGATCATCAGTTTCTTATCCTAGGATTGATTAACTGCAACACCCATTCTACTATATTTTAATACAAGGCTGCATTTTCTAGGGAGAATAATGTGGTGGTTTTACCGTTGCCTTCCACATCGCAGTGCCAATACGGCCGATACCGTGCACTTCACTCTCGCCCGCAGCTGAGGCAGCAGATGCCGGGCTGACGTACTCGGTTTGCGCCACCAGTGCCTAATGGTCAAACTGCTGCCTTTCACCATGAATTCAAGGAAGCTTTTTAGTAAGTCTATTTTCCTCGTTGCTATCTTCCCGAAATGTCATTATTGTGTTTTGTACCTATGTTGGTTTCCTCGATCCGAAAAAACATTAAAACTTTTTCTAAGCTGAAAATTTTCGCGGGTCACGGGAATCAAACCAGCGACCTTTGTCTTCATAGACTACCCCTCGTTTACTCTCACCCCTTAAAGGGTTGATTGCCTTATAATAATATCCTAAATGATATATGTTATGATATAATTAATAAAAATATCCTATAATATACTCTTTGAATAACGAAAAACTGAACATTACATTTGAGGAAACATTTAGGTCATACTAATGTTAAAAATTTCGGATAATATTTTTTTTGGCGATTTTAGAATAACCGTCGGAATCAAAGGATGACGTGGCCACCGGGGTCGCGGCGTCGTGTTGTCACTCTGTTTTCCGGTCGGGGGAGCGGAGGATGAAAGGGGGGCGGAGTTTGTTCGGTTTCCGGGGTCGTTGTGCGCTGCGGGTCCTTTGTCCGGTCGCCGTTTTTCGTTGCTTTAGCGCCGACTTTGACCTCTGAAGTTTCCTCATTGAAAAGTTGTATTAGGTCGGGGCAGGGAATTAGTTGACATCCTCTCCTTTGTGCTCGGGGGTAAGGGAGAAAAGCGCCATTGTTTCGCCCCATTCAACGCCGACGCCAATTCAGCCCCTTGGCGCCACTCAGACAAAAGCGCCAATACAACCGCTGGACGGGAATTCCACAAATGCCAAGGGTAGGATAAAAAATTATCCCTCGGGTCTCTGAGTAAATAATGTCGAGGAAATTTTGATTGGAGCAAATGAGGTAGGCAATTATATATTAATGGATCGCCCGCTCAATCCTTGCTATTTATCAATCACGGGTGTTTTGAGTTGCGTAAATGAAATTCTCGTCGCTGTATTTATAGGCTCAGACTGTAATAGGTGCAACTGTTCAAGGGGAGAATTTTAAGGAGACGTTGGGGTATCCCCTACAAATTATGTAAAAATGAGTTTTTGATGTATTCTTTTGGATAAAGGTAAAACGAGCCATAATCATGTGTAAGGATCATGTCCTCTACATTTACTATTTTAATGCTTTTGGAGCAGTTCCTCCTGCTAAATAAACACACCTTAGTCGGTGGGACGGGGGTTTTTAGAAATGCAGTAAATTGACTGGAAAGATTAGGATCCTTGAAGATATTTTATTATACTTTTCCAAACTTTTTGCGTCACCCGATGCTATCGAAAAAATCTTATATCTTTAAAAGCGGTTTATTGCAGCAAACGATAAGTTTACGTTCTATTTGTCAACCAAGAGTTAATAGCCGAAGATCTCTCGATTTTTTGTCTAAATTCTGAGACATTCTACCTTTTTGTTGAGGCCTACGAATCACTCATCCCTTTTTCTTTTAAGTTTCAGCTCGTTAATAAGGTCACAATGAACTGGTGCAGAGCTTCCACAAAGCAAGTGATTTGGGTCATCACTCTGCCGAGGGAGAGTTCTCATTCGGACCAGGGCGGGCATGCCAGTAGCAAGGCAACCGCAACCCGGCGCCCAACTTCTTCCGCATCCTCGGCGGCGGCGGCCTGCGAGCCCTCAAGACCGCAGCCGTCCAATCAGGATTGTCAATGAGGTGGCCAGGGTTGTGCTCTTGACTTGGGCGATTTGGATTTCCGGAGAAGGTCCTTCAGTCACGGTCACCTCCTCGGACGATCAACGCCGCTCCTCCTTGCTCGCTCCTTGCCACGGATAACCATTCAATACAGAATGCTAGAATTTTCTGCTTTCCGCATTTCAATGAGCAGCGGCCAACTATTTCAGTTATATTATCATTTGTATTTTTCACCGTAAATTTCGAAATGTATATGTATTTTTTGCACACACAAATATATTTTTTTTAAGGTAATCTACCGGTTAAGGTAGGTTTTTGGATGGACACAACTACCAAACAAATATTTTATTGCTCCTAACAAAACACAAAATCCATCATCCCACTCTATATCAGGTCCCTCTTCATCTCTGAGTACTTTCTTCCTCCCTTCATCCCGTCCAACATCCCTATCCTGTTCCTTCCCTTTCCTCTTTTGCCCAACATTCTACCCTCTATCACAGTCTTCAACATCCCACTGCCGGTCAACACCCCCTTCATCCACTTTTCCTGCCTCCATAGGATTGCTCCCAACAAACCCCTCTCTTCGCCCACCATACCAAGTACTTCCTCATCTGTTTTCTTCTCTGTCCATTTCACCTTCTCCATTCTTCTCCACACCCACATTTCAAAAGCCTTCAATCTACGTCTATCCTCCTGCTTCAATGACCACGTTTCCGCACCGTACATAGCTACGCTCCATATCAAAGTTTTTACGAGTCTTTTCTTAACATCCTTACTCAAAGTCCGTCATTTTCTTTTTCAATGTCTAGCTTTGTTGGTCTGAGTTCTTTACTATACAGTTCTTCTATATACTCCTTCCATCTCTCTTGGATCTCTACTGCGTCAACTATTACCTTACCCGCCTTATCTCTAACTGTTAGCATAGCTCTTCCTTTCTTACTTCTCGATAACGATTTAACTTTGCTGTATAGCGCACCGATTTCACCCTTCCTCTGCAGACTTTCCATATCCTCGCACTGCGTCTTCCACCATGCTTCCCTTGCTTTATTTGTTGCCCGCCTCAATTTATTGTTCAATTCTTTGTACTTCTTTTTTCCTAATTCTGTATTTATATTCTTCCATTTTCGCCGCTCATCCATCTTTGTGATCATCTCATCCGTGATCCATGGTTTCCTAGTCCTTTTAGCGTTAACGGTTCCAACAGTGTCTTTTGCGGCTTTAGACAACCCTTTCTTAATCATAACCCAATTTCTTCGATAGTACTAAGCCCTTTACCATCCTCCATGATTTCCTCTACCGCCTGTTTGTATTCCTTACACACACCCCTACACATATATATATATATATATATATATATATATATATATATATATATATATATATATATATATATATGTGTGTGTGTGTGTGTGTGGGTGTGGGTCGTGGTACTCCAGAGGTAAAGTGTTGGAGTACTGACCGGAGGGTCCCGGGTTCAATTCCCGGGCAAGGAACTCTGGGCACATGCAGCTCCACCAATGCTATGTGATTTTCCGGTGACCAGGTCTTCCTGGGAAACCATAACCGGCACAGGGAAAGGAACTGGCCTCCCTCCCCAGATGTGTAGCCTGAATTCCACACGCTGTCGGGCTTAGTACCGGGTGAACTCTACCATCACCCACCAACGACCTTCGGGTTGATTACTGTGATGTGTATATATATATATATATATATATATATATATATATATATATATATATATATATATATATATATATATATATATGGAAGAATGTAAATGTAGAGTTAGGCAAAATTAAACAAATTAAAATTAAAATTTAAAAAATTAAGCACAAAGAATTGAACAATAAATTGAGGCGGGCAACTAAAAAAGCAAAAGAAGCATGGTGGAAGACGCAGTGCGAATATGGAAAGTCTGCAGAGGAAGGGTAAAATCGGTGCGCTGTACAGCAAAGTTAAATCGTTATCGGGAAGTAAGAAAGGAAGAGCTATGCTAACAGTTAGAGATAAGGCGGGTAAGGTAATAGTTGACGCAGTAGAGATCCAAGAGAGATGGAAGGAGTATATAGAAGAACTGTATAGTAAAGAACTCAGACCAACAAAGCTAGACATTGAAAAAGAAAATGACGTAGAGGAAGACAGCTTAGGTCCAGGCATACTAGACAATGAGATAGAAAGGGCTTTAAGGGAGATGAAACTAAATAAGGCCGTGGGGGTAGATAACATTCCCGTGGAACTTTTAAAATGCTTAGGAAAATGTGGGAGGAAGAGGCTATATGGGTTGATCCGTAGTATTTATGAGGAGGGAATCTGGCCGGAAGACTTTGTGATATCAGTTTTAGTTCCTATTCCGAAAAATGTAAAGGCCACGTCATGTGAGGACTATAGGACAGTAAGTTTGATATCCCACGCAGCTAAAGTTGTTCTCAAGATCATAAACAAAACGATAGAGAGTAGGGCAAATGATTACTTAGGGAATGATCAGATTGGGTTTCGGAAGGGGAGAGGTACGCGTGATGCCAATACAGTAATGAGATTATTAATCGAGAGGAATATAGAACACAACCAGGAGGTATTTGCCTGTGTCGTAGATTTCGAAAAAGCGTTTGATAGAGTGAATTGGGAAAAACTAATGAGTATTCTGCAGAAAATAGGAATAGATTGGAGGGAAAGGAGGCTAATCCGCAACCTGTACATGTCTCAGACTGCTCAGGTGCGGGTCGGAAACGGGGAGTCAGGATGGGCAGTGTTAGGAAGGGGTGTAAGGTAGGGTTGCCCATTATCACCGTTGCTGTTCAACCTGTATGCAGAGGAAATGATCAAAGAGGCATGGGAAGAACTGGATGTAGGAATGAAAGTGGGCGGGGAATTCGTAAAATCAGTTAGGTTTCATGATGACCAAGCTTTAAATTGTTAGTCAGCCAAGGGGTTGCAAGCATTGCTGAGTGAATTGGAAATTCAGTGCGACAGGTATGGGATGAGAATAAATATTAATAAAACAAAGGTTATGCGATTTTCTAGAAAGAAAAAGGCTAAGCTAAACATTAAAAGAGGAGGGCAAAAACTAGAGCAGGTAGAACAGTTTACGTATCTCTGTAGTGTTTTGGACCAACATGGTCAAAGTAGTAGGGACGTAAGGAGAAGAATTGCGCTGGGCAAAGAGGCTTTCACAAGGAGAAGGGAGTTAATGACAGGGACGTTGAGTAAGGACAACACTCCCTTTGATAAATACTACAGTGTATCCATCATAGCATCCCTCCCACCCTCTGATCCTCCACTGAAACTGAAAATATTAAAGCAATCCTTCATATAGCTCTTGGAGTCCTGGAATTTTCCAGGAATTAAGCCTAGAATATTAAGCCTTAATTACCCTGCTCCAATTATATTTTCATCCCCCTTCCAACCCCATCACCTTCTACATTTTCCCCACCCTTCTTACGCTGTCCCTCCAAACCCGTCCCTTCGGAATTCTCGACCCACCTTCCCACCTTCCCACCTGCCCCTTCCATCCATCGCTCCAAGCATCGTTTTCCCTTCTGTTCTGTCCCTCTCTTCCTTGATAAAGGTGGTCACGACCACCGAAAATTCGTAAAATAGTGAGTCTCTTTTTTGTTTGTTTCTGTTTTTTTGTCTGTGTCCACTAGTGCTAAGTGTTATACATTATTATTCACGTCCATAAGACTTTCAAAAAGTGTCATATATATATATATATATATATATATATATATATATATATATATATATTGTATATATAGACGAAAAACCGCCATATTGTCAACATATATCCATTCACATGGACAAAGATCCAAAGGAAACGGATTATGAACGCATATTAATATGAAATATGAACCGCTATTTTTGGAGTAGCCATTTCTTACATCAAACTACCCATTCCAATTATAGATATTGTTATGTCCCGGGTTAATTTCCCCGGCGTGGCTCACTCCTCTTTCGCGAGGAGGTCTATTCGTGTGCTGCGCAATTCGCATATTGGAATTTTTCCACTGCTTACCTGTCACTCGGGTGCTTGCGTCGCCTCGAGGGAGGAGGGGGCAAGCATGCGAACGCAGCTCGCGAATATGACTAAATATGGGAATGAAGCGCAGTAAAATGCTGAATCCGGGGCGCGACCGGATGCCGCGATCAAATAAAAACCCCGCGGAACCTTCATTCCGGGTCTTTCGTCGAAGGGCCGCGAACACGTCGGGATGGGGAGCCGAGAGCCGTGGAAGCGGAGACTCGCCGATTGAACCGGGGTTCGCCGCAGGAGGAGATACTCGCGCCGGAGTCGCTCTTGTTTAAATACAAACTCCTAGCGAAAGACCCCGTCTCTTTTATTTCACCGTACCAACTCGCCAATTGGATCACCTTCGTCGTCCGGAAATTCCTCAGCGTTAGTCAAGATCCTTTTCTGAGACGTCCCTTGTCGCGCTGCCCTCGAGGGGACACGACAACTTTGGTGGAGGCGCCGGGTACTGCATTATTTGTAAGACAACGCAGAAGAGGATCCGCAGAAGGGCTCGGCCAAAGGCGCGGTCGTGGTACGGTAAGTATTCTTCCGTTCTTTTTTTCTCTTCTTCTTCTTCTTTTTTGTGCGGGATTGGACTAGAGAGGAATCGGCAGTAAGGCCGATCTTCCTAGCAAAGGGGGGTTAATTGATTAATGCATAATTGTTGATACATTGTTACGGAGTAGGCATCGGTGGTGACGCTGTCTTCTTTTTCATTTTTTTTATTGAATTAACTTTTCGCCTCTCCTGCCATTTCTCCGACTGAATCCTACAAAGTGGTCCCGACTTTGCCAGGATTACGGGAGGACCACGGTCTTGACCGGTTTAAGGTGTACAACTTACTCCTGGGCATTCGGCCCGAAATCCTTTTATCATATAGTGCTTTCTTTCGCGTGTATTAGCGTTAAGTATATCTGCCTTGTCTTGTTAGTTAGAATATTTTTTTTTTGGGGGGTTGCTTTCCGTGTGTTTATGAATAACGACCAGCGAAGGAGTCGCAGGATCCGCGGGGATTCGCCCGTATATTACGCGCTAGTCCGTCCGCGACAGGGTGTGGGCCGTGAAGTCGCAGGGGAAACGGAACCGGGTGAGGCGCGAGCGATACTCACGGGAGGAGAGCAGGACGAGATCGGAAGTACCGCCGATACAGTAATCCTCACGGAAGGTTCAGATACCGGCATGGCCGAGAGGGAAGACACATATGGGGGGAACCGCGAGGGAGATCAAGGGCAAAGGGGTGCAATTTGACACCCCCGACGTTCAGCGGGCACCCAGGGGAAGACGTAAATACATTCCTCTCCAAATTTAACAGAATTGCAGCCGCAAATGCGTGGGATGAAGAAACAAAGATCCGTTTGATACCATGCTTTTTAACGGGGACTGCGGGTAGATGGCTTAATGCGTTAGCGGGTTACGACCCGGAGAACGGCACCCTCGAGGGGGATTGGCAAGGATTTTGCCGGTCCATTAGAATTGCGTTCAGAGGGGTGTGGGCCGCGGAATTGAAAGAATGTGAGTGGAGGGAAAGGAAGCAGGGTCCTAATGAGCCAATCGACGACTACTTCTATGACGTGAGAGCCTTGTGTAGGGAGGTTGACCCTGAAATGGCCGACCGGGAAGTCGTTCGGCACTTGATAAAGGGGCTCCGACCCGCATTGGTGCGCGTGGTCGTCCCGGCAAGACCAGAAACGCCTACGCAGGTGCTCGGATGCCTAAAAGCGTACGAGGAAGCCGACTTCATTGCACAAGTAAATACGAGGACGCCGGCCCACCAACCCGGGAGGAGGATGACACAAGAAGAAAGAAGAGAGGGGTCCAAGAGCGTTCGGCAGTTGGAAAGGGAGATCCGCGAGCTCAAACGTGTGATCGAGAGGGAAAGAATCGGCCCGAGGGAGGATAGGCGGGGTGCGGATGACAAATGGCTGCCCGCGTCGAGAGGTAGGCGAGAGGCACCACGATGGCAAGAGGGCCCTAGACGGGTCGGGGGACCCAGTCGTACTAACGACGGAAGACCCATATGCTACCGCTGTAGGGCAGTGGGCCATGTCGCAGCGGTTTTCCCGACGGCCGATAGCGGAGGAACGAGGTGTTACCAATGTCAGGGGATGGGTCACAGAGCGGCCGACTGCCCGTCACGCAGGAGGGACCATCCTCGGGACTACCAGGCAAAAAACGAGCGTCCGCAGGCCAAGTAGGGGGTACGCCTGTCGGAAGCATTGGAGAAAGATCCCTCCTAACGATCGAAGGCGCGATTAATGGACGTGAGTACCCGATCATATTGGACACAGGAGCCGTGATTAGTGTTATAAGTAGCGAAATTATCGACCCCCAATGTGGGAAACCAAAACGACTACGTATACGTTTGGCGAATGGAAACCCCGGAGAAACACTGGGAGAAGCGGAATTATGCGTGCAAATCGGAGGAATGTGTTTTAGGGAGAATGCGGCAGTTATGGATGGGTTAGTTGGACCCCTTTTGCTTGGCCATAACTTTTTGAAACGTCATAAAGCAATAATAAATTATGATAAGTGTGATGTCACCCTCAAGGGTGCCCTCGGTGAGACAGTGGTGCAAATGATGGGATCTGAAATTCGGGGCGAAGAAGCCCGATGTGGGGTAGCGCAAGACTTGTGGGGGGGTGACCTCATGGCCAGAGGCCTTCCCGAGCTGCCAGGGGTGAGTCACCAAAAGTGGTCACTGAAGGGTGACGTCACGGTGCCACCCGGGGACGGGGTTGATTGTAGGTTGGATGGACCGAGGCCGTCAGGCGGAGGACGAATAGTTCCGGCCAGACGCTTAACCGATGAGGGTCTGAGCCTGGGGGTCGTCCGCCCTGAGGGGGAATATATGATCGCCACCCTTTTCAACCATCGAAGGGTGCCAAGACGGTTGCACAATTTCACGGGTCGTTCAAAGTAATTAAGCAGGCAGGGCTGATGAAAGGGCTGATGAATAAAGGTTTGTGCTTGTGCTAATGTGTCGCTTTTATTACAGAGAAAAACAGCTAAGAGTATGGCGTTAATACCCAACCAACCTGGGAGGATCTGTTGCGTCCACTTTCGTTACGCTCGAATTTTAAGTAATTAGAAGAAAAATTAGTGCGGGGGCAAATTAAATTGGACTAGAACGAATTGGTCAGTAAAATTTGCGGACGCAACAGAAACCTCCTCAGATGCGTGGGGAACAGCCTTGGGAGGAATTGGACTGACCTGGTGTATTTTACTCACTTTGGCATGTGTATACCTTCTATATAAAGTCCAAAACCTGGAGAAGCATATGGTCTACCTGGTAAAGACGGAAAACGGTACGGAGTTGTTCACCGTGAGGAGCACGAGGAACGTGGGAAAGGTGAGTGTTGTGAAGATATTTTGATTCTGTTTTTCTCCTCCAGGTGGTAAAAACACCTTTGTTATGTTTTTAACTGCAATGAGGGAGGGGACAGCGAGAGAAGAGGGGCCGGCAAGGGGCCTCACCCCATGCGGATGGGGAATCCCGCATGGAAGGACAGTCCTCGGAGGGGACAGTTAAAAGAAAGGTATTTTGATTCTGTTTTTCCCCTCCAGGTGGTAAAAACATCTTTGTTATGTTTTAACTGCAAGAAGGGGGGGCAGAAAAAGAGGAGCCAAGAAAGGGTTCACACTATACGGACGGGGAATCCCGTATTGAGAGACAGTCCTTGGATGGGACAGTTATTCTGTTTTTTCTCCTCCAGGTGGTAAAAACATCTTTGTTATGTTTTTAACTGCAATTAGGGAGGGGACAGCGAAAAAGAGGAGCCAAAAAAGGGTTCGCACTATACGGACGGGGAATCCCGTATAGAGAGAGAGTCCTCGGATGGGACAGTTAAAAGAAAGGGTTCACACTATACGGACGGGGAATCCCGTATAGAGAGATAGTCCTCGGAGGGGACAGTTAAAAGAAAGGGTTCGCACTATACGGACGGGGAATCCCGTATAGAGAGAGAGTCCTCGGATGGGACAGTTAAAAGAAATACTTGCAGGGGTGTCTGAAGGAAGCACATGGGGACAGCGAGAGAAGAGGGGCCGGCAAGGGGCCTCACCCCATGCGGATGGGGAATCCCGCATGGAAGGGCAGTCCCAGGGTGGGACAGTCGAAAGGGAAGTTACCGGGGTAACCGGGGAAAGTAAATGGGGACCTAGAGAGGGGTCTTGCCATTGAGAGCTTAAGCAAACTTGAAAAGGGGTCGTTGACCACTCGGCCGAAGGAGGAGACGCTCGAAAAAATCAGCTGATATACCCCGAGACACCTCCCGTTCGGAAGAAAGGGAGGGGGGCTGTGAGGAATGTTGCCTCGCAAAATGGGATCCCAAGAAGAAGAAAAGAAAAGAAAGAAAAAAAAACAGTTGTAAGAGAATTATTAGTGCACTTAAGTAACTGGTTAACCATGGTAAAATATGCAAATAAGTATTAGCGACGTAAGCATAAGACCTAGGTTTAAGGGGGGAAACGAATGAGCAATCCGGGAGGATTGCATATGAACCTTTGTTATGTTTAGTTAATATAATGTAGTAGAGAATAGTCATAGGTTATTGGTGATGATTCCCATTGATTGCCTGTGGAGGAGGATGGAATGGGTGGACTGATCAACCATCTCTTCCCCTTTTTCTCAGGGTCAACCAAGGGGAGTCGAAGTCGAAACGGTAGTCACCTCGGAGAAGAATGAAATGGATTAAATATCACATTTGTCTATTGGGAATGCTGGTTTGGGTCACTTGTGGGATGAAGCACTTGGCGGAAGTACCAGTCGATATCACGGCGGGAGCCCTGTTCAGAACTTTACCTGATGTAACGGTTTACGAGACGTCATACCCTCTTGTTTGGAAAATACCTTTTAACCCAAGGAGAGAGCTGGAGAATTTCGGATTGTATGCATCCAACTGCGTAAGGGAGAGTCACCCAGGAATTTGTGAGGCCATACATGCGTCTCTGGCCCTGGCCTTAAATAACTGGAATCCAAGGTACTGGGCTGATCCACTGACGGAGGCACCGCTGACATCGGATGGGGGGGCGTTTTCATCCTCTTTCATTCTCCCGATGCGGCGGCACTCGGAGCGAGTCGTCATATCGGAGGCAGAGGCTGAGGAAGTCGAGGAGAGGATGGACAACCTTGGCGACTTACTCACACTGCCAGCACAGAGCGTGACGATCCCAGAGCATGGAGCGATACCTGGAGGATCTGGCTGGGGTGTTTTGGCCTACCTCCAATCCGTCATTGCTTCGCAGACGGGGGTCCTCAGGGCTTGCCAGGCCCGGAGACTCTCCCCGGCTACAGGCGGCTACAGGCGGTTCGACGGACCATCGGGACGACGGACTATGACTTGGCTATTAGGCACTTCTCCAGGTATTACATTTTACCCTTGTTGGACTGTTTGTTATCTCCAACACACCTCTACCTTATCCTCCTGGTCCCGCTACACAAAAAAATGCATTCCGTGACTCTACGAACCTTCCTACCTATACCTTTTGCCCGAGGAGAAGATACCTGTCTAATGAAAATGAACCCCCTGCATCTGGCTGTCATACACACCAGAGGAGGTATGAGTCTCAAAGTCCTCGCATGCAACATCTACACCGACGAGCTATGCATGCTGGCGGACCCGCTTGGAGACACGCTTGGGACCATCAAGTGTGCCGAGGCAATGGTCAAAGGGGCCACGGCTAAGGAGATGACGGCATCCTGCCCAATAGCGTGTGGGAGATCGCCTGATAGCATCGTTACGAAGATCAGTAGTGGAGTGTATGTGATAACCCACCCCCCCAGGAATTCGACAATCTTCTGTGGTGATAGAATTAACGCAACTCTGGAAGAAAATTTTAAAATCGGTGCATACAAGCTCACTATTCCATGCGCGTGCAGACTGAAATTGGGGACTTCTACTTTTTCGTCACAATACCCTTGTGAATCAAAAGATGCAAAAGTTAAAGTACATCGAGTTATATCAGCTGCTTGGGCTCCCATAACTTCTTTGAAATTACCACCGTATGACGACCGCAATTTTGCCGTCTGTACCAATTTGACCGAATGCTTGCATGTAGCACGAATGACGGCTCCTACTATGACGAATATAAATCAGGCTACCTTTCTTTATTTAACATGCACAGGCACCATTGCTCTGTTTTCGTCTTTGATAATATTTTCGTATTGCCTGTATCAGTGTGGTGTTTGGTGTATAAAAGACAGTTACTTCCAGACAGTTGAACGCCCCTGGGAGCGTACGCGCCAGGAAAGTACTCAGTTGCAGGTCGGGGACTGTGGCCCGACAGTGCAATTTCGAAGACCACCCGAGACTAGGGCACCCATTCCACCACCTGTTTCCCGAATCCCCAAAGTGGCATTACCCACCCTGTATGAAAGTGTGGACGGTAGTGACGGCCTTGTTGAAGATCAATATTTGGCGATGCAACCAATAGACACAAGCAGAGACACATAATGGTGTTTTCAGATGATTTTTACTAGTGTTTTTGAGGGTTAATGGCATTTTCAGTAGGTGAATACACGTATAAGATTCAAGTGAACTCTGTAGTTTCAGCATTTTGTATCGATGTGTTTTTACTGTTTTGTGTGTTACTGTTTCCTAGACTAAGAGTGCTTCTATATTTCATTTGTTCTTGGTTTTGTTAGAGATGAACTTAGGGTTTATTGTATTTGTGATGAAAGTTGTATTTGAACCTTATTGTATTTGTGATGAAAATTGTATTTGAACCTTATTGTATTTGTGATGAACATTGTATTCTCCGGCAAAAGCGGCGAACTCGCGTCTTCGGCTAGAGATGAGAGAAGCTTCAACGGATACCTCTCAAGGCTTCGTCCGGAGGCCGAAGTTTTGAGGGGGGGGTAATGTTATGTCAAAGGACAAAGATCCAAAGGAAACGGATTATGAACGCATATTAATATGAAATATGAACCGCTATTTTTGGAGTAGCCATTTCTTACATCAAACTACCCATTCCAATTATAGATATTGTTATGTCCCGGGTTAATTTCCCCGGCGTGGCTCACTCCTCTTTCGCGAGGAGGTCTATTCGTGTGCTGCGCAATTCGCATATTGGAATTTTTCCACTGCTTACCTGTCACTCGGGTGCTTGCGTCGCCTCGAGGGAGGAGGGGGCAAGCATGCGAACGCAGCTCGCGAATATGACTAAATATGGGAATGAAGCGCAGTAAAATGCTGAATCCGGGGCGCGACCGGATGCCGCGATCAAATAAAAACCCCGCGGAACCTTCATTCCGGGTCTTTCGTCGAAGGGCCGCGAACACGTCGGGATGGGGAGCCGAGAGCCGTGGAAGCGGAGACTCGCCGATTGACCCGGGGTTCGCCGCAGGAGGAGATACTCGCGCCGGAGTCGCTCTTGTTTAAATACAAACTCTTAGCGAAAGACCCCGTCTCTTTTATTTCACCGTACCAACTCGCCAATTGGACCACCTTCGTCGTCCGGAAATTCCTCAGCGTTAGTCAAGATCCTTTTCTGAGACGTCCCTTGTCGCGCTGCCCTCGAGGGGACACGACAATATCACACTAGACTGTCGATATGTCCACCGCCCCTCTGGTTCTCTCTCCCTTCGCCATATAATACTTCTTGTACAACCATCACTCCGGTTATCTCCCATCTCCATCAATCGCACCTCGCACAGCCCTGAAGCATCTACGTTTCTTCTCTCTATCTATCGCTTTATTTTTTCAAATTTCCCCTATGACATCGTCCTTATATACCGAGGCCCTATTTAACTAACTTATAAACTCTCTTACTCTCATGCTGTCTTTTTCGCTTTGCAAGAAGTTCGCGAGATGATAACCGAGTCTCGTTGTTTCCAGGACTCCTTTTTTGCCATAGTGTACATATAAATAGCCTTGGGATAAATAAATAAGGTGCTTTCTCGTTGCCTGTCTCAATATTTTTTCACGTGACACCATCACTCAATGACCACCCAACTTCGATATGACGCCTTTGCAGTCGCCTCACAAAGGAACTGACGCTGCGTGAAATACTTTTGTATGGCTCCTAGTCAGGACTAGTATTTAGGATAGGCGACCGATAGCTCAGGTCATTTGCGCCATTAGAGATGACAGGAAAGGAGGCAGGATGGAGAGAAACCCGGCGTCGGCATTAGCCTGCTCTTGACCAATAGCGCCAAGGGGTCCGCTTCTGAACGTTCCATCTTATGGACGGCATACTTATGGATCGGGATACCAAAGAAAAATGTCTACCACTGCCGGGATTCAAACCCAGGCCCTTTGGGATGGAGGTTAGTACGTTAGCCACCGAATCATCTCGATCCCCATGGCTCCTAGCCTTCGACCCATCTGGCATGGGTGACCTTACCAGAAGCGATTACTTGCTCCAGAAGGACTCTATGGTTCATCGGAACGCCCTTCTACCATGTCCACCAGTTATCTTATGGAGGGCTATGCTCGATGTAGAATATAAATAATTATGCTTGCCTTAACATATGCTTATATGAACCCACGTTGATAGCTCTGTCTGTGGTTTCTCATGCTTGTAAGTAAGGCAAAAGTAAGACCTTAGATGGAGAAAATCTCTGTATTATCCCTCCAACTGCTGGGCAAAGAGGAGGTGACCAGAAGAACACATGACCAATGCGAAGAATACCTAAAAACCGATTTAAAAAAATCCGTGCCATATTTAAATTGAATCTATCTAAATCGTATGTTCTACTAGATTTTAGTGACATCGAGGGAAGCACAAACAGACCATTTTCTCCGTTACTGAAAAATTCCAATACTTTAAGGAAGGAATTTGTGTCGCGAAGATGTTCCTGATGGTAATCTCTCGTAATGGAAATTTCCGTCGATTTCTCTCCTCCGGATTCTGACCATTCATCCCAAATCCATCTGGACCGCCTTAATCACCGCATTCCCACCTCAACCTCATCCCAGGAAAAAACCCCGAACCACGCGATTCTTGGGTTAACCGGGTGAGGCCGCACAAAGAGGTTCTTCCTGCCGTCGCCTGGCCGCACCTCACGTTCCGAAACCACGGTGGATTGAATATACGATCACGCGCACTTCACTTCCTCCCACTTTCATGTTTATTGCCCACGGCGACGGTTCCTCTGCGGCGTCTCTCCGTGGCGCCACGTAATAGTCGCCCCCAAGAAAAGAAGGGATTTGAGTTAGGGGTGAAGCGTTCCCACTTAACGTACGGGATATATCAATATATGCGAGAGGCAGGGGCGGTTCCTCCGGCCACACACCACTCCCCCCCATCCCCCCTCCACCCTCCTTCCCCGCGCCACCCCATCCCACACTCTCTCTCGCCGAAATTACCATTTTTATCGCTCGGGCGCACATTTCATTTTATTCCCGGAGAAGGAAAATATCCCGAAATTTATTCCGAATTGCGCAAGGCCCTCCGCCCGATTCCGCCTTCGATGTGATATAAGAAAAAATCCACCCGCTCTAATAAATCCGCACCTATTCCCGGCATCGGGCGAAAATATTCTATTTAACGCCGGCGCTCTCATAAGTGGCGCGTATTACAGGGTGGACGGGGTCGAGTTGTTTGCCCAATAATGTTGCGGATGTAAACTCCCTTTTGGGGGGAAAAGCGAGCTCTCTCCCGAGGAAAGATATTAAATGAGTGGCGAGTTAATGAGAGCGAGTGCGGCCCTCATTCCTCTCGTCTCCACGTGATTACGAGGAGCGTGTGTGAATTGTAAATAACGAGAGGACAGGAATTTAATTAATTAATCCGAGGTGGATGGGGGGGGGGGGGGGTTGAATGAATAAATATCCGTGAAGCCTCACCATTGATGTGTGAACCGAAGGCCTGCGAGGAAGAGAAGAGTCGAGGTGCATGCGTCATGCGATTTCCACGATGCGCCCTCCCGCGTATTCACAGAGTGTGCACTTCGGTCGAACACCGCTCCATATCGAAATGGCGCCCAATGAATCTGTATCTCGGCCCCACGGTCGTGCGACTAATCAAACCCTTTTTGAGGGGAGACACATTCGATGGATTATTCTGGAAATATTTATTGTTGGAAAAATTATTTTACATATGCTTTGATTAACGATATAGTTGGCTTGATTAATATGACCAATCAGATAAAGAAATAATGTGTTAATCAGTGCTTTTTATACGGCAGAATTTGTGTTGTTCTTTCCAGTAGGTTTCAGGACCGTGGATAATGGGCAATTCCCTCGTACCTTTCCATTTACGCCTTGTCTCGTGTCTTGTTTTCATTCGCCTTGGAGCCGCCAATGCTTTTATCCAGTGTTTAACGAAGTTTGCGCCTCGGTGCATGTGGGTTACTTCTGACTGCTTCCGGCGGTAATGAGAGAACTCTATTCCCTTGAAATCACCAACCGATTATGTACAATATTTTATGGCTGCAAATCAATGAGAACGTGAAGCGCATGTAAAAATGAATTCGTTTGCTTGCGCATGAGACGAATCGCCAACGGTGGAATTTGCAATCGGATAAAGATGGACATCTCTCAGTTATTCGCTAGGATTTGCAAATGAGGATGAACTATCCGAGGGTATGATGAAATAGAGATCTAGTGTAACTCATGGTACTGTTTTTAAACGCTAATGATGTTTACTTCGCTATATTCACTTAGAATATCCATGTATTAAACAATAATTACATCCAGACTTATCCTTGCAAATGAATTTTTCAAACTTATCACTCTATCTATGGTAAAAACTATCGAATACATCGAATATGTTTATGAAATTTTGATTGGATATCAACTAGAATTGCCTTACTTGTTCTTCCTGCCCGCTTGTCGTCTAGAGACGGGAGTGAGCCGTTTCTTCCTGAGGAAAGATTTTGCGTTTCAGTCTTTTGCGAGATAAACTTCGGTATTTGTCATCACAAATAAATTTCGCGTCCTTACATATGCTATTAGTTATTTTTTAAATTATTTATATGTAAAATTAATGTATTTTTAAATAAAATAATGGCGTCATTAACATGCATAATCACCATATCGTATATTCAACATATACGAATCTATCGCATTCCTGTACCTTTCTATGAAACCTCTAGTGTCGCAAATATTCCTCTTCATTTGATTGGCTTATTTATTCTACCGATGGCTTTCCTCTTGCTTCCATCGCGCAAACATGATCTCATTTTTATATGCACTCAATATTAGTGGAAAGCTTTTAGCCTTGAGTTCTGCTCATGTAAACACTTCGATGTTTTAAATGGTATATATATATTTCTCTAATTGATGCCAGGTTATATCATTAAAATATAGTAAAATGCAGCTACAAATAGTAGTATCAAACTTTAGATAATATTATAAATACAGTTTTTGTTAATGCAAAAAATTCAGCCAGAAAATGAACTGGAAAATATACTGCATAAATTCAGAAAAGTCCAGCCTAGGGAAACGTGACCTGGTGTTATGGTAAATTATCAACGGATATCCATGAAAGCAATGAGTATATTTACGTCATTAAGTTCAATTATTTTGGATAGTGATAAATAAAATATTTCTAGGTTAAAATGACATATAAATAAATATTCGGATTGGTTTGTCTCTCTGCTCCAAGTAACGAATTTAAGTTGGTTTTTGTCGGAATTTAAAGGCACCATTAGGAAATATTAGCTACATGAGCCACTTAAAATTAATGCTTATGTATTTATTTAGGATATCTCAATTATCGGACTTGATTTCTTTCATTTTAATAGTTACAAATATAATTTTGAATCAATCGTCGAGGGAAGTATGAATTTAAAGTTTGAATAGGATAGAGGTTCAACATTTATTTTCCACTGAAACATTATTACTTGAGCTGATTGACGAAGTACATAATGGCTTTTACCGGGACGAAATCAAGGCAAATTGAGGTAACAGGGTGAAATGAAATGGGTATTCAAGAGCAAATTGTGATTAGCAAATCATTGTATGTACTGAAATTACAAACTCGGGCAAGGATTTGAAATTCGTCCAACGAACTTAATTTTTCCAAAAACGAACTCAAAAATCATTCTAATTAAAACCGAAACAAAAAATGTAGGTTTTCACTTTGTTTGTCACGCATTGATGAAAAAATTGAACGGAAATCCACCATGAAAGTATCGTATAGAAATGAAATTGTATCAAATATTATTTTTAAAGATGCAACATGGAATGCAGCGAATAAAAATAAAAAAATAATTGCTTTAATAATGTTTTAATACACACTGAAGTTAAGATAAATCAAAAATGTTTTGTGCATTGAAAATGTACATCACAATAAAAGATTATTTCAAAATGGCACAAATAAAAAGTATTACCTTAACCACATCCAAGCCTTCATTTTTGGTAATTTCTGATGCCACAAAATTACGAACTTCATCTTTAGACATTAATGAAATCTTATATTAATAGAGATTTCCATCATTGGCATTAATGGGTCTGATAATTGAAGCAGCAATAGAATAGAACCTCGATTTGTGATTTCCTTGATATTTCTCTTTAATGGTGTCTATTTCCTAAAGTCTTTTTCTCTTGAGTCAAGGGGGCTCCTTTGGCGGAGATAGGTCCCACTTGTTCCTTCCACCCTCCCGTTCACCCCGAACGAGGGGGCTCGAAGAATGGGGTCTAGGAAAAGATACGACGTGTCCTAGCTGCTGCACTCAAAATGAAACCCTCCGAAATAGCCATGGCACAATAATTACGTTTTTGAACTTGGACACCAAACACTCTACTTGGATGTTAATTTTAGAAAATAATGTTTCTCAAAACGTAAGAAAGAATAAAGAATTCTCTTCATGGTCAAAATACATTTTCAAGGGTATAAAATGTGTAAAGAGGGAACAAGCTCAATGATTAACACATGGTTAGCGTGAATGCGGAAGATGGACATAATGGACTCTCAAGAAAAAACATTTTCCGCGCAAGAATTTGAACCACGGATCTTCGTACCGTATCCCTCATAAATGGGGCTCCTTTGCTCTGTGGTCAATCCTGAAATCCATATTGACATAATAATTTTCTCTTAGTACCACGACATATCAAAAGGCTCACCCGAGGACATCTGCTCTGCTCGGTATTTTACCTCAATTCTGTATACCTTTCTATAATATCCCTCCCAAATTCATTAATGAAAGTATCCCTAGGCCCATTGACTCTTTCGAATATTTCCGGATGAGAATTTTTGCAATTTTTTATCACTATGTTCAACCGATTTTCCATTTCCATTCTTCATTTTTTACCATCGCTTTTCATTTTTTGAACTAATAAACTCAACTCTCGTTCCTTAATAAATCCCAATCATCCACAAAACATTGATTTTACATCTCTCTTTATTTACATAACGATCTCTTTAAATCCTAATGCCCCAAAATGAGTGTCTCCCTGCTCCCTTTATCTGTATCACACATCCAATGACATCCATGTACCTTTAAGAAACCATTTCAAACCACTATTTCCCATTTCATCCTAACCCAAAATTTCTTCTTCTATATTATTCAATCGTCCATTCGGGTCAAATATGTGATTGTGGCATGTAGAATCAAATAGTTCTATCTATCAAAACTTTTAACTCCGCAACCATGAAAAAATTTCCATTTAAAACTCTATTTTAAAGTCAACCATTGGGCTCCTATTCATTGAAGTTATTTTCTTCCTCTCGTCAAACGGAACAAAATCCTTCCGACGTATGTCACAGGAACTCCCTTTTCACCTTTCACTCCTCTACAATAGGATTTCTTTTAGGTTGACATCTCCTCCAATAATGGCTAAAAATTACATAAATGCCTTTATTGAACCCACACACAAACGACAATACATTGTGCAGCATCTTCCGCCTCTCCAACAAAAACCGTTCACCGTCATGCTCCCTTTTCATCCGTGGCCTCCGAATGCGTAATAACCCCTATACCTTTAGTAAATTTCTCAATAACATTCCCCTTTTTCCAGGTATAGCATGGATCCCTGACATCGCCCCTCCATAAAAGTCAGGAAACACTTCAGAATCCCCAAACTTCTTTCAATGAAGACTCTTGCCATTTACTTCTTTCCTGTGCATTCTCCCAAATCTATTGTTCAGGAGTATTTGCTTACCCTAAAAATCACAAGACTGCTGCCGATATTTTTACCGCAAGTACCTCTGTTAGAAGACCGTATAAACGCCTCTCCAGCATTTACGATCTATTCAAAACAAGCACGCATCTCCCTAAACACCCCAGGCTCCGTAATCTACGCATCGAATCGGGCCATATACGTATATTCCACCGGCCCCATCTTCCAAACTCATCCTCTGCCATTTTCCCTTGTCATCTCTCCACCCTTCCTGCTCTTCTTATGTTCCAGTCTCGGCAAAGGTGTTTAATTTATTTAATGTATAGTAAGCTTAGCTCCACGTTCAAATACAATAATTCTCCATATCTCTCAATATTTGGAATCTGTGCAACCATTGTAATTCGTTCAATCATTATCTCCCGTCATTCAATCTTCCAATCCAATTACCCACATCCCTCCTCGATCCATAGTTATTACATTGTTTTCATAAATGCTTCAATCACGCTCACTGACGTTTCCATTAAACATATGAAGGACGGTGGATTTATAGATTGCTTTCGAAGAATATCTCTCAATGGTGGTCCATAGGCACCTTTATCCATCTTGCGATTCGCCTCCCTCCTGCTCCCCTCCCTCAGCGATTTCCTTCCTCTCTCGTCCCCGCCTTCTCCCCCCCCCCTTTCTCCCTCTTCCTTAAACCAGTCAACCTAACCCACCATTTTACCTGAGCCACCGAAATTCTTCTATATCGGAAAAAATACATTTATTTTAATATTTAGGGGATGCGACCGACAGCTGAGGTAATTTGCGCCATTAGGGATTGACAGGAAAGGATGAAGGGTGGAGAGAAACCTGGCGTCGGCATTAGCCTACTCTGAACTGAAAGGCACCAAGGGGTCCACAGCTTAACTTACTATCTGACGGATGGCGTACTCACTCAAAGTTCCCACCGCAAAGCACCTCGGTCTCAAGATACCATTGAAAAATATTCAAAACCGCCGGGATTTGAATCCGGGGCCTCTGGGTGGGAAGCCAGTACGATAACCATCTTGATTTCTTATATTCATTTGGTGGCTGCATCCTTTTAACCTATGATTCTTAATGAATATGTCGACGACAATGATGCAATAAAAGCTGTTTTTATTGCAATGAGAATTTACTATGCTGACCCAATTAATTCACACTTGAACGCAGTTAGAGAACTTAAATGAACAAGCCGATTCGCGTTCAATGCATTGAATACGGTAAGGATGGGGGGTAGGGGGTGAGAGGGGGGGCGGGGCGTTTCCTCCCGCTTGTATTGCACATTCATTTCTCGGGGCTGCGTTGAATCTCGCCGCAGCGAAACCCACGGAGGATTTGAACGTTTTATTTATCAAGGGAGACATGCAGGGGGAGAACTGCGCGCGTACCCATGATGCAGCGCGAGCGCGTTCTTCCTCTGCCCTCCCGAAACAGGAGCCTTTCTCACCGAGGGGTGAGGGGAGGGGGGGGCGTTCCCCCGCACCCTCCCCAGGACGAACCCTCGCAATCTATTCCTCCACACGCGCGCCGCCCCCTTTGCCGTGGCGAAATGATTTCCCGTAATGCTCGAACAAAAGTGCTTACCCTAGCATGGGAATGTAAGGACAAAAGAGATACCGAGAGGAAATGCCAAAATATAACACTGGCATCTGCAGAGTGTGTGTGTGTGGAGAAGTGTGCGTTTTATCGACGCGGACGTTTCTGGGTCATGGCCGTCAGTGAAAATTCCATAAATTCAAAAATTGTCTGGGAAGTGGGACGGGAGGCATAGAAGCCCAACATGATACACCCTCGAACCTAAAACGACAGAATATAATTTCTAAAAATGTTTTTAATATATATATATATTACAGATATATATACATATATATATATATATATATATATATATATATATATATATATATATATATATATATATATGTATATATATATATGTATATATATATGTATATATATATATATATATATATATATATATTTATATATATATATATATATATATATATATATATATATATATATATATATATATATATATATATATATGTATGTATAAACAGCAACTAAGTTTTTAAAGCTATTATATGGACGATTTCGCCTCGAAATCACCTAATCAACGTTGATGAGTACGCACAAGTTTCATAAAAAGAGCATATTTTAAATGGTAATTAATTAAGGGAAATGCTGTTTTTTTATCTCTATGTAACAGTTATAATGGTGCTTCATAAATATACGTAATTTACAATGATCAAGTGTAAATAAAATGAGAGTAATTTGTGAATAAAGCATGTCATAACCCGATGCAAAACTCATAGACAATAAATTTGGATTAGTCATCGGGAGATGAAGCATTCCCATTTAGTGTGAGCGGCGATTGGTGAATGGCTCAAGCGATGAAAGGTCAATTCTATGGTCTTTTACTGGAATTCAATTACAGAATACCCAGTTTTTGCAAACGATTTTATGGCAAATGTCACCTTTATTTCTGGTGATAATTAGATTTAAGGTTTTTTCGTGCCAAAACAAAAGCGACATGTAAGTAATTCCAGTACAGTTTCAGAGAAAAACGTGGATAATTCTCAATAAAGCATGTCGGAATTAAACAATACATGTTACTTACTGAAGTAAGGAAACTATATATATATATATATATATATATATATATATATATATATATATAGGAATTGTGGCATCAAGACAAAGACTCTGCAAGAATGTTATGGGTACAGATTCCATTTTATCCACACCTGATCATTTATTTCCAATGTTCCCATTCAGAGAGCCCTCGCCTGGTCAGAGGAAATGCTGCGGCCGCCAGCAGCACGAAAGCGGCATTCGTCGTTGGAGGCAGCATCTCCGGGGGACGGGGGTCGCCCCACCCTGGGTGGAGGGGGGCAAAACGAGGATGAGATCGTTCTGTAAAGAGAGGACAGAGGGGTGAGACGCCACTTTTCGGGAGAAGGTCGCGGAATACACTGCGCCTGCGGGGACCGACACCGCGACACCTATTTTCCTCCGGGGACAGTGCACTGGTTTCGCAGGGCATGATTCGATTCCATCGCGGATAAGTGAGAGACGCTTCGTGTATACTATTTTTGTATGGCGATGTCAATCTAATATAACTTTTTATTTCCGGCAATGATATTTTTTCTTTCAAATTTGACTTATCTCAAGCTAAACTGATAACAGTTCGTGTGGAAACTAAAGATAAAAATATTAAATAACTTGTATGAATTTCTTTAAAAAATCTGCTCAATGAAAATTATTTGACTTAATTGAAATTTTCTAGGATTTTTATGAAGGTTGTCATTATTATTGGTAATCTAGTGGTAAAGGTGGTTTTGGATGGACACAAGCCACCCAAAGGTACAGCGGCAATTCTCTTGTCTCTCTTAACAAAACACACCATGACATGGAACATTTAAAAAAGCCCTTCTTCAAATCCATATACTTCTTCCTTTCATTCCGTCCAACATTTTTTCGTCATTTTATCCTATTCCTGACCTCTCCTTATTTGCCTAACATTCTCCCCTCTATTACAGTCTTCAACATCCTACTTCCGATCAATTTGCTATGCATCGATCTTTTCTGTCTCCTAATGATTTCTCCCTAAAATCCCCTCTCCTCCCCCACCATACCAAGTACTTCTTCATTTGTTTTCATCTCTGTACATTTCTTATTCTCTATTCTTCTCCACACCCACATTCCAAAAGCCTCCAATCTACGTCTATCCTCCTTCAATGACCACGCTTCCACACCGGAGTTAGCAACGATCCATATCACAGTTTTCACGAGCTTTTTCCTAACATCATTACTCAACATCCCTGTCATCAACTCCCTCCTCCTTGTGAAAGCATTTTCTCTAGCGCAACTCTTCTCCTTACGGCCCTTCTACTTTGACAATATTGGTCCAAAACACTTCCGATATACGTAAACTGTTTTAACCGCTCTAGTTTTTTCCCTCTTATTTTAATGACCACGTTTCCGCGCCGTACGCCTACGCACCATATCAAATTTTGTACGAGTCTTTTCTTAATATCCTTACTCAACGTCCCTCTCATCAACTTCCTCCTAGTGAAAGCCTCTTTGCCTAGTGTAATTCTTCTTCTTACGTCGCTACTACTTTTACCATTTTGGTTAAAAACACTTCCGAGATACGTAAACTCTTCTACCTGCTCTTGTTTTTGCCCTCCTATTTTAAAGTTTAGCTTAGCCTTTCTCTTTCTGGAATACCGCATAACCTTTGTTCTATTAATATTAATTCTCATTCAATATCTCTCGCACTAAGTTTCAAATTCACTCAGCAATGCTTGGAACGCCGTGGCTGGTTGACAAACGAAAACTTGGTCATCAAGAAACCTAACTGATTTTACGAATAACCTTCCGACTTTCATACCTACCACAAGTTTTTACCATGCCTCTTTAATAATTTCCTCTACATACTATCTCCTTTCTATCATAAAGGTTGAACAGCACAGGTGATAATTATCACTTCTGCCTTAATCTTCTACCTTAAACTTCCCATACTGACTTTCTCTCCATAACACGCGCCTGAGCAGTATGAGACATGTTCAGGTTGCGTATTATCCTCCTTTCCCTTCAATTTATTCCTTTTTTCTGCAATGCATTCAATAAATTTCCATGTTTATTTTATCAAAAGCTTTTCCGGAATATACCAAACAGTCATACATTCTAATTGTATACTTTGTTCCTTATTATTAGTTACCTAATTACTGTAATGGATTATGCGTGTATCTTACCTTAGACTAAAGCGATAACTTACTAAGTAATAAAAATTTAATCTTTCTAAACCTAACACCGATATAATACAAGCACTTTAAGCTATGCATGAACAGTCCATATTTAGACAGATAAATTATATTATTTCATAATTATCAAATCTTTTACTCCGGACGTGGGCTACTATAAACGCGTGGCGGAGAGATTTTTGTGTTAATGAAACCGAAGACTCTGCTGGTTCGAAAGGTGATATTTTTCCGTTGAAATAACCATTGATGCATCTTATAGTAGAAGCCAAACGAATTCCAAAGTACACAGCACATACTCCTGCGTATGATGGCGTCGAACCCGCTTTTCCACATTTTAGCAATGAAGAACTTAACTTAATAAGTACTATTGCGTCGATAATACTTCAAAAACGGCAAAAATATGACAAACTAAATTTCTTCTTATGGGTCAAAAATGAAAGATCTTTTACCAAAAATTTTTACAGGGATAGTTTTGAGCCAGGAATCGGGAGGGTTAAGCCTTCTCCAGTCATATACAAATGAAATTCCTTCCAATTGACAATAGAAGTAGTAATTGACAGAAAAACCCAAACAAGACAGAAGTACTCTTTGCCGAGTACTTCTAGTACATTCCATTTTCTAGCCCGCCGCCCCTGCATTATCATTTTGAAACGGACGATACATTTCATAACAACTAAATTGTGGTCAGAGTCCGCATCCGCTCCCGGGAAGCTGTACGAATTTATCACACTGTTCCTAAACCTATGTCTAACCGGAATATAATCTGGCTGACACCTTACTGAGTCACCTAGCATTTTCCATGCATACCTGTGTCTTTTGTGGTGACTAAACCAAGTGTTGGTTATGACTAGCCCCTGTCTCCTGCAGAACTAAACTGCTTTCTCCCCGCGGTCATTCCTCGTACCCACCTCATCGCCATCCCTTTCTTCGCCTACAGTCACATTCCAATTCCCCATTACAATCAAATATTTCCCTGCAGGAACACACACGATTATACCCTCTAATTGATCGTATATCCAAACGACCTCTTCCTATAAGTTTGATAACCCGCGCGGCTAAAGAGTTTCTAAGGATCATAAACAAATGGATAGAGAGTAGGACAAATGATTACTTAGGGGATGACCTGTTTGGGTTTAGGAAGGGGAGAGGTACGCGTGATGCCTTTGCAGTAATGTGATCATTAATCGAGAAGAATATAGAATACAACCAGGAGGTATTTTTCTGTTTCGTAGATTTCGAAAAAGCATTTGATAGAGTGATTTGGAAAACCCTAATGTGTCTATTGCAGAAAAGAGGAATAGATTGGAGATATATGAGGGTAATCCGGAACCAGTACATATCTCAGACTGCTCAGGTGTAAGTGGGAAACGGGGAGTCCGGATGGGCAGTGTTAGGAAGAGGTGTAAGGCAGGGTTGCCCATTATCACCGTTGCTGTTCAAACTGTATGCAGAGGAAATGATTAAAGAGGCATGGGAAGAGCTGGATATATGAATGAAAGTGGGCGGGGAATCAGTAAGATAAGCTAGGTCCGCTGATTACCAAGCTTTAGTTTTTCAGTCAGCCAAGGTGTTGCAAGCATTGCTGAGAAAATTAGTATTCTATTGACCTGCAGCGGGAAATTGAATACTGTAATTGAGGGGAGAATGTTAGGCATGCGAGGAAAGGGAAGGAACAGGATAGGGTTGTTGGACGGGACGAAGGGAGGAAGAAAGTACTCAGAGCTGGAGAGGTACCTGATGTAGAGTATGATGTTGTGTTTTGCTAGGGGCCACAAATTATTTAATTAGTATATACGTCCATCCAAAAACCTACCTTAACCGGTAGATTACCTAATAATATATATATATATATATATATATATATATATATATATATATATATATATATATATGTGTGTGTGTACACATATTTTTATACACGAAAAAACTCTGGAAGCCTCAGATTTTTAATACTGCCCTCAGGATCCCGATAAGACTTCAACTTGTCGTCAGGTATCCTAGGGGTAAACATCCGGAGTAAACTTAACCCGAAGAAGGACTGGGACTTGAACCCGCGATCTATTGGTTGAAAAGTGATCACGTTACTTACATGTATGCTAACATTTACGTGAAAAACAGACAAGTGCACAAACACAGAGAATGAACGCAAAAAAGGGTGTAAAATTTTTTACACAAGAGAGCCACTTAAAATTGCCTAAAACCAAGGCCGAATTCGCTTTTGGGCGAAACTTTCGGTCCTAGGATGAAAAAATCTTGTTTATAATGTCGAAAGTTTAACTAAGAGAAAGGAAACTGTAAACATCTTTTGAATGTTTGAACAATGAATTTATTTTGGCCCCACCAAAAATTATTAAAATGTTTGAAAAATTTCTTAAATGGATTCATTTCACCATATCATGAAATTTTCATACCTCCGCACAAACCTGTTTTCCAAAATCAAAATGCCAATATAAGCTGAAAATGATTTAAAACGAGACGTATTTAGAATTATTATGAACAATCCGCATTATTTCATCGATTCTCACTCTTCAGCAAACTGGTGGCTATTTGACAGTGGCTGGAGGAGGGCACACGACAGAGCTCGAGGGGACCCTTCGGAAGGGTCACGCGTCCCGAGGGGTAATCGAAGCGTTGTCCGGAGGACAAGTCACCCGCAGTAGTTCGGGGCAGGGGAGGATTTTTCCCCTCCCTGGACTACTCCGGGTTACGACCATTGGTCACTCGTGCGTGGACTGCGCGCTCGTCACCACAAGCCATCAATTCCCTTTCCTCGTTCCCGAGCAACGGCGGCTTGTGTACACGCGTTGCATTTCACAGTTCATTCCCACGCACCACGTGTTAACTGTCATCCCGCAAAATATAAGTCATTGTGGCGGTTCCATAAAATGATTTCCGCCTTGCAAAGCATATCTCATCGCCGATAAGAGAGAGTGACATTAAATGGATAATATCCGTCCGCGTGTTCAGGGATATTATTCTCGCAAAGGGGAGAGTGGAGTGGAGACTAATTGGGGGAGAGCTGAGTTCTACGGTGGCCTGAGGTCCAATGAATCGCTCGGGGGCAGGGGGGGTCCAAGTTGTCCCCGTCGGAGGAGCAGGAGGGAATATGTGGGGTATTTCATGGGAGGGCATTCTGATTCATATTCCAGCTGCGTATCCGTGAGGCAATGGTTTTAGGATAGTTAGGTGAGAAGCCTGGAAGGCAGTACCGGTTCAACATTCTGCAGATAATATATATTAGCCATTGTCGAGCACATCTTAAAAAACGGAACCGATGCGTTGATTGGGCACAATCGGTCAGTAAACAGAGCTTACAGAGTACTTACATCAGAGGAATTCCACAATGAGAGCATGGAGGAATGCATTGGTGAGAGGCGACACCCTTGTCTAACATCCCTTTCTATCCCAAACTCGTCTTTCAGCCAACCTACCACTATGACTTTCTCACTGTTATCAGTCCTCTTTCACTCCAATCAATTCTACGCTTATTCTGAATGACCACTACCTTTTCACAAGTAACTCTATCAAAATTTTTCTCTGTGAAAATGCATGCAACAGACAATTTTTTGTTCTCTTGTCTGTTTCTTTCGCTAGTTACCCTTATTTGATTTATCAAATCTCTTGTCCCTACCTATATTCTGAGATTCCTAGCTTTTCCAATTTTTTTCCAGAATTCTAATATCAAATTTCTCTTGATAACTTCCTCACCATGTCCTCTTCAGCCTTTTAAATAACTCTGTTCTAAATAATTTATGGTCAGAATTGATATCTGCTCCAGGAAAACTTTCTGCTATTTAAATACAATTTCTGTATTTGTGTTGTACTGCAGGTAAATAAATTCGGTATGTATATATCATATTTTTATGGGTTTAAAACAATGTGTATCCAGCTACCAGATAGTTTATCGCATTTAAGTAAATTAGCCTTTGTCCTCTATCGTTCGTTTTACTTCGTCAAAATTTTCCCAATCTCACTCTCACCACCCACAACCACAACTGCACTAAAGTCTCCCATCACTTCTATGCAAGCCTTCCATCTTTCCTCTTCAGTGATTAGTTCTACATTCTCACTAAAGTCTTCAACTTTTTGTTTAGATTGTTGATAAGTAGCCATTTATACTTGTATTATCACAATTTCTTTGATTTTCCCTTTCAGTCTTATCATTATTATTCTTTCATCAATGTACTCTCAACTTAAAAACTTTATCTTTACTCCTTTTTTATTATTATTCGAACTTCTTTTATTCCAGGCATATCTCCACCCGAATCGTAAAGGCTATACTCTCCACTCTCCAGCTTTCCATTCCCATCCATCTTATGTCACTCACCCCAAGATTGTCTATGTCTCTCTACCTCTTGCTTTACACATTTTAACCTGATTCCCTGAGCCAGTGTAAGCATGCTCCCTGTTCCTATTCTTATCTTTCCTTCTCACTTCTTTCTTTGTACTTTCTCTTCTCAAATTCCTTCTTTATTCATGTTTCTCTCTCCGTATTTGGTCTCGATCGGCTCTCATTTATGTATACGTGGCACCTGCTCTCAAGTCAGAACTGACTGGCTCATACAATAACTCTCATTACGTCGGCTCTAATACAAATAACACATTCCACAAATCGAAATTTTTCTCATTCGTTTACAGTTGGCAGAGTTTAGTCTCGTTAGCACTTGCCAAAGAATACTTGAACATTGGAAATTTTCTCTGGCCACAAAAATAAAAACAATCTCACTAAAGGAATTTCCACTCCCTCTTTGATTAAATGGTGGTTTTTAACAAATCAGAGAGTCAGCAAACTGTCCTACAATTTCTTTTGCTTCTTGTGGTGGATGCTCCCGGCATAAAGTATAGCGCTTTTTCCTTGAAGAGCAATCGTCCTCATTATATTAAGGTCTCGATGTAAAAATGTTTAACTTTATTCCTTAATGTTACATTGAACCCAGAGTATCCTTTCAGCACTGGTATAAAGTCTTTCTTATCCTCTCACCACTGAGTGCAGGCATGTTTATAAAATAAATACCTACATTCATCATGAAATGACGTTATAACCAATGTAACGGCTACGCACGAAAATATTTATTTTGAGCTGCCACAAATTTCATTTCTAGCACGTAGGGTACATTTCTACCAGATTTATTTTTAAAGATGATAAAGTCAATTCATTTTTAATTTTGGTCCACAACTGGTTCATGTAATTGAAATCCATTTAAAATTTTTAAACATCTCACCTCGCTTTCAGTTTTCCCGTACGACCAATGGGAAAAGGGCCAAAATTTGAAAGTCCATATTTCCGTAAAGAGGATTTAATAAATTCACTTTTGTAAATTGTTTACTCCATAAGTTTAGAAGCACTATTTAAGATGCATTTATTAGGTAATCTACCGGTTAAGGTAGGTATTTGGATGGACACAGCTCCTAAATAAATATTATGTGACTCCTGGCAAAACATTTACATGATACCCTCTTCATCCCTAAGTACCTTCTTCCTCCCTTCATCCCGTCCAACATCCCCATCCTGTTCCTTCCCTTTCCTCTTTCGTCTAACATTCTCCCCTATATTACGGTCTTCAATATCCCACTAACGGGCAATACCCCCTTCATCCATTTTTCCTGCCTCCATTGGATTTCTCTCAACAAACCCTCTCTTCGCCCACCATACCAAGTACTTCCACATTTGTTTTCATCTCTGTCCATTTCACCTTCTCCTTTATTCTCCACACCCACATTTCAAAAGCCTCCAGTCTACGTATATCCTCCTGCTTCAATGACCACGTTTCCGCGCCGTACATAGCTACGCTCCATATCAAAGTGTTTACGAGTAATTTCTTGATATCCTTACTCAACGTCCCTGTCATCAACTCCCTCCTCCTTGTGAAAGCCTCTTTGCCTGGCGCAATCCTTCTTCTTACGTCCCTACTACTTTGACCGTTTTGGTGCAAAAGACTTCCAAGATACGTAAACTATTCTACCTGTTCTAGTTTTTGCCCTCCTATTTTAATGTTTAGCTTAGCCTTTTTCTTTCTAGTAAATCGCATAACCTTTGCTTTATTAATATTGCTTCTGGTCCCATACCTGTCGCACTGAAATTCCGATTCACTCAGCAATGCTTAAGATGCATTATAAATGCTTAAATGAAATGATATAACTTGATGCAACGCAGTTATACCACTTTTATGAGATACGGTGGGAGTATCACCGAGTCCCTTCGCAAAACGACACAAGAATTCAGGTGCGGAGAAATATGGTGTCGACTAAAGGTGAAAAGTTTCATTTAAAATGTACATCAACTATCGCTCAAATGTTTTCTGGGCATTTCATTCCTTCCTGCAAGTAAAATATATGCCAAATGAAAATATCTCATTCCTACGGATTATCCGAATGTGATTTTTAAATGTAGTGCACGTCCCTTTTGTAACCATATCTCTCTTGATCACCATATTTGATCTAGTCACCAGCAGTGATACACAAAGAGTATCCTCGGCACAGCGTTGTAAATAGTAAATGAACTTCAAAAGAAACACAACTCCTAATTTTTTTCATGATTTATTGGCGCACCTTGTGGCAGAGTTAAGTAGTATTCTGGAAGCTTATGTAACACAAACGGTATATAAGTTTTGGCTTTCCTATAAACGTGGCGCAATGGCCGTAACGCCGAGAGAAGCTAAATTGAGAACACAAGCTATAATTTTTTTACATGTATATAATCCTGAGCATATGTGGCATTATGAAATGTGCTTTTATTTAATGGACGTTGATGAAACCTTTTGTCAAAATATATCTTTGATGAGTATTGTCAACTAATTTAAATAACACTCTAATAGGAACTAGAATATAATATTTAAATTGATAGCTGGCTAGCATTTAAAATTGCATATACTGGCTGTTCGAAGAGCATTGAAAGCGTACTCATACTATATGATTAACAATAAAAATATAAGCCTAAGATTACCTTTTGAACGAGCATGAAGGGGATCGAGATGGTGCGGGGGCTAACGTACTGGCTTCCCACCCTGAGGGCGCGGGTTCAAATCCCGGCGGTGTTGAATATTTTTCAGAGGTATCTCGATCCCTACTTGAGGTGCTTTGTGGAGGGCACTTTGAGTGAGTACGGCGTCCGTCGGATGGGACGTTAAGCTGCGGACCCCTTGGCGCCTTTCGTAAAGAGTAGGCTAATGCCGACGCCGGGTTTCTCTCCTCCCTTAATCCTTTCCTGTCCATCCCCTATGGCGCAAATGACCTTAGCTGTCGGTCGCCTCCCCTAAAAACTACTACTACGAGCATGAAAGATAATTTTCAGATGATGATACTTTAATTTAATTTATTTATTCAATGTATTTAAATATAGATAAACTAAAGTGTTCACCTAAATCGTTCTATAAATGACTGAGACATATTTCGGGCCGTCTTCAACCTATTGACCCAAAACTGAAGGCGATATTTGGAGTAGCGTCTATCACGATTTGATTGGTTTTGGGATGATTCATACTTCCTTCATTCATTCATTATCTCTCTCTACCTGATATATTTATTAACTAATACCCCATTGTCTAAGTGGTCTTCCAATGCTTTATTTGTAAATACATTTTCTTGAAAAATTCCAACAAAATGCCTTTAATTTGTTTAATCGTGGCACTGGAGAAGATGAAATCAAACAATGGGATTAAGAAATAAGGAGTTAATCCATTTTTGAGAATAAAAATAATACATCCTTTCCAAATCATCATCCAGGGCTGTACTATTCATATGTTTAAGTCGGGAAGAATATAGGCGGCCCTGTGCTACCGACCCACGCTCATGAACTGAGAAACTCAGGCAGAAAAATGTCAGAACTAACTAGAAGAAATATCTGCCTGAGTATTTGAACCTGCGAGTATATGCCCCTGAAGGATGACCTGTAAAGGAATCTTAAATTTATTTATCAAAAGTTGAAGGGTTACTGCTGCATTATCTGATTGGTTTTGAACCCGTGATTCATTCTAATTTATTATTAAGTTCTGTGGCGTCTCGCTCGAATAAACTGAAGGCAGTTTCAGGTAATGTTGCAAGGAAATGTATTTCTAATTCTTTAAATGGATGGATAGTTCAATACCGGTAGCACTTGACCGCCCAATTTAAATATTTTTTCTAAAGCCTCAAACAAATATGTAAATTGTGCCTCAAAGTTAAATACCGAAGAAGTTTTTAGCCCCAACTATGGTGTCTCCTATACTCCTATGGTGCTCATGCGGTGGCATGGACTCCGGAAGTGCTCCGAACCAGCTCGGAGGGCACGCTGCGAAGCCGCGTCCCCCTTCCCCGCACACTGAGGATATGGCTTCGTCTCCCCACTCGCTTCAAGTAGCCCTGCCTGCTCGTTGAGAGTGGACGCAGAAACGTGAGTGGCGTCCAAGTGATCTCGTGCACGAGCGCTCATGGTGCGTGGCGGGTTTGCCGCCCCTTAGGTTGAAGGTCAAGCCACTCCGGGAGAGTTTCGAAAGAGACGGCGGCAAGTAAAAAAGTGCCTGCTTTGGATAGATTTGAATATCGCGGCTTAGGTCAGGCCGGGCCACGCCAGTCGGACGACCTTTTTGAAATACATGAAAGTGACCGCACAGTGAGTCTTTCTCCAGCCTCATGTCTAGGACACTCGCCCCATGATCTTTCTAAAAACAGACAATTTCAGAAAGATGAAAAAATTAACTTGTAGTGCGCAATGAACAGTCGAGGAGATTGAATGAAGGATATGCCACCTTGCGGAAGGAGTTAATTGGGAGAGTGACCCAGTTGACCTTTATAATGGAGCGAGGATCGATGGTTCATTATGTTGAGGAATCGATGCGAGGTCGAAGGCAATCGGATAGAATTGTGGAAAGAAGCTGCGGAAGTGTCCGCTCTGAATACACTCACAAAGAAAAAAAATGAAATGGCAATTTACGAGTGTGTAACTGAAAGTACTATTGTATTAAGTTTCTTTGGTACATTTCCAGAAATTGCATTTAAGATGCCGTGTAACCCCTGCGGCTTCAAATAAATTTTAAAGCTAAAATTCGCTTTTTAATTCAGCTTGGCATGATTTTTCAATGTATAACGTCAGGATCTATTAAATATTCTCACCTAATACTGTTCCATACTTGTGGGTTTATGATTGACGCTTGCTTGGCGTCTTACAATTTTTGGAACTACATCGGTGGTTGGTATGAAAAGAATAAAAGGTACAATAACTATTTAATGATAGAATATAATACATTTTAAAGTGTAAGACGGTAGTAATTTCGTTGATAAAATCTTTTTCTTCCTTCTTCTTTCATCCTATTATTTTAAAAGACAAATGGTTTTGGTAAATGCGTTGGCCAGTGATGTGGGTGAAAACATTCCTCAGCATTAGCGTTGGCACACTTTCATCTCATGCATTTATAGCTGTCATCTGCGGCGAAGATGAAGTGGAATTGAACTGTAATAGACTTTTATTTTATAAGCTTTCTATGGATTCCTTCAAATTAAAAAAATCAAATTCAATAATCATAAGAATTACACTTTGAAAGGTATGAAATGAGTTCTGCGTGAGTTCATGAACTATGTTTAAAACTTGCATTTTTTGAATCGTGTTTTATTGATCTATGCAGTAATATTTAAAAAGGTAATCTCCAACCTTTCAAATTTTTCGTCGTTACATTTTTTGTGAATCAAAATGGTCCATCGTATGGCTACGAGGGAGATACGACCGACAACTGAAATATCTCCTTTCATGATTCCTCGTATATTTGCGTTATCGAACTAATAACGTTCTCTGATATTACTCGGATAAACTAATCTCTTTCTAAAACCACATCAAGAGGATTCTTCCACAAAGAATTCATCCGAATGATATTATTTCTGTTGTGTTGGAACACGTTTTATTACAAGCGGTGACCGATGAATAAAACTGAGGTCACCATGGCCGTCTCAGTGCCGAGAGCCATTCCCCCGGATATGAAGAGGGATGCGATGAATTGGTGAGGAACTTCGGTGGTCACCTGGTGGTCGGTAGATACTTTTCGTATTTTACCTGGTGGGCACCCAAATTTTAATATCGGCCGAATGCTTTACAATGATTTTTAGTTATCACGGTACATTTCCAGAAAACAGATCGCAGGTAATCCAGTAAAAACGTATCGAAAATTTGGTTCGTGCCAAGGACAGGCAATATATTTTAATATATTAGAGCAATTTCACGACTGAAGTTGAAGAGACGCGGAACAGAAATTTCTGTCACCTATCTGTTACACAGCCTACAACTATCATACATTTCAGAGTTTTTCTTCTCTTAGAAAAACAGACGGCATCATTTTCCCCGCTCTCGACAGATACAAGGCCTGAGGAACAGCTGAGAGAAGATGATGGTGATGCAGGATTCCTTTGAATAATTCACAAGGAATGATCTTCGAAAGCAGCTCGCATAGCAAGGCCCTCGCCCTGGCTTAACATTTCTAGATACGACATGCGGAATATAAAGAAACACTGATGCTTTAACTTTGGTTCTTTATATAAAGCAATGTAATTCTGATAAAAACATTTAATTAAAAATCAAATATTTCTTGTTGGTTTTGATTCCAGAGGTAGGCATCGCATGCTGTACGAGAACTTCAGATGTATGTTTTTTCACATTAAAAATTTCAATACTATTCGTTTCCGAAAGAGTTTAGAGAGACACGTGACTGATTCTCAGGCAAGGTTAGGACGGACGATGTGATACCTAATTAAATCTCTCTCCCCAAGGGCGGCGGTGTCATCTTCCAATAGAGTGAGTGAAATGAATCCCTCCGTTCCACATTAAACTGAAGGATGTTCTGCTCCATTTGTGTCTTTAACTCACTTGATCTCTTTGCACTTGAAAGGACTCCATTCCGCTATTTTTCCTGCCATACCTATTTTCATAGTGATTAAAAACGCTATCAGCTCCTCCGTCAACCCAGGATTCATTTACTAATATTTTTTCCAATATATCAATAATAAAGAGTTTGCAACATATGACTGATGCTCCCTGAAATGCTTCTACCATTTGCATTCTCACTGCATTTTAAGGAGAAACACCAAATGCAGTGGATCTGGGGAGTGCTTCCCGCGAAAGTTTGGCAGTAAGGGTAGACTCACGAATGTTCCATGTTACTTCAAGCGCTGTAATGTTGAAAACTCTCACTGTCTGCATGCAAGCGCAGTGGGCTCGGAATGTGCATTACCGCCATTCAGGTGACCTCAGGGCTTATTTTATGTACTTTGTCCTTGGCTTCACGGAGCAGAGAATCTCATCCCTACGAACTGGAGAATGCACTCAAGGGGCGGCATGACCCACTCCTTTCTTTGCTCAGCCTTCATCCCGAGCATCCCGCCGGTAGAAGCCTCACTCGAGCGGGGGCGACACAATGGTGACGCGGCTAAGTCCGGAGTCGGGCCGGACGGGCCGAACCAGGCTTCACCGAGCAGAATCAAATTGACATTGAAAAGTGGTGACGAGGTATTTACGAAGAATCTTTTCCAAGGCTGGGTGGTTTAATATATCCCCAGATATTGACCCCCTCAATGGAAAACTTGAGTTAAAACCTATCCATCTCTATTATATGTATTGTGATTCCCGTCAAAAATAAAAATTCATGGAGTTTACTGATCGATAACTTACAACTGAAATCTGGGATATTGTTTTCCACTTTATTTTGCGCGAAAATTTAACATTTTAAATTATCTTTCCTGATTGAAAAATTATACATGTGTGTTCTGAAAAGTGTCCGACCTAACAGAGATACAAGACATTTTTTCGGGAATTTTCTGAAATTTTCTGAGGTCGGAAACTTTTCAGACTACCCTCGTATGTCCTCATTACTTTATCAATATTAACTAGCCTAATTTAGTTTGCTTATCCAAGGAATTGATTTGTTCTTATTTGCAACTGGTTATTTTTTGTTATATCATTAAGTTTTATTTTTCATTCAGTAAAAGTAAATTTCCTAGATTTAGTTCAACTTCATATTAGAAAAATTATTTAATTTTCTGATTTAAATCTTTATTGCGAGAACTTGAAATAACGTGATCAATATTTTAAGAAACGGCCGGCTCCATTTAAACTATTTTGAGTCAATCAATAAAACACTCTTGCTCCATTCCCCGTCTTTGGCTACGTCCCTCCTGATACTCATATCAGTGGATTCATGAAGAGACCAAAAAATGATACATTTCACCGTTTTTAGGTATTTATCAAGTTGTATGGCTGCAATGACACAAAATTGCCTGCTATCCATGTAACGCTTCCAAGAGGTGTAAATTAATATTTGAATATTTCGATGGTGATTAAAACTAAAATGAGATATTATTACATCGAGATATTTGAAAATTTGAAGGAATCTTCCTTGACGTGCACCAAATTTCCCCTAAACAGTCATCCATCAACTCTTTACAGGAAGTAATGGCAGGTTCGCAAATCCAAATGATCTCCTTTTATCTTCTCCGTTTTATGGCATGGCACGAATGGCTTGTTACATTGTGCCAAATGTTAGCATTTTAATTAATATTCCCTAATTTAGAGGAAGTTATGATGATATATTTTAAGAAGTGAACTATCATTTAACAAAGGTTTTGGAGGGGAAAAGCTTCCTAACGGTAGAAGGACAATTCCCTCGCCTATCCTAGCAAATCAAAATGACATCAAACAATACGATAAGCCCCTCTTCAATTCTGCATACTTCCTCCCACCCTCCAACCCGTCTAAAATTTCCATCCTACAGGGACGCGCCCAAAATTGGTAGGACTGATTTTTTTACAAGAATTTTATTGACGATAAACTTACATCGACTTAATAATCTTCAAAGTATGCTCATTGAGCTGCTACACACTTAGTATAACGTTGCTCCCATTCCCCGTACGCCCGCTGGAAATTTTCTTTGGGGATGCCGTTGATGACCCTCGTCGAAGCCTCTTGAACGGCCTTTATCGAGTCAAAACGTCGTCCCTTGAGCTGTCTTTTCATCAGGGGGACGAAGAAGAAGTCACCAGGAAGGGTGGTGCCAGATCGGGAGAATAGGGCGGGTGCGGCAACGTGGCAACGCCGTATTTGGCCAGGAGCTGTCTGACGACGAGCGCGCCATGGCAGAATTTTCGGCACCATCTTGGCGCACACCTTGCGCATGGCCAAATCCTATGAAATAATGCGTTGGACGTTGGATGTAGATAGACCCAACTGGTCTGCAATTTCTTTACTGGTTAAGCGTCCGTCTGTGTTCAGCAGTGTCTTCACTCTGTCCACATTCGTGTCGGTTCTTGCCGTCGACGGCCGTCCGGAGCGATGGTCGTCTTCAACGAGCTCCCTACCCTCTTTAAACAACTTGTGCCACTAAAATACTGTGGAACGGCTTAAGGAAGTGTCCCTATAAGCCTGCTTGATCATATTGAGGGTCTCAGTTGACGTCTTCCCGAGTTTCGCACAAAACTTCACGGAATATAATTTCAGATTCATTTTGTTTTTCGACGCGGACAAAAAACTTGCTTCACTAAAAACGGTATCCTCACTCAACGACTGCCCGCAGGCGACTGAGGTTGGTGTTGGTCTGTTGTTAAGAGCCCCCTCCACCTTACCCTGCCAGGCAGACCCCCCTCCACCGCTCCGTTCGCGCCAGAGAAAATCAGTCCTACCACTTTTGGGTGCGACCCTGTATTCCTGCGCTTTCCTCGTTTGTCTAGCATTCTTCCTTCTATTACAATCTTCAACATCCCTCTGCCGATTGAAATGCCCTCAATCCTTCTTTCCTATCTCCTTTGAATTTCTCCTAATAATAATCTCTCTACATCTACATCTACTTAATACCCCGCAAGCCGCCGGAAGGGCGTGGGGCGGTGGGTGTTAGGACACCACCCGTAATTTAGAAAAGAAAAAAAAACTCCTCTCATCTCTACCCCCATCATGTCTTTCGCATTTTCGCGATTGTTTTCATTTCTGCTTTAGTTATATTATGTCATTATCTGATCTCACGTCATCCTCTCTATAATTCTTCATACCCTTATTTCGACAATTGATATGCATTTTCATTCTTCCATTGCAATATTTCTGTTTTCAAAAACCAAGTTCTGTGCCTAATTTTTGACAAACAGTAACTAATTATCCATACTAATCACTCATGTTTATCGAAAACCTACTCCATGGAAATACTTCTCTCCCTAATGCCACTCTTTTTTTGTCTACCGACTACTTAGACCATCTCGGTCCAAACCACATCCGACTTATAAACACTGATTAACCTTATCAACTATAAGTACCTGTTTTAATATAAATATGACTTTTCTCTTTCGCAAGAACCGCATTTCTAGTTTTTTCTCTGGTCGTAATAATCACACTGACTTTTAAATGCGTTTAGTATATTTGAAAACCTTGTTTTTCCGAATAACTCAAGCTCGATTATCCACAAACCAAATTGAATTGATGCTGAAAATGTATCGTACTACGGTAGGAAAGATCATGTCAATAAAATGTGGTCATACTTTATTCTTAAATCTACTCCCTTAGCTTATTAGCAAATTTTATTCATTCCAAAGAAACTGTGGGAGATGCTGCAACAGTAACTTCCATCATGGGAGTTATCCGCTAATGTGCATTTCAATGCAACAATTTCAGGGTGTAAAAATCAATCGCCTTGACTGGGATCCCAGTCAAGGCGATTGATTTTTACACTCTGAAATTGTTGCATTGAAATTTTATTCACCTATCTTTGCGTTTCAATCCAATATCAATACCAAGATATCCTAAGATAGCATGACGTTGATGAAGATAGCCTGGGTCCAGGCATACTCGACGATGAGATGGAAAGGGCATTTAGGAAGATGGAACTAAATAAGGCCGTGGGGGTGGATAACACTCCCGCGGAACTATTAAAATGCTTGGGAAAATTTGGGAGGAAGAGGCTATATGGGCTGATTCGTAGTATTAATGTCTAAATAAATGAAAGGACTAACTTTGTAGTTCCACACGAAAACGATTTATTCACACGACCCGGGTTTCGAAGTAAAACTTCATCATCAGGTGAGCTCTCTACATTTGCAGCCCTTCTTATATATACAGCCAGGGCGGGGGTAGGGTGGAGATAATCAGGGAGTTTGGGAGGGGTAAAGTCAGGATTGGTTTGCGTGCCGGAGGGGAGGGCAGTTTGGCGTCCCCTCCGCGATGTTGATGGAATGTGGAGCGGGAGGGAGAAGTCTACATTGTAGAGCTCTCGTGAGTCAGGGGATTAGAGAGGGTTAGATGAAGGGGAGGGGGCGGTGTCATCGGCCACCGTGAGGATTGGGACTTTAAGGAGGGGAGAGTGGGAGGCATACAGAAATTCGTTAACAATATTTTCATTTAAACAAACACTATTTAAAATTTCTAAATGTTCTAAGGCGTATAATCTATAGCCTTTGCTTTCAACATGTAAAATTTCGAAATCAAAATCACTTTTATGGTTATTATCAATCAAATGCTTTGCGAATTGAGAGTTCATCTTTTTATTTCTTGCACATGCTTGATGCTCCTTCACTCGTTCTTGGAATTTCCTCCCTGTCTGTCCGATGTATATTGCCCCGCAATCGCACTTTAGCTTATATACTCCACTCTTTTCCTTATATGGGATTCTGTCCTTTGTGTGGGAGAGCAGGCCCCTGAGGACCTGCTCTCCCACTCCCAAACCTTCCTGATTATCTCCACCCCACCCCCGCCCTGGCTGTATATATAAGAAGGGCTGCAAATGTAGAGAGCTCACCTGATGATGAAGTTTTACTTTGACACCCGGGTCGTGTGAATAAATCGTTTTCGTGTGGAACTACCAAGTTAGTCCTTTCATTTATTTATAATGAATCGGTTCTATAAAGTTACGCCAGAAACCATTAATTATAGTAGTATTAATGAGTAAGGAATCTGGCCGGGAAGACTTTGGGAGATCAGTGTTAGTTCCTATTCCAAAAAAGGTAAAGGCTACATCATGTGAGAACTACAAGACAATAAAATTGATATCCCACGCATCTAAAGCTGTTCTCAGGATAATGAACAAAAGGATAGAGAGTAAGGCAAATGATTATTTAGGGGATGATCAGTTTGGGTTTAGGAAGGGGAGAGGTACGCGTGATATCATTGCAGTAAAGAGAGGAATATAGAACACAACCAGGAGGAACTTGCCTGTTTCGTAGATTTCCTAAAAGCTTTGATAGAGTGAATTGGGAAAAACTAATGAGTATATTGCAGAAAATAGGAATAGATTGGAGGGAAAGGAGGCTAATCCGCAACCTGTACATGTTTCAGACTGCTCAGGTTCGGGTGGGGACCGGGGAGTCCGGATGGGCAGTGTTAAGAAGAGGTAAAGGCAGGGTTGCCCATTATCAGCGCTGCTGTTCAACCTGTATGCAGAGGAAATGATCAAAGAGGCATGGGAAGAACTGGAGGTAGGAATGAAAGTGGGCGGGGAATACGTGAAATCAGTTAGGTTCGCTGATGACCAAGCTTTAGTTTGTCAGTCAGCCAAGGGGTTGCAAGCATTCCTGAGTGAATTGGAAATTCAGTACGACAGGTATGGGATGAGAATCAATATTAATAAAACAAAGGTTATGCGATTTTCTAGAAAGAAAAAGGCTAAGCTTAACATTAACATAGGAGGGCAAAAACTAGAGCAGGTAGAACAGTTTACGTATCTCGGAAGTGTTTTGGACCAACACGGTCCAAGTAGAAGGGACGTAAGGAGAAGAATTGCGCTAGGCAAAGAGGCTTTCACAAGGAGGAGTGAGTTGATAACGGGGACGTTGAGTAAGGATGTTAAAAAAAGACTCGTAAAAACTTTGATATGAATCGTAGCTATGTACGGCGCATAAACGTGGTCATTGAAGCAGGAGGATAGGCGTAGACTGGAGGCTTTTGAAATGTGGGTGAGGAGAAGAATGGAGAAGGTGAAATGGACAGAGAAGAAAACAAACGATGAAGTACTCGAAGTGGTGGGCGAAGAGAGGGCATTGTAATCAGAGGATCAGAGGATTGAGAGGATCCTCAAAAATCATAATGCCACCGCCAACCTTTTTCCCAAATGTCCCTCTGTTACTTTCAAACGTCCCTCCAACCTATACGATCTCCTCAAATCAAGCAATCTACTCTTTAAATCTCCAACCAGTCCCAAAACACTCCCACGCCATGCAATAAACCCAGATGCAAAACAAGCCCTATTTTCAAAACCAAAATGCTGTCCCTCTCCCACCCGCTTATTAACTCTCTCCCACCAATTCCCTCCTTTACTTGCACATGTAGCAATGTAGTGTACCTTCTGAAGTGCCAAATTTGCCCTGCCTATTATATTGGGCAGTGTACCACACCCATAAATATCAGAATTAACAACCACCGAGCCTCATGCAAAAATTTTCCCTGATTGATATATCCCTATCCCCAAACACGCCTCCGAACACAACACTCCCTTTGATAAATGCTATTGTGTATCCATCATAGCACCCCTCCCACCCTCTGATCCTCCACTGAAACTCAAAACATTATAGCAATCCTTCATATGGCTCTTGGAGTTCTGGAATTGGCAAGGAATCAATATTAGGCATTAATTACCCTGCTCCAAATATATTTTCATCCCCCTTCCACCCCCATCACCTTCTACATTTTCCCTTCAGTTCTGTCCCTTTCTTCCTTGATAAAGGTAGCCACAACCACCGAAAATTCGAAAAATAGTGAGTATCTTTTTTTGTGTTTCCATGTGTTTTTGTCTGTGTCCACTAGTGCTAAGTGTTATCCATTATATATATATATGTATATATATATATATATATATATATATATATATATATATATATATATATATATATATATATATATATATATATATATATATATATATATATATATATACGAGGGTCATCCGGAAAGTAGTACCCGTTCGTGAAATAAAGACACAAAAGTAAATATTAACAAACATAAAAAATTTTATTTGAAAGAGGATACTTTAAACTACTTCTCAACATAATCTCCAAGCAAATTAAGGCATTTGTCATAACGTGTGACAAGTTTCTGTATTCCTGCTGCATAGTCCTTCGCCGCCAGCTCATTGAGATACGCGAGGGACCCATCTTGCACAAATTTTTGCATAATGCAGATGGTGTTTAACAATTTCATGAACAATTGTTCGAGAAACATTGGGAAAATGCTCACAGATGTCATCAATTGTGACGCGCCGATCGTTCCTCACGAATTCGTCAACTGAGCTCACCAGTTGGTCTGTAATGACAGACGGTCTCCCCGAACGCTCATCGTCGTGTGTGTTCCCCCTCCCCATGTTGAAGTTGCGACACCACCGCCGAACAGACGACTCGTCCATTACATTGTCTCCATACACCTCCTTTAATTGGCGATGAATATCACATGGGCGAACGTTTCTTGCATTGAGGAATTTAATCACTGCCCTCACTTCACAACTGGCGGCGTTCTCAATTTTTTTAAACATTGTAAACAATCACAGAAACAACACAGGCAATGCTAGCGTCACGCAACTTGGCTCAGAGAAGGCAGACAAGCCACTGAAGCTATCTGACCTCGTCCAGCGGCTACTCGCGTCGTCAGCACTTCATGCGGCACGAACGGGTACTACTTTCCGGATGACCCTCGTATATATACTTTTTGGACAGACCATATACAAGGTTTATCTTAATGTAATAGGATTGTTTATTATTTTAAGCAAATTATACAAAAAATCATTCCCAGAATTGATACATTCACCCAAAAGTCGTCAAAACAGTGCCCTTGTACGCCCACACATTGCTGTGAGCGTACGACCTCTGGAATGCTCGGCGCTCGGAACGTTGTAAATCTCACTCATCACAGCCATGTTATAACGACTCCACCCAGCAGTGGTGGTGTCCTTTAGGCACGAATTTTAGGGGGGGGAACTTGGAGATGCCTGGTGGGGAAACGTCAGGGCTGTAGTGTGGCTGAGTCATGTTCGAAAACCCCTTGGTAGATCCACGTGCGAGTATCCTTTTGTTCGTCAGAGAGCACTAGTTGTACCAACATTGCACTCATATCTCAGAGGTTCATGTTGTCGGTCACAAGTTGAATTACATTACTTTTAGGGATGCCAAGTTCATCAGACGCCAGGCGAACACTTATCTGCTATCCCTCTCCAACTAGTCCCGGACGTTCGGAGTCTTCAGCATCATATTTATTCCCCCGAAACAACTTGTGTCACTCAAAAACGCCTTATCTACCCATGACATTAGCATTATAAGCTGCCACGAAAATATCATGAGCCTCTTTCCCGGTTTTTCCTAGTTTCTCGCAACATTTGATGGCGTAGCGCTGTTCCAATAACCTGGTCATGGTGGAGCGTAACGGGGTCACGTAATACAGGTTTTTCAAACGAACAATCCGCTCTTTGCAAAGGCTGCGAGCAAACTGTCACCGGTCTTCAGCCTTTCCTGAGACTTCCCTTCCTCGGACCCAGCAAGGGAAAACACCGCTAATTCGTTCGTCCATATGTAAAAAAATAAGTCCAACTACTTATCGCAGAGACTTTGTAAATGTATCTTCCATGGTTCAATTAATATTTTCCCAAACTCATCATTGACCGCCATATTAGATTTTTCCATCTTACCTCCAAGTAGTGCTTTTATCTTTTTACAAAGTGCATCAATTAATCCTTCCTTTGTAAATTTTCCGTCTCCTCGTATTGCGTTTTCCAAAAAGTGTATGTTTCTTGGCTTGTTTCCCTTTTCAGTAAACAATATAGCTTTTAATACTTCCTCTTACTTTCATGATAGTCACCCCTCTCCCTTACCTTCTTCTAGTTAGTTGAATTGACCAATTAACTGATATCTTCAGACTTTATCCAGTACAACTGAAGCACCTCCAATCGCAGGGCTCTGGTTAGTTGAATTGACTGTTAAACCGTGTTAAAACGGGCCAGCAAACGTTGCTTTCAAATAATATTTACCTCAAAACGGTAATCGTCTTACGGGCGGCCCGCGTCCGCAAGTATGATTTCGGAGTCATCCCACCTTCTCAATCCCGGAGGTTACTGAGGGATGTTTACTCCCACGAACTCCAAGCTGTCAGGGCTGTCGAGAAGTATTAGCCGCCGCCCCGTGTATTCCAAGGCACTTCGTGGGGAGAGAGGGAAGAGCGAAATGTTAAGTGGGCCCTAATGACTCTTCTTTCCTCGTGGGTGTTCTCAAACGAAGACCGCAGCTTCCGAGGAAGAAGAATCCGGCCCCCTCCATGGTTTCCCCCTTAGCAACCCTTCCCCGCATTGTTTCGCTCGGCCCGATCGATGGCACGGCCTCTTTCCAGTCCTCCAGCATGGGAGGTGGGCCGAGGGATGCGAGCACCCTCATCCCCACCCCAGGGGGAGGGGATACCGGCTCCCCAGGGTTCTCGGACAGGAGGAAAAGGGAAGACACGCCTTCGAGCTGGACCCGTGTAGATGAAGGGGAAATGATGCCGAGGAGGGGAAAGATTAACGGGGCTCATCTCTAAGTCCTTCGTCTGGTCCTCTATTGGAGAGAAGGAAGCCAATAAAGCCTTTCGTGCTGCATCATGGGGTGCAGTTTTTTAGTTGTTTTGCGGTATATGTGTTTGCATGAGTATTGGATGAAGGGATTTTTGCATGAGTGTGTGCGCTGCTGTGGGTGTAATTTTCCGTGTTGTTTTTTTGCATGTGGTATTTTTCCTTTTTACGGTTGGTGACCTAACACCCCCCGCCACGCGCCCTTGCGTTGGCTTGCGGGGTATTATGTAGATGTAGATGTAAACTATAATCTCGTGGCATGTATTAGAGGAGCATTGGAATTATCACGTTATAATTTGAGGAAACAGGCATAGATTTAAAAAGGCTCTCATAAATTCCAGGTATTCTAGATCAGGAGGTCCTATCATTTGTATAGTTGGAAGTGGCAGATTTCAGTTTGTAAAAATTTCAAAAATTTATTTTTCAATACAATTTTTAAGCATATACAAAATAGGCATAATTGACTGACACGATACTACCCAATACTGTGAAACATTATTCCATTTTTAAGGTGGGTAGTACTCGCTGATACTCGTATACTGCAAAGCGTGATAATGAGGTGAAGGTAATGGCAACGGCAGAGAGAGAGAGAGAGTAGGATAAGAGGGATCAATGACGCAAAAAAGTGTTGGATCCCCATAAGCTAGCGGAGTTTCGGAGGTTTGTAATAAGAAAAGATGCAGATCCTGGTCTCAATATTTTACCCTTGGAATCGGAGAAGAAAACCACCACCTGAGGCCATCCTTTGGTGCGATGGTAAAGAGTCACACGGGTTCATATACATACTCGTATAAGGATATCCAAGAGGAAAAGGTACGTAGATGAGATATTGGTAGCAGTGAATGTAGTGACCTAAGAAACAACCTTATATCCAAACCCTGATAGATGACACGCATCTTAAGACAGCATTATATTTCAATTGTTTACGATTGTTTTTGCGCACGGTGTTTGATCAAGTAAATCAACATTCGTGATAAAATCAACTATTGAAAGCAAAGACCACCCACCAATATATTATATGAAAGGACCTTAACCGATACGAGTTGAACACAAATGCAAAAAATGTGACACCCATTACGCCCGATTTATTTTCGGTAAACCTTTCGAGATTTCAGGCCTGGTCAACATTATAAAATTTTGAATCAGGTAATATTAGAGTGGTTTGGAAAATTAAGGAAGGTAATATATAATCCCTATCCCGAGAGACAATGATAATATATCAATAAGTTGCAATACCCGTGTTTAGCATAATACGTTAGTATGATAAAATAACTCCATTATCTTCAAGCGCCCTTAAGAGACAATTTTAAAGATATTTGAACACTTACTTTCTTCTTGAAAAGACAGCTCAAGGGAAGACGTTTTGACTCAATAAAGGCCGTTCAAGAGGCTTCGACGAGGGTCATCAACGGCATCCCCAAAGAAAATTTCCAGCGGGCGTACGGGGAATGGGAGCAACGTTATACTAATTGTGTAGCAGCTCAAGGAGCATACTTTGAAGATTATTAAGTCAATATAAGTATATTGTCAATAAAATTCTTGTAAAAAAATCAGTCCCACCACTTTTGGGTGCGATCCTGTATCTTTGGTCTCTGGGTCAAATTAATATATTCAATATTCATCCATTGTTACCAGGTTATCAAGAAAATTGTCTTCGTCTTAATCCAAAAGATTCAACATCTCCCTTCATATGTCACGCCGTAATTGCTTCTGAAAAGGGGTCAGTTGTCGTGGAATCCAGCGTACTAATACCTTTGACATGAGCAGTTCCTCGTGAATAGTTTGCTGAGAACTGTTACCTTTCTAATAAAGGCACTAAATCACTTCTTCCTCTATTATTTCCATATTGCATGTTACTACATTCAACCGTCTCCTTAAACAGAAAAATACAGAGACAGAGGCCTCGGACATACAGTGAAAAAGGGATGGAACGTTTTGTGTGGCGAATAGAAGCTGTTGGCGGGAAGGCATTTTTCGATGTTGGTCAGTTCACTGTGGAGAGAGGTATTAACGTCATTACCCTAGAAGTGGATGCTGATATCGAGGAAGGTACTGTTCGAGTATATGATAGATTAAGATAAAGATACAGAGAAGGAGGATTTAAGAGAGGATATGCAGCAGTATAAAGTTATTTATTCATTCACATGAATATAGGTACAAGAAAACGGGATAGGGACAAAAATAAAAGACAAAAACAGGAGAGGTAGGGAAAGCGGAATCGAGCAGATCACAAGTGCAAAAATCCTCATATGTATTTCCATTTGGTTGCATTAACCCCCCAAAGATTTCAGTGAAAATCACGTTTTCCCGATAGCTAGGACAAGTTTGGGTTTACCGAAAGTCTTTTTTCGCCGGCGACCGAGGCAACGGCGGCCGGGATTTGGAGAGCGGCACTGCGGGACTCTCCCGGAGATCGAGGTTTCAATCGTGTTTTTTTCGAGCGGCGGTTGACCGCCTATTTCTTCTGACAGCGTGAGGTTTGACTCTCGACTTTCTTCCACCGGAAAGGCCTTGCATTCGTTTTGCTTACTGGTTCAAGACTGGCCTTATCTCAGGCTCCTTTTTTACGCTACCGTCGTGTGCGTGTAGCGGGAATGGAGTGGATACGAGTGTTTTTTTCTCTTTTTGGAGTGTTAGTATTTGGTGCGCTATCCTTTTTTTTGCGCAGATGTGCTCAATTTGATTTTTTCAAAATGGTTGTGCGTCGCATAAACACGCTTGCCTTGTAAGTTCACGAGAAAGCAAAGCCCCCTACTCCGGTGGAGGCCCACGGCATTGTCTGGGATGCGAACACTTTTCAGGCTATCTGCTATTTCGCCGACTGTCATTCTGGCACCACCACCCTAGTCCAAAATGGCATTCCGTTCTCTCAGAATTATGTCCATATAAGGGACAACCCTCCCGATGTCCATCTCTGATCATTGCGCGCTGATCATAAGTCTTACGTTCCCGGACACAACCCCGGGCGGGCACGTCCACCGCTGCGGCTCCGTGTGGCGCATGGACCTCCGCGTGTTGGAGGACGCGACTCATCGCGATTCTATCCGCACCCGGGTGTGTGAACTGATCGCAGTACTCCGTCCCGGTGCAGACCTCGCTGTATGGTGGGACGAGGTTTCCAAACCCCGCATTGTCACCCACATCAAAAGGCAAACCTTTAATTGGAGAAGAGAAAAAATTGAACCATTTCCTTCTACCGCCGAGCACTGGAAGAACTCCTGAGTAAGGATGTCGCGCCGGAGGGTTTCCACGCCCAAGTGTCGCCGCTAAAAAAAATACACTCGGCCACAAGCTCCAAGAATATGCTCCCTCAAAGTCGCAAAAGGAACTGGATATGTACAGGTATATATGGCACCCCCTAACGCTATCCGGGCTTCGGCGCTGGATAAAATCAAATTCCGGCTCCACCACAGACAGAATCCCTGTAAGAGAATATGGCCGTCCCGTCTGAACGGTGTACACCGGTACATCCTCTATAGTTAGGATTAAGAATACCACCCCAACGCCCATTCCCGTCAGCTACTCCATCTACATCTACTCAATACCCCGCAAGCTGCCGCAAGGGCGTGTGGCGGGGGGTGTTAGGACACCACCCATAATTTAGAAAAAAAAACCGCATGCAATAACCACAAAATCATACATCCACAAAAAAAAACATAGCATACATTCATGCATGAACACTTACACCCCACACACATAAAAACACTCAATCTACATCTTACATACACATGCACCTGAAAGTATACCTAACAGCTTTGCAGTGTTTAACTTTGCTCCGACTTGTAAGTTCAATGTTTTCAATATTTCTAAAGTGACTTCGGTTTCTTACTATTATGATTTCTGATTGTTCGGGGAAAGAATGAGTATTTGTACCGATCTGTCCTGGAATCTATCTCTCTTAGTTTATCTTTGTGGTCTGATCTACCAAAGTAGTGTGGGGCCATTATAATTTCTTCAGTGTCATATTTAAACTCGTTTGTTCTGAACCTTTCTAAACGTCTAAGCCTCGCTTGTTCTCTCCGCACTTCAAGTGGTTCCCAGCCTAAATCCCCTAAGATACCTGTCACACTTGTGTTCTTATCATAACAATTTTTAACGAATCTAGCGGATTTTCTCTGGACTTTATCTAATTCTTTTTGCTAAATTTTCTCCCACGGATCTAAAATACTTGCGGCATATTCCAAATGAGGTCTAACTATAGCAAAACAACACCTCTCTTTAACTTTTTCATTACATTTCCCCACCACCCGTTTAATGAAGCCAAGTTTCTTTAAAGCTGATCCGCATATTGCCCTGATATGAGCTCCCCATGAAAGGCGTGGTGTTAGAACAACCCCCAAATATTTAACTTGATTTGCCGTAGTCAATACTAAACCCTCTATTTTGTAGTTTAAATCCTGTTCCTCTGTTCCAAAATTTCAAAACTGCTTATTTATCTATATTAAGTGTTAACCCTCATTTATTGCACCATTCTGAGTTATTGTCTAAGTCTCTAGAGAGTAGCTCACGATCTAGTTGGCTCCTTATTTCCCTGTATACCACCGTGTCGTCAGCAAATAAACTCAGATTGCTACCAACGTGTGTGCTTAATTCATTAATGTATATTAAGAACAGAAGAGGCCCTATTACACTTCCCTGGGGGACGCCCGAAGTTACATCTCTCTCCGTTGAGCACAACCCATCTATGACTACTATGTCTTTTTCACGCTATCTGTAATGATTTCTCCATTTTCCGTCTTCAAAGAATGAACAGTTGTACGTTTACCCTGTATTTCCCTAACATAGGACCAGAATGACTTTGGATTTTGCTCAAGATATTCGCTTAGCATTTTAGATTTAAAAGAGTGTAGTACTCCATTCGGCAGGGCAGCCCGCTGTCAATGCTGCTGTTTGCCTTTGCCTTAGAGCCCCTGCTCAGACGGCTGCAGAGCAGTGGAATCGGGGCACGCCGTCACGGCGCAGTTGCCTGAGCGTCGCATACGCTGACGAAACCCTCTTCATAAACAAACCGTCCCACATAGCACTTGCCCACGACATCTTAACGTCATATGAGCAGGACAGTATCTTCCTCAAAAACCGAAAATCCAGGCTTCTACTGCTGAAGGGCACCGGCCCCTGACCTCCATCGGTTGGTCAGAAGCGCCCTCCCTCAAAGTCTTAGGGTTCTGGTGAGAGAAGGAGTTGGCTCCCACGTTTGAGCGGAATTGGGGAATTATTGACCACCACGTAAAATGGGGCGTTGGGAAATTTTCACTTGCTTCCGTCTCGATTATGACATGCGTCCGCCTCCTCAACCAGATTGTCTTTCCGAGGCTATGGTACGTGGCCTATTTGTGATCCTTGCCTGCTAAATGTAATACATATTTTATTAGAGCGACCAACCAAATGATCTGGGACGACTACGCGAAGAAAGTGTCCTGCAGCCAGCTCTATGGCCCGTTTGAGCTGGTCGGTCTCCATTTAATGGGTGCAGATCTTAAATGTAAAGGTGGTCTACGCGAAGCTCAGTCTGCGCAATCTCGGGGGTGACGACGCGTGGCGCAAGGCTTTCCTCAAGGACGCGTGGCAGGAACTCGCGCGCGATGAATACCTAGGGAAATCATTTGAAGAATCGAAAAAGATCGCCTCTCTTCAGCGAGATGGACAAACAATTAGAGTCAAGACCCTGCATCTAAGCGCGGTTGCCGAGCAGCGAATTTAGTCAAATAAATACCTTATGTGGGAATCCTATTCCGAAAAAGATACAGGCTACATCATGCGAGGACTATAGGACAATAAGTTTGATATCCCACGCAGCTACAGTTGTTCTTAGGATCATAAACAAAAGGATAGAGAGTAGGGTAAATGGATACTTAGGGGATTATCAGTTTGGGTTTAGGAAGGGGAGAGGTACGCGTGATGCCATTGCAGTAATGAGATCACTAATCGGGAGGAATATAGAATGCAAACAGGAAGTATTTGCCTGTTTCATAGATTTTGAAAAAGCGTTTGATAGAGTGAATTGGGAAAAACTAATAATGAAGAAAATAGGAATAGATTGGAGGAAAAGGAGGCTAAACCGCAACCTGTACATGTCTCAGACTGCTCAGGTGAGGGTGGGGAACGGAGAGTCTGGATGGGCAGTTTTAGGAAGAGGTGTAAGACAGGGTTGCCCATTATCACCGTTGCTGTTCAACCTGTATGCAGAGGAATTGATTAAAGAGGCATGAGATTAAAGAGGAAAGAGCTGGAGGTAGGAATGAAAGTGGGTGGGGAATTGGTGAAATCAGTTAGGTTTGCTGAAGACCAAGCTTTTGTTTGTCAGTCAGCCATGGGGTTTCAAGCATTGTTAGTAAATTTGATCTGTTTTGCATGGGGCACCAGCATTTCCTTCAATATAGCATGGTCAGTTATTGTAAGGGGTTTATTTAAAAAGGTTAAAGTAAGGTTACTTTGTTTTAAGCTAGAAAATTTTTTCTTATCTCTTTCATAGATAATTAAATCAATGTTCGAATTTGCGTTTAACTTGGTATTTTACAGAATTAGCACTTATAAAAAGAGTTTTGGAAACTAAACCTCATTTCTATTTAAATAACGAAAGCTTTTCATTTTTGAGCCGCGTCACCTAAGTGGTTTGGTCCAACCGTGCCGCTAAGCATTTTACGGAATATTTGAAGCGATCTTTTGTCAAATATCTCAACCGGGCGCACAAAATGTGTGGCCGTCCTGAGTGTCAGACATAGCTGGAATCAGGAACGAGGGAATAAACGTTCTTTTCGGCCCAAATGCGAGAATTTCAAAGTTGAGCTCAACGCTTGCCGGTCGACAAAACTTTAATTAACGTTATTTACTTTTTATTTTACTGTCTTTTTCCAGTGATGTGAGAGAACTAGATAATTATTCTCTAAAAATTTAATTCATAATTTAAGTTAAAATAAAAATTGAGGTATAGTATGGCAATAGAAAAATAATACAAACTACAAGAAACTTTATTTATCTTTTAGTGACGTCTTTAGTCACTTTCATTTGAAGTTGACGTAAGATGGGTTTCGCTGAAATGGGAAATACTACCTTGATCAAAAAGTTCCCGGAATTTATTCAGAAAATTAAAAATACAAGTTTATTCATCTAAATCTATATTGTCCCCTTCAAAGTAATCCCCATCGACTGCAACACACTTATGCCAGCGCTTGATCCAATCCTCGAAACATTTTTTATATTCGGTTTTCGGTATGTCCATCAGTGCTTCCTGCGATTTTTCCATTACTTCCTCTCGGCTGCTAAAACGCGTTCCCCGTAATGGTTTTTTAACTCGATTGAACAGAAAGAAGTCACAGGGAGCCAAATCAGGTGAATTCGGTGGCTGTTGGATGGTATTTGTTGCATTTTTCGTCAAAAAATTACGAATAATGATAGCACTGTGCGACGGTGCGTTATCATGGTGCAAAATCCACGAGTTTTCTGCCCATATTTCTGGTCTCTTTCGGCGAATTGCTTCACGCAAACGTCTCATGACGCCCAAATAATACTCTTTGTTTACTGTCTGGCCTTCTGGCAAAAATTCATGATGCACTACACCGTTGTAATCCATGAAAACCGTCAGCATTGCCTTCTTTTTTGACTGAAAACGACGTGGTTTTTTTGGTCTCGGCTCATTTGGTGAACGCCATTCACTTGCCTGATGTCTGGATTGCGTGTCGTACTCATAAACCCACGTCTCGTCTCCAGTAATGATCCTTTTGATGAATGTGGGATCGGATTCAGCCTCGCAAATCATGTCTTTTGCGACGTCAACACGGTCTCTTTTTTGCATGAAATTGAGGTCTTTTGGAACCAACTTTGCTGCTACACGACGGAAACCCAAATCATTAACCACAATGTCTTGGGCGGATCCATAGGCAATGTTCAAGTCCTCCGCTATTTCTCTGATGGTTAATTTGCGGTTATTGACCAACATTTCTTTTACTTTATCAATTTTTTCACCGACTTTCGATGTCGATGGTCTGCCACTGCGTTCATCATCTTCGATTGACTCACGACCACTTCTGAACCGCTCGTGCCACTGGTAAACGACCGTTTTTTTTAGAGAATCGTTGCCGAAACACTTTTCCAACATTTCCAACGTCCGTGCGCCACTAAATCCGTTTTTACGCAAAATTTAATACAAGTTCGTTGTTGCAAATTTAAATCCATTTCTGCAATTGTAAAAAATCGCCAACACACACAGAGATAGATGTACTCTTAGCTACGTAACTTTTGCAAATGTCAAGTTATGACACTAAGATTTAAAGGGAATATCAACAACAGATGTACCAATTTATCAAAAAAAACAGAACTCAAATCGGAACGATGGGAGCGCCACACGGTGGTTATTCCGGGAACTTTTTGATCAAGGTAGTATATCAAAATAAGTGCTTTTAGTAAGCTGGGAAAATTTTATACATCAAAATGTAATTCATTTGATATAAGGTTTTGCTACCATAATAGATTTATGCGTTTCCCGCCATTAAACAATGAAAAAGTTTAATTTGAGGAGGCACTTATAATACTTGCTAATTGTAACATTTTCTTAACGGAAGCTCAATACAACAATTTCTTGGAATTTTCTAGGAATTAACGGAAGCTCTTCAAAAACTCGGGGTAGTCGCTGAGCTACGTGAATGGAAGGGAACGTTCCCTCTCATTGGAGTCATTAACACTTGCTGTTAAATTCAATTTTGAATGCCAATTGAACTTTTTCATTTATTTGTAGAAGCATCGTCCAGCAATTTGATATTAGATGTTAAACTTCTCTGTGGATATTTCATTTAGCCAAGGGCAGAAAGAGATCCACCCTTTTTTTCTCCATATCTTCAAGAAAATCAAGAATAATTCCAATAAATATGTTCCAAAACGTTAATGATTTAAAATTGTTCAGGATTTATAAGAATTAATTAATTGAATTATATGTGTACATGCGTATATATATTTAACAATTAAATAAGGTACACCTACATTCATGTTGTATAAACTTTTCATTTCAATTTTTTATTAAGATTTTTAATCAAATTTTAATTGGACTTATCTTTGTGGTTCTATGGATGCTGTCTCTAGAGTTATATTTATCACAGCTTTTCGCCTTGATAAAAATGAAGAATTAAATATTTTCTGGCAGTAGTATTACAAATAGTGAAAATTAAGTTCCTAATTTTGAGTGTAAAATGGAATTTGCCACGATGATTTTTAACAATAAGTAATCACGCTTGTCATCCAATCAAGATGATGATACTGGAGTGTCAATGCGTATCCCACGCGGAAGAATACCTCCGAAATATTTCACTAATAGTTTTACAAATTGCGTGGAATTTTCTCACCATTTTTGTAATATAACCTGAAGTATTACTGAAGAAATGACTTTTAATAATTTTTCTCAGTAAGACTTCAGCACCATTTTACTATTTCATTTTCAAAGAATGAATTACAGCAAATAGAGGCACCAGGTAACCAAGTGTAGCGGAATCAGTTAATAAACCCTGTAGTCAGACACCCCCCGCCACACGCCCTTGCGGCGGCTTGCGGGGTATTATGTAGATGTAGATGTAGATGACTCTAGAAATAAATACTTTTTGTACTTAACGTACCATGATAAATGCTTTCGTTTAGTTAAAAAATATTATTAGTGACTTGTATAATTCGCTTTTAAACATCTTTTAAAATGCAAAGACACGTTTTTAAACTTTAAGTATGCTGTAAATGATCACAATAAACCACGATTCATGAGCAATGAGGGGATCGAGATGCTGCGGTGGCTATCGTACTGGCTTCCCACCCAGATGGCCCGGGTTCAAATCCTGGCGGTATTGAATAATTTTCAGAGGTATCTCGATCCTTACTTCAGGTGTTTTGTGGAGTGAGTACGCCGTCCGTCGGATGGGCCCTTTGGCGACTTTCGTAAAGAATAGGTTAATGCCGACGCCGGGTTTCTCTCCACCCTTCATCCTTTCCTGTCCATCCTTAATGGCGCAAATGACCTCAGCTGTCGGTCGCCTCCCCCAAATACTATTACAACTTCATTAGTAATTACCTGCTGAGATCTAAGCAAATATAAAGGCTACAGTTTCATTTTCAGTTCAGAAGTACATTTGAAAATGGATACAAAGGTGGCAATATATAAACGGCTCATCACTAGGGAGACTGTGTGAATTTCGTAAAAAGAGGCATAAAATAAATATTTCAAATTAAATTAAAAGTAATGTAAAACAATTATAATTTTGAGGGTTTGAATTTAAAAAAATGAGTATACAATTTTTAAATGAATATTATAAAAGTAATTTTTTACATTGCCAGATATTTAATGAAAATTAATAAAACTTACAGAAAACAAAGGATTGAAAATCCTTATTACGAGTGCCTAGTACATTTTTCTGCACCAGGAACTTTAAATGAATGCGGAAAATAAAAAATAATTGCGAAGAAATATCACAAAACGTTACATATATGAATTCGTTGAGGTTGAATGAGGTCATTCTGATGTACTCTGAATAAATATCACCAATTGCCGACGGGGAGGGACGACGAGGTTTATAACCAACGAAGGAGTTTAAAGAGGAATTTGGGCGCTTCAAGGTACAAATAAAGGGAGGGCAGATCGACACCACTTCAATGCTCCTGAGATGCATCGGGCGGCGATGGACGAGATGCCTCCGATGACACGCAGCTATCGGAAATGACACTGGGAGAATGATTTATCACCAGCAATAGATATGAAATAGCAAATCATGACAAATGGTGAAGTGAAATGGAAATCAAATCACTTGGCTTTTCCACATAAAATGTTATAAAGCCAAGTGGTTTAATTTTATTAGATGACGCGCGTTGTTGAAAAGCCAACTGGTTTAATTTCAATTTCAAAATGAAGATTTCCACCAAGTTACGCCAGAAACTGTTTTAATTAAATGGTGAAAAGTTGCGGGAAGAGAATTTTTGTTTTATAACCCGGTCACTTGCACTGGAAACACCATCTACATATCATTGCACTAGATTAAACCTCTAAAGTTACCTTTAATGGCCAAAATGCCTTTGCCAAAGAACCATAGCTATGCAATTGCGCAATTTACGAACGCTGTTATATAGAAATGTTATACCGAAAGGTCGCAAGAAAACTACTATAGGAATCCCTAGAGAAAGGTGTAATGCTCTTTAAACGCTGCCTAAATAGAATTTAAACTCCTATTCCGTAAACAGGAACTTTTTATTGTGAGAGGAGACGACATTCGGAGATAATAATTTCCTGAAGGACCCGTAAGCGGTAAGCTCTCGAAAGGTAGACGGTCGAATTTTCGGTTAAATACCTAAAAAGTGTAGGGATTCTGTTAACAGGTGAGTAGAGAAGGTCAATAGCTAAGTAACTAAACGAGAATATTGTACTTGTACTGTGAAGTTTTCGCATTTGTATAACCACTAATCCATGAGAATTCCCTAGTAGTACTCTCACCTGGGGTAACTTCATTTTCCGGATGGAGTTGCGGGTTCAGTGTGCTCGCCGACGGTCTTAAAGTAAGTCTTCACCCTGGATGTGTGAAGGGGGCTGCCGGCTGTTAAACGAGCCTTTGGCCAAGCACGATAAAGGGGCTCCGAAGTGCGTCAAAGAGGAAAGGAGTTTGAGGGGCGAGAAGGCTTTTGTCGCCACACACCGCGGGGCCGACCCGTCGAGCGCCGCTAATTGGTGCGGGGATTCAACGTGAGGGCAAGGGGAGGAGAGCGGACTGTTAGCCTGGGGCAACGGAGGCGCGTGTGAATGGAGCCTTGGACCTGTGCGACACTTTGAGAACATCCTCCGCTCGACTGTTTCGCGCCGAGGACTTCATCCCCTCTTCTACTAGTTAAAAGTTTGAAACCTGTAGAGGCATATGATTCAGAGTTCTGAACGTACACATTTCCACGAGAACTACTCAGCGTGTGAAGAGTAGATCTGCTTTTCATTAACTTGGGTATATTTAGTCCAGAATTCAGCTGAAGAACCCTCAAACTAAGGTAAAGACACTTGAAACGACGCTTGTCGTTGGTTTTTACTTAGAAGAATTCTTAAGGTTTCCCTACAATTCCTACGAATTAAATTTCAAATTGGGATCTGCATCCGCTACAATGATTTGGGATTATATTAGCTAAACTATGATTAAAAAAACAAATAAATACGTGGGCTTCCATATGTATTAAAAATATATATATAAACATATATATATATATATATATATATATATATATATATATATATATGGTATAGTAGGGTATATATATATATGTATATAGTATAGTAGGGTATATATACACATATATATATACCTGTATATATATATATATATGGGTCGCGGGTTCGATTACCGGGCAAGGCACTCTGGGCACCTGCAGCTCCACCCAAGCTATGCGATTTTTCGGGTACCAGATCTTCATAGAAAACCATAACCGGCACAGGGAAAGGATCTGGCCCCCTTACCCTGATGTGTGAATTCCACACGCCATCGTGCTTAGTACTGGGTGAAATCTACCATCACCTACTAAACCAACCTCCGGGTTGATTACTGTGTTAATGGTTTATATATATATATATATATATATATATATATATATATATATATATATATATATATATATATATATATATATATATAAAGGATATAATAAAACAAGGATGATGCAATTTTCCAGAAAGAAATAGGCAAAGCTAGAAAAAATAATTGGAGGGTAAAAACTAGAGCAGGTGGAACAGTTGACGTGTCTCGGAAGTGTTTTGGACCAACTCTGTCAAAATAGTACGGACGTAATGACAAGAATTCCTCTAGGCAAACATGCTTTCGCAAGGAGGGGGGAGTTAATGACAGGGACGTTTAGTAAGCACGTTAAGAAAAGACTCGTAAAAACTTTAGCATGAAGCGTAGGCGCGGAAACATGGTCATTGAAGCAGGAGGATATACGTAGACTGGAAGCTTTTGAAATGTGGGTGTGGAGAAGAATGGAGAAGGTGAAATTGGCAGAGAAGAAAACAAATGAGGAAGTACTTGGTATGGAGAACGAAGAGAGGGGTTTGTTGGGAGAAATCCTATGGAGGCAGGAAGAGTGGATGAAAGGCGTATTGATCGGCAGTGGGGTGTTGAAGACTGTAATAGAGGGGAGAATGTTGAGCAAACGAGGAAAGGGGAGGAACAGGATTGGGATGTTGGACGGGATTAAAGAAAGGAAGAAAGTACACTGAAATGAAGAAGGACTTGATGCATAATAGGGTGCTGGATTGTGTTTTGCTAGGAGTAAAAAAATACATATTTGGTAGTTGTCCATTAAACCGACCGTAACCGGTAGATTATTTAATGATAATAATAATGTATATACATATACATATAGCGAAGATAGGGAAGAAATGAGAGGGAGGAGGTGGAATTAATGCATAATCGGAAAAGAAAATAATTACTTACCATACCTATTGTAACATCCAAGATCCAGGTTTCAGCTTACAAAGTCGCAATCAAGACCCTGCAAGTCGAAACAGCGTCCACGCACACCTCTCGAAACTCATGCGTAAGAACAAAGTAATATCCTCTCCGATAGGAATTGCTTCCACAAAGTGAAAATTCCGACCATTCTCACTAGTGAACGAGATTGAGTCCGTATGTTGATAGGACATACGAATCCAAATGAATGCCATTTCAAGAGTTTTTAATGCTATAGGGTTATTGGATGGAGGAAGGCACGCTAGAACGGAAACATTATAGCACTTGTTGAAGAGGATTTTAGGATGGGAAGCATGTTTAGGGATTGGGAGACTCGCGGACTGGGAGGAGGGATTACACGAGGTGAGGTGGTTGTTAATCCTAAGGTTCAGGGTTGTTCAGGGTTCCTAACCTACATCTCATTCTCCTCCTTAGTATAAACTTACTGGCGTAATGTCTTAACCATTCAGTACTTCTATTTATTCCTTTCATTTCTTTGGAATCTTTTCTGGTGACAATTAATAATTTTCTGATTAGATTTCATTGCTACAACATGTTTTCCCTTCTTAATTCATGACTTTTAAATTTCTGTGTAGCGCAAAAATTTACCGTAATAGTATTGTTTCTAAACTTTTCATATACTCCCTCTGAATTCCACCACGCTTTATTCGCTCTGTTTGTTTACCACCTTAGTTTCTTATTTAGCTCTTTACAAGTCGATCTAATCCTCGTTACTTTCTTCATGTTTGCATTCTTTCATTTCCTTATCTCATTTACCTATCTTCGTAATTATCTCATTTGTTATCCATAGTTTCCTATTCCTTTTCTTATTTGATATTAATAAGTTTATTTTTTTATTATCATAATTTATGTACCCTACAGAGTAACCTGTAGAGTTTGTGGCAGGGGTGAATACACAACAGAATAAATTCACCCGAATATGACCCTACCACAGCTGGAAAATGTTATTATGATCCCTTATAGTTTGTTGAATAAATGGCATCTTAAATCTATATGCTCTTAGCTTAATTTTTCGAACTTTATTGGCATGATCTCTCCGAACATAGTATGATAGGGGTAATAATTCATTTTCAACATTACTGCTAAAGAGACTCAATTCTAAGTTACACAAAAGCTTGAATTTGTGATTTAACCTTTGCCCCGTCAGTGATTTCCAGCCTAACTGCTCTAATATTTTGGACACTCAACTAAGTTTATAGATACAAAGTTTTACAAATCTGGTTCCTCTACGCTGCATGCGATCTAATTCGGTATCTCCTCCAAATTCGTGAGGGTCCCATATAATTGCCGTATTCTTACTTCGACAGAGAGCAATATTTCCTTGCCCTTCCTCAAACAGTATTATAACCCCCATCTACACATGATGTATTCACAATTTTATTCTTGTCTTGTACCTAAAGATGGTTCTGTGAACCGAAACGCGTTGTGCGTCAACAATAAACTGGCGTAATGTCTTAACCATTCAGTACTTCTATTTATTCCTTTCATTTCTTTGGAATCTTTTCTGGTGACAATTAATAATTTTCTGATTAGATTTCATTGCTACAACATGTTTTCCCTTCTTAATTCATGACTTTTAAATTTCTGTGTAGCGCAAAAATTTACCATAATAGTATTGTTTCTAAACTTTTCATATACTCCCTCTGAATTCCACCACGCTTTATTCGCTCTGTTTGTTTACCACCTTAGTTTCTTATTTAGCTCTTTACAAGTCGATCTAATCCTCGTTACTTTCTTCATGTTTGCATTCTTTCATTTCCTTATCTCATTTACCTATCTTCGTAATTATCTCATTTGTTATCCATAGTTTCCTATTCCTTTTCTTATTTGATATTAATAAGTTTATTTTTTTATTATCATAATTTATGTACCCTACAGAGTAACCTGTAGAGTTTGTGGCAGGGGTGAATACACAACAGAATAAATTCACCCGAATATGACCCTACCACAGCTGGAAAATGTTATTATGATCCCTTATAGTTTGTTGAATAAATGACATCTTAAATCTATATGCTCTTAGCTTAATTTTTCGAACTTTATTGGCATGATCTCTCCGAACATAGTATGATAGGGGTAATAATTCATTTTCAACATTACTGCTAAAGAGACTCAATTCTAAGTTACACAAAAGCTTGAATTTGTGATTTAACCTTTGCCCCGTCAGTGATTTCCAGCCTAACTGCTCTAATATTTTGGACACTCAACTAAGTTTATAGATACAAAGTTTTACAAATCTGGTTCCTCTACGCTGCACGCGATCTAATTCGGTATCTCCTCCAAATTCGTGAGGGTCCCATATAATTGCCGTATTCTTACTTCGACAGAGAGCAATGTTTCCTTGCCCTTCCTCAAACAGTATTATAACCCCCATCTACACATGATGTATTCACAATTTTATTCTTGTCTTGTACCTAAAGATGGTTCTGTGAACCGAAACGCGTTGTGCGTCACCAATAAACCTGTTGAAAAGGCCAAACTCATTCTTTTCATAATTTATCAATGATGTTGAAACTGTATTATTACCCCCATCGTACTTGGGTAGGAGAGTTAATGTCAGTGCAATTAGAGAGATGAAGTGTAACACAGATAAACTTAAGATTTCATTTTTTCCAAAAACGATAGGGGATCATAAAAGCATTGTCCGACTGCTGTAAGGGTCATATTCGGGTCAAAATTAGTCGGGCATTTATTCACTCCCTGCCACGCACCCAAGCTGTAGCTTCTAGGGTACTAATATATCTACATCTAAAATTGTGTGGTGGTAAGGAACAAACGTTGACAACGTTATGTAACGTTTACCTGCCCGAGGGTGCACCGGTAACGCGTTTTAATCCAGAAGCCCTTGTCCGTCAGCTATCTTGGCTCTTTATATTGATGGGCGATTTTAATGTCCATGATCCTTTATGGGGAGGGCCAATGACTCCAAGTAACAGGAGAGGACGGATTTTATTGAGGAGTTTGACCTGTGTTTATAAACTAGTGGCGAAAAACCTCGCTTTAACAGTTTTAATTGGGAATTCTCAGCAATAGATTTCTCTATATGGTCGAGAAGTCTAGCCTCAACGCTGAAGATATCTGCTCGTAACGATCTCTGTGGGTGTGACCACTTTCCTCTTTCACTCGCCAAAGGAGACATTTGGCCAAATATTTTCAAACCTCCAGAAAACTGGCTTATTAGCCATGCCGACAGGTCGTTATTCAAGCGCCTTTTTATTTTTCAACATGACCCTGGTCTCGACTCTCTGCGCAACGTCGAGGCACTAAGGTCTCTACGCTCGTAGCGGCAGCAACCCAATGTGTCCCTCGTTCCTCCGGCAACTTTAATCGAGCACATGTCCCTTGGTGGAACGAATATTACGAGAGGGCGATCCGGACGAGGAAATAGCGTTTAATATTTTTTAAAAGTATCCCACGGTAACTAATCTGGCATCTTTTCTCCGCCTGAGAGGGTGGACTCGTAATGACGTGAAGCAGGCCAAGACGGCTTCCTGGACAGATTGCGTCTTTACTATTAATCATAGAACCCCACTTGCTCAGGTATCTACATCTACATCTACATAATACCCTGCAAGCCGCCGCAAGGGCGTGTGGCGGGGGGTGTTAGGTCACCAACCGTAAAAAGGTACAATACCACATGCAAAACAACAACATGGAAAATTACACCCACAGCAGCGCACACACTCATGCGAAAATTCCTTCATTCAACACTCATGCAAACACATATACCGCAAAATGCTAAAAACTGCACCCCAGGATGCAGCACGAAAGCCATCCTACAACACGCAAGCCAGGACACAACAAGCAAGAAATTGAAACATCACTACCACATGAAAATGTACCACGAAACACTCTACCCCCAAAGAGTCTGTAAAAGGCAGGGAATGCGACCCAACGTTGCAGGTAGCAGGAATTTCCCCCCGCGGAGAGGGACGAGGGATTGAAAGGGAGACTTAAAAACAGATGAACAGAACACGAACGAGGTCATTCGGAAAGAATGGGTTATTAAAACAAAACACATAAGGTTAGTGAAAGAGCATGCATTTAAGTAGAACTAATTATTTTTTAGACACCGAGGGTGGCAAGTGGAATTTTTGCTATCTATAACCCTGCAGTTGCTATCCCCTATTGTCCGTGGGAAGAAGGAGTCCTTGAGTCGGCTAGTTCTGGCATCTATTTCCCGAATTTTATATGCATGATCCAAGCGACTAATGTATGTAGGAGTACGAATAATTTGCGAGACCTCGGTTCTGAAACATGCGGATCTAAATTTATTTAATTATTTCTATCTTGCATTGAATCGTCTCTCAGCCAATGATTCCCACCCCAAATCCATGAGCATTTCGGTGACGCTTTGCGTTTTATCGTAGGATTTTTTTACAAAACGGGCTGCCCGACGTTGAACCTTCTCAATTTCCCGAATGAGACCTTTTTCACTCGGATCCCACACGCTAAATGCATATTCTAAATGAGGCCTTACAAGAGCGTGGTAACAACGTTCCTTGACCTTCCAGTCACTTTTGCCGACAATGTGTCTAATAAATCCCAATGCGTCAAAAAAAATCCCGACTTTACGTATGTGAGTCCCCCAAGTTAAGGTATGGGACAAAGAGAAGAAAATATCCAGGTCCAAGGGCTCATTCGTCATCTCACCATTGCTTGTAGCTGGCCGGGTGGTGTCTTCGTCCCCTGAAATAAGTGACATATTCGCCAAGGAGTTCGTGGCCAGCAGCAGTGGCGAGGGCTATGATGCCGACTTCGTAAACGTAAAGAGGTGATGCGAGAGAACCCCTCTTAATTTCGATGAAGCTCGAACACTGGCAGAATATAATGTGCCCTTCCCGCCCTGGGTACTTAAATCCGCCATCACAGACTCTCATAACACCTCGTCAGGAGTGGACCGAATCCACAACGCTTTTCTCCGGAAAATTCCGGAATCAGCGTTGGGGGAGGTTTTGAATGCCCTCAACCAATTGTGGACGGAGGGTAGTATCCCAAATTACTGGCGTGAGTTCGCAATGATGTCCATTCTGAAACAGGGCAAGAACAAAAACAACCCGAATGCTATCGTCCTCTCTCTCTCTCACCAGTTGCCTCTACAAAGTGATGGAAAGAATGGTTAACCGACGTCTCGTTTGGTGCTTGGAGAGACGACACCTTCTTTCCGACGCTCAGTGCGCCATTCGACGTGAGAAATCCACGACAGGCCATCTATTGCGCACTGACAATTTCATCCAGGAAGTCTTTTTACTACGCCAACTCGTCGTAGCAGTCTTCTTCGACATTGAGAAGGCCAAGATAGTGTTTAACGACGAAAAATTGTAAACACGTCGCATAAGTGGGGATTTAGAGGTAATTTGGATCTATTTATGAGGAATTTTTTACATACCAGGTTTACAAAGTAAGGACTGGCAATTATTTATCCCAATCCTTCATACAGGAGAACAAAGTACCTCAGGAATCACTTCTGAGCGTCACTTTACGTATTTGCCATCGCAATCAACGACGTGACGGAAGGAATTAATGCTCCGTTGATGGCTTCACTCTTTGTGGACGACCTAGCCAATTTTTGCTGGTCGACACGACTGATAAACACCTCCAGGCAAGCCCAAGTGACGCTTAATAAAATAGGAGACTGATCACGAGGAGACTGATTTCGTTTCTTCATGGAGAAAACGAAATGTGTTAATATCCACCGTCTTCGCGGACACCACATACAGGTACAACAGACTTTAAGCTTGCTGGGCAGGAATCTCCCATTTTTGGAGTCCATCCGCTTTCTGGGTATGATCCTTGATCAATAACTAAACTGGCGGGAGCATATCAGCGAATTACGCGGGAGGTGTCGTCAAACCCTATATATTTGAAGGTTTTTAACTCATTCTACATGGGGAGTAGGTCGCACTACCATGCTTTTATTTTATCGAGCTTTGGTCCGTTCGAAACTGGACTGCAGTTCTATAATACACTCGTCAGGACGAGATTCTTATTTGAGACCTCTTACAATTGTTCCCAATGTCGGGATACGGTCGGCCACTGGGGCATTTGGAACGAGCCCAGTCCCAAGCCTACTTCCTCACGTAAGGGAGCCTTTGTTGGCGACCCGAGGATCCGTTTTGATGGGTATGTTTGCCTATAAGGTTTAATCCGTAACGAACCACCCATGTTTTAATATTATTTTTAGCCGTTCTTGTTAATGATTGTATCCATTAATTTAATTTTACCTCTCTTGAAGTATGCCCAGTTTTTACGCTAGATACGAGTAGCGAATTGTCGAATGAGATAGCGTGAAGGGTAGAGGAGCTAGATTGGTAAAACATTGCAATGATTCACTTAGTAGTGTATCCAAAATATTGGAACAATTAAGCTGGGAACCACCCACGGAGCAAAGGCTAAATTACAGATTGAAGCTCTTAAATAAATTGAAGGCCTCTTTTGGAGTGATGTTGAAAATGCATTATTACCTCCATCATGCTGCGGTAGGGGAGATCATTTTATTAAAATTAGAGAGATTAAATGTAGATACATTAAAATTGTCATTTTTTCCATAAACGATAGGAGATAATAATAACATTGTCCGACCGCGATAGGGTCACATTCGGGTAAAATTATTCTGGCGTATTAAGCCACTGCCACACACCCTGGTGGTGACTTGCAGGGTATATAAATAAATGGACAAGTAGTCGCTAGTTCAATTGTGAGACACCTCGAAAATCAGGAATTTTAAATAAAAAATCAGCACGTTTTCCGAAAAGGTAAATCCTGCGAGAGACAACTTGCGCTTTTTGTTCATGATATTCTTACTTCGGGAGAGAGCAATGTTCCAGTGGTCGCGATTTTTCTAGATTTTAAGAAAGCCTTTGACAAAGTACCTCATAGTAAACTATTTATAAAGCAAGAAGTATATGGCATGGATAATCATATCCTCGGTTGGATTAAAAACTTTTTGAATGGTCGGGTACAATGTGCAATCATAGACGGAGCTCGTTCAAATGTAATAGAGGCTACTTCAAGTGTTCCCAAAGGAAATGCAATCGGACCTTTCGAGGGTTAATCCTCATACGAGGGTCATCCGGAAAGTAGTACCCGTTCGTGAAATAAAGACACAAAAGTAAATATTAACAAACATAAAAAATTTTATTTGAAAGAGGATACTTTAAACTACTTCTCAACATAATCTCCAAGCAAATTAAGGCATTTGTCATAACGTGTGACAAGTTTCTGTATTCCTGCTGCATAGTCCTTCGCCGCCAGCTCATTGAGATACGCGAGGGACCCATCTTGCACAAATTTTTGCATAATGCAGATGGTGTTTAACAATTTCATGAACAATTGTTCGAGAAACATTGGGAAAATGCTCACAGATGTCATCAATTGTGACGCGCCGATCGTTCCTCACGAATTCGTCAACTGAGCTCACCAGTTGGTCTGTAATGACAGACGGTCTCCCCGAACGCTCATCGTCGTGTGTGTTCCCCCTCCCCATGTTGAAGTTGCGACACCACCGCCGAACAGACGACTCGTCCATTACATTGTCTCCATACACCTCCTTTAATTGGCGATGAATATCACATGGGCGAACGTTTCTTGCATTGAGGAATTTAATCACTGCCCTCACTTCACAACTGGCGGCGTTCTCAATTTTTTTAAACATTGTAAACAATCACAGAAACAACACAGGCAATGCTAGCGTCACGCAACTTGGCTCAGAGAAGGCAGACAAGCCACTGAAGCTATCTGACCTCGTCCAGCGGCTACTCGCATCGTCAGCACTTCATGCGGCACGAACGGGTACTACTTTCCGGATGACCCTCGTACTTAGTCTGACGGCATCTTTATGTGAAGCCGCAGTAAACGGCAAAATGGATAGGCTAAGTTGTAGTATATTTACCCAAATCTTGCACCTTATCCTCCTTGAATATTTGCGTCCAAGGATGCAAAATGTCAGAGAAAAAGATACTTTGTGATGACACAGCGTTGATGGTGACGGTTAAATTACAGATTTAATCTCTTGCATTAATTGGAAGGAGGTCTCTTTAGCAGTGATGCTGAAAATATATTATTACCCCTATCGCACTGCGGCATGCAACATCATGTCCATAAAATTGGATTGAGTGTAGAACAGATACATTTAAGTTGCCATCTTTTGCACGAAATATATTAGATCAGAACTATATTGTATGACCGCGGTATGGTCATATTGAGGACAGAATTATTCTGCTGCGTATTCACCTTCTGCTGCGCAAAATAGGGGTGGATTGCAGGGTATTAAAATAAAGAAATGAAAATCGATAAATAAATAAAGGTCATAACATCAATCAAAAAGGTTTAAAAAGCTTTTCTCGGCGATATTGTGCATTTCTAAAATAAGAAATTTCAAATGAATTATTAAAAAAAAACGAATTCCGAACGTTATGTAAATTAGTATTTTGATTAAAATTACAAAGGACTGGAAAATGACATCCACATGCGAAAATGTAGAAAAAGTCTCCTGGGAGAGAGTTGTACCCTCAATCTTCGAGATGGCAGCCGAGAGGTTGACTGCGACGCCATTTATCTCAGCGATCAAAACGCATATACAAAAATGGCCAACCCAATGATGCTCAACCATCAACCTGTATCAGATAAATCAATTAAATAATGGAAATAGTACGCTAGCTCATTCAGGGATGGGATATCATTTTGCATTCTTCTACCGAAGTGGCCAATCTTTGTCGAATACAATCTAGAACTAGATCTTGGGTATATCTGTATTTCGGTCGAATTTTCAAATGGCGAGCATCCGCTTGATATATGATCTCTTTCCTCAAACGATGAGATCAAGGTATTGTAACATTGGGCAACCGATCCATATATATCGTAACCAATCAAGTTGGGGATTACGGCTTGAGCGTAAGACCATTAAGTCGACCAGGGCAAATATCAAAAACTGCTTCGCGGTAATCGAAAATTAATGGAGATAGGGGAGAAAACTGGAGCGACAAAGGGAAAAAAATATACAGATTAAATAGAAATACCCGGGTTTGGGTTTCTGGAAAAAATAAATAATTTATTACGACGCCTTAAAAAGTTTGAAATTATTTACGAAAATGCATTAAAAAGTAACACTATTATTATTTATCGCGGGTAAATAAATTACCAAATGGCAATCGAATCAAAAACGAAAGTCCTAAATTTTTTGAAAAAGAAAAATTTTGAATTCCTAGAAATGGTAAAAATTTGTGAGAAACTTTATTGAAACATTGTACGAATTTTAATGGCTAAAATGTTGAAAATGCATGAAATTAATATATAAATTGTTTTGGTCTTTTAAAACAGATTTCACTTGACGTAACTTATCATCTGGCTATACTCAGTGTTATATGCTTTCAATAAAATTTTGTTTGATATTGCTCGTTATTTGATCTGCGTATAGAATTTAATTCCATGGCCATCCCTCCTTTGATCACCTTCGCGTTTGATGATATTTGAAAATCTAACCAAAGGGTACAAAAAATGATTTTTCTTTTACATTTATTGCTCCCTATTTACGTTTCCTTTATGCATCTTGATAATTTAGTAGTTATGATTTCAATATCCACTCACAGAAAGAGTCCACGAAGGTTCTAGTCATATTTGATTCGTCTTTTTAACGTTTATGACTTTTCGAGTGCTGTCATTAGCGCAAATATTTACACCTATGTTTCATTAATTTTTATGGAGGCAGGATGCCTTAACTGCGTCCTCATCGAGATTGACGTGTACCAGCAGTAAAGGTGTTTCCCTCACTGCCCCATCAACGATATTCCCTCTGGACACCAAGCGTATTATTTCGGGAAATCAATTAAATGCAATAAATACGAACCCAGAGACGCTTAAGACCAAAAAATATCTTTGTCAAAATATTAAGATGAAATTCCATCCTGCGTCGTGGTTTACAGTCAGGTTAATTTTTTATGTTTCAAAAGAAAAACAGCTACAATGTATCACTAACAACCTAGCAGTTTTTTCCAATGCATACGATGGGAACGTCGTAATCCAGTAGGTAAAGCAATGACAGGAGAGTCGGCGGGCAATACGAGGGGATGAATTTGGCCCACTTCAGCTTCACCCAAGCTGTTGGATTTTACGAGTATAAGATTCTCCTGTGAGGTCAGAGGGGGCAGTGGGAAAAGAACTGTCCAGTCCTTTACCCTGATGAGTGAATTTCCAAAACCTTGGGGCTGAGTAAAGTTCAAAGAACTGCGGGAGATACCGCGACAGTAATTTTTAAAGAAGCCATCAGCTAATTTGTATTAAATTGAAGACATGCCAAAGTGTAGAAATCATTCATCTTGAACGGTATCCTGGTCATTATTATTACTAATTGGCATGCGAACGGTTGAGATAGGTGTTGAATGGACAGCCTACTCTGCTCTGCATATGCCCTTCCTCCCTAATTTGGTTTAACATACCTATCTTATTTCTAAACCTTTCTCGTTTGCCTGACGTTTTCTTCTGTATAAGTCTTCAACAGCCCATTGCCAACCAAAAGACCCTGCATCCGTCTTCGCTGTCTCCTTTGGATTTCTCCCATCTTCTCTTCTACCCCACCATGAACACTTCCTAGTTTGCTTTCCTTTCCGTCCATTTTACCTCATCTATCCTTCTCCACACCCACATTTCAGAAGCCTCCAATCTACGCCTATCATCCTGCTTCAGTGACCATACTTCCGCTCTCCGCAAAGCTACGCCAAAAGTAAAAGTTTTCTTAAGCCTTTTCTTGACATCCTTACTCACAGTCTAATTCGTCAAAGCCTTTACTAGGTGAGCAACACCACGCTCTCCCTAGTTTTTCCCACGTATGGATGTATATATTTGTCAAGATGTACACATCAGTGCGTGATGTATCTGTCTATATGTATTTTAATGTATGCATATGTATAGGTATTGTGTGTGCATGCACCTGTAGCCTTTATTGCATAATATTATGACTGTGATGATGGGTTAAATGGAAGGATGGATCATTTTGTCACAATTTCTCCCCAATAAGGACCTCCATTTATCTATTTATTTATCGAAGTGCCTCTCATAAACTCCCTCGTCCTTGTGAGAGCTTCTTGGTGTAACGCTTTCTTCTCCTATTGTCCCTACTTCTTCGACCATTTGGTCGAATACACTTCCGACATACATGCACTGTTCCCCAGCTCTAGCTTTTGCCTTCCTTATTTTACATTTAGATTAGTTTCCTTTTTCCTAGATAATCGCATAACCTATGTTTTATTTACATTTATTCTCATCCTATATCTATCTAAATCTATATCCTATTCTCATCATATATCTATATCACTGAATTGCCAATTCACTTAGCAATGCTTGTTAACCCCTTGGATGACAGACAAACTAGAGTTTGGTCATCCATAAATCTACCTGATTTTACGTATTTCCCGCCGACTTACAGTCCTATCTTCAGTTCTTATCATGCCTTTTAAAACAGTTCCTCCACATATACAAGGGGGACCCAAAAATAACAGGAATGTTGTCATAGATTCTTTAGTTCTCAATATATTTACATTAAATTTTGTTCATCTTCAAAGTATTCCCCATTGGCCGCAATGGACTTCTCCAAACGATGCTTTCATTGTTCGAAACATTTCTGAAATTCATTTATCGGGATGCCCTTTAGGCCTTCTAGCGATTTTTGTTTTACCTCCTCCGCAGTGTCAAAACACTTTCCTTTTATGTCCCTTTTCAGTCTGGGGAACAAAAAGGAGTCACAGGGAGCTAAATCCGGTGAGTAGAGTGGGTGAATAATCGATGTCATGTTTGTCAAAAACTGCATTACGGAGAGGGCGGTATAAGCCGGCGCGTTGTAATGATGGAAGAACCAGTCGCCTGTGTGCCAGATATCTGCTCTAGAATCCTCTGAATTGAACTTCATGACACTCCAGACATCTCATGGAATTGATTAATGGCACTGCGACGGTCTTCACGAATGAGGGCATTGATTTTGTCGACGTTTTTGTCAGTTCTTGATGTTGAAGGGCGGCCTGAACGGGGTTGGCCTTCAATTGACATTTCACCATTTTTATAACGTGTAAACCGCTAGTAGACTCTGGTTTTGCTTAGGGCAGCTTCCCCATGAGCAGTCTTAAGCATTACAATATTTTCCGCGACCGATTTACCCAACAGGAAAAATAATTTCACTGCAGCGCGTTGCTCTTGATAATCCACCATCATGTGTTTCGCCGAAATGAAAAAATTTGCTTCACTGAAACCGCTCTCATGGATGGACCGATCCAGCCACAGTGACGGCACTGCGCATACTGACGCAGGTGGCGTGAGCCTGACGTACAATTGGCCGAACAAAGGCTTCCCCCTCTCTCGCTCCCCACCGCAGCCCAATTCCCGTTACTTTTGGTCCCCCCCTCGTGCGTTAAACACAGTAGGTAAGAATGAACACCCGTCTTACTCTTCTTCCTAAAACGGCCCTACCGAACTTTCCGTGCCTTACTCGCGCCTGAGCTCTCTGAGACGTGTACATGTTGCGGATAACATCCACCTCAATTTGTCATTTATCTTCTACTACCTTCTTTTACTTATACTTTTGCATATTCTTCCGTTTTTTTCTCTCATCCATCTTTTTATTAATCTCGCCAATAATCCATGGTTTGCTTATCGTATTCCTTATAATTTATTTTATAGTTTTTTTCGGGACTTTGATACTCCTTTTGAAATGTTCCCATTTCACCCTATACTTCCCGGATTTCTTTCCTCATTTATGGTTTTCGCAGAAGTCACCTGATGCTCCTTTAACGCCCTTCCGATTAATTATTTAACATCACAATTCCTAAACCATGTTCCTTTTTATCTTGTAACTCAATACGTAACTTCGTAATTAAGAAATTATGGTCTGAGTCTGCATTCACTCCTGGGAAAGTGTGCAAATTTATCACACTGTTCGTAAATGTTTAGTAAACTATAACATAATGTCATGGATATCATTCTGAAATCCTGGTCAATTTTAATGCATACCAACGACTATTTTGGTGCTGAAGCCATTGGTGTGTAATGACCTACATCTACACGATACCCCGCAAGCCGTCACAAGGACGTGTGGCAGGGGGTGCTAGGTCGTTAGCCATTTTATACAAGGTTGGTTCAAAAAGAGGCCGGACTGATTTTATTCTCCGCAAACCGTTCAACGGATCGAAACGAGACATAGTGCGCCATCTAGGAAAACATCTGACAACTAAAACGACAGGTGTTGCGTTTGTTTGCGTCGAGTCGTTACGTTGCAGCAGCGGTACGTGTTTTAACCTGTTCGTCGCCGCTTGCAACGACAGCAATGAAGGAGCTGGAGGAACACCGTGTATGCGTGAAATTTTGTTACAAACTTAGAAAAAGTGCTACGGAGACATTTGAAATGATTCAGCAAGCCTTTTTTAATGAAGCCATGAGTCGAAGCCAGTGTTTTTAGTTGTACAGTCGTTTTAAATCGGGCAGAACCTCGACAGATGAGGATTTGCGAACGAGGTGGGATTCCACTTCGACAGACCCGAACCATGTCAATTTTGGGGCAGGAAAATCGCCGTTTAACTGTTAGGGATGTAGCTGAGGAAGTGAACGTTAGTTTTTGATCCTGTCAGACAATTTCGACAGAAATTTTGGGCATGACGTGCGTCGTATCAAAATTCGTCCCGCGGGTGCTGACTGATGAACAGAGACAAAAACGTGTGGGCATTTGTCAGGAGCTCCTGGATCGAGCCAATGCTGACCCATAATTTCTTAAAACCTTATTTTTGATTCCAAAGCTGAAATCAACCTTGAAAGGGTGCCGATTTCACTCTATTGGGAACCTTAAAGCTGATTGTACGGCGGACTTGAAGAAAATCCCTAAGGCGGCTAACCAGGCAGGGTTCGAGAGCTTGAAGAAACAATGGCAAAGGTGCGTCGTCAGCCAGGGCATGTACTTTGAGGGCAACAAGTTCGATTATGCTGTATCCGTCGAAATAAACAAATTATAAAATCATTCCTGTCTTTTTTCGATCACACCTTGTATATCCTCTACTTTCTCATACACCTGGTACCTCGCGAGCCACCGAAAACTGCGTGGAAAGGAGGGCGATCGAACACCATTCATGCAACATGCCTACACATATTACGAATATTACATTGTTAGCAGCTATCCCTATGCCTACATAAATAGGACAATAAATAACATTAAAAGAGGGTGGGCACATATGCAATTAAGACATTACCGGTAACTATTCTACACATTCTGGGGTGGCAATTCAAAAATACAATAGGCTTTGTAGACGTTCATCTAGGCCCGACCCGGAGCAAAGGCGCACGGTGAAGGGCGTTAGAACGCCAAACTTGGAGAGTGTTTTGTGGGAATTTGATCTTGTACTATCCCCCTATTAGTTTCTTAGGTGTACCCTTTTACGTTTGCCGCGAATAGTGCACGGAAAAAATAAGTACTTGAATCTATCAATTAGACATTCTTAATCGTTAATTTTGTGACAATCATCGGTAATGCCAATGTAATAAGGAAGTCTTATTATATTTCCAGTGTCGGAAGCGAAACCATACCATTTTTTCCTTTGCTATACGTTTAATCTAGCCGTAAGTCTTCGCAAATCTAAAGGTTCCCACCCAGGGTTCTATGTTAATTGTGTGACGCTTTGCATAGTTTGGTTTGAATTTTTCAAGAACCCTATGGCCTTTCTCTTTACCCTCTTCAATTCTGTAATTAATGTTCCTTTTAATGGATCCCAAGTGTTCGCCGCATATTCATGGTGAGGTTTTACTAAAGAAAAATAGCGCGTTTCCTTCAGTTTTTCGTCGCTACACCTTCCGACTATACGTTTTGACGCATGGCGGCGTTTTTAGCACCCCTCCGCACATATTGCCTATATGTTTTTCTGATCCAATGCAATGGTGACCCACAAGTATTTTACTTCATCAGCAAGCTCATTCAAACACCTCCGAGTGTGTATGTACGTTGGTAAAGTTTGTTGTGTTTTCTATTGCTTAAGATATGTATGGCGGTACATTTTTTCGTATTTAATTCTAGCCCCTATTATTCGCACCATTTTTTAATGTTGTTTAAGTCAGTTTTAGGTTAGATATCATTAATGTATATAAGAAATAGTAGTGGTCCTATGGCGCTACCCTGTGGGACCGCTGGATGTTACTTTCTAGTAATTATAGTTTGAAACATCTGTCAATACCCCTTTTTTGCAGTCAGTAAGGAAGTCCTAAATCCAGTGTATTACTTCCTTGCGCCACTGCAAATTGTGAATCAATTTAGCCCGTGAGGCTTCATCGAGGGCCTTTCTGAAATCCAAGAATATCGCATCTACTTGTTTGCTTCCTTCCCCCGATTGTAAAACGTCGTGTATAAAAATCCAGCTGCGTTTCACATGATTTCTCCTTTCTTAATCCGTGTTGTAAGTTGGATAATAGGTTGTGATTGTCGAGTAATACCATGACGCTACTATCAATAATGTGTTCCAAGACTTTCCAGGAGAGGGCAGTTAACGATATCGGTCGGTAATTACCGGGGTCTTGCTTATATCCGCTCGCAAGAACAGGTGTGAAATTGGCAATTTTCCACTCCAGGGGTACAACACCTCCTAAAATTGATTTGTAAAAAAATATATTTTTAAAAAGTCGCGACCACTTTCAGTACCCTTGCGGGAATATCCTCTGGTCTGGTATATGATTAACCTGCCTCCTACAAAACTCTATCAGATATTAAATTATTTCCGTAAACCATTTATGAAAATGAAGTAGTATTGATAAAGAAATATATGGAAAATAATTGGAGAAAAAAGTCCAATTGATGGAATGCACCCTTATAAATAACCTTTAGACGAAACTTTTCAGTGATTTAATGAAAGATCCTCAAAATATCGAGTTTGGTGATAATTTGTAATTTAACGATACAATTGCTATTAAATTTGAAATTCCGTAATAACTAAACCACTATAAACCTTGTAATAAAATACCTAAAATGTGAATCGATACATAAAATTTTACCTTTTAGGAGACTCCAACCTTGTTCCCCTATTAATTCAAATACTAATTGAAGGATCCCACACTTCTCAGAAGTGCTCAGTCGATATGTTTATGTAACTCTGCTCTCCTATTCACTTCCTGGAGGAAGTTATTATTATTGCCAAAACAATTTCAAGTTGTTTTTCTAGAAAAATCTGCTTATCCAACCAGGGAATAATATTTGCAATAGTAATAAATTCATAATCTATAAGCATAAAATCAAACAGCGAATAGATATGTTAGCACAGCAGTCACAAATTACTTAATTTGATTTTCCTTCATCATACTCCCTCTTTCTCGGCCAAATTCTCTAACGAAAGAAATAAAAGCGAGCGAAATCATCTAGAAAACTAAAATCTCAACAAAAATGTGTGCGCAATAAAATACTGCCCACCGTGATTCCTCGCAAACTGCTTCCAAAATCGTATGCAATTTATTACTTCTTTGACATTAAAAACATGCTGTGCTCTGTAACCTGTTTCCTATTCCAGAACAAAAGTGCTAAGCGTAACTTCAGTCAGGTGAGTGACCTTGCGTTATAATTAAACGTTATTCGAGCCTCCGCGACCTAATCTTTGAGCAAAAACCTTGAACAGACAATGGACTCCACATATCCAAACACCAATGCAAATGCAGCCCCCTCTATTCCCATCACTGGTCCTCCCTAAACAAGGCAGCACGTAAATCATCACAGCCGTTCTCTGCATATCACCTCGGAAGGTGATCTACCCTGTTCGCGTTCACTCTGTTCAGGCAACTGCCTCTCGGATTAATTAATAATCTCCCTCCTCATTCCTGTTGGAGCGTGCTCTCTGTGCTTAAGATTGGAAGGCGTTGACGTGGGCCCTCGAAGGGGGCGCCGGCGAGATGTGGGGGTGGCTCGTGGGCGAGGGAGGGAAGGGGGTGGCGTGGGGGATGATGGCTCTGCGCCGTGGGTGGAGAGAGTGACTCAATCAATTGCGAGGGGCCGCTGACGCAAGAAGATCTCGCGCCTTCCAAGCAAAACGAATTTTCCGCGAGAAAAGGAGAAATAAGTAATGCTGTAAGGCTAAAGATGTTAGGTTTCGTGTGGAAGGAAATGAAATAACCGATGCCGCGGAGTGGTGGCTGCGAATAAATGAGGTATCGTATAAAAAAGAAAGGGAAGGCGCTTTTTGAGGAAAATACGTGTGTTGGGAGACCCGATGAATTGCGCCATTGCCCTAAATTGTGGAAAATATTCAAAACTGGTGTAGGAACTGAATACAGGGAGCCAAAATGAAGAACTGTGAAGCAGATCAAATATGTCTTCAGATTTGACCCGTTGAAGTTACGTATATTTTGATGGTGTGTTCCACAGGTAAAGGCCTGCCATGAATGAACGACAAAAGTTCGTTATGGTCGATTTCTCACGTCGGAAAATGATGGTTGCCGGAGTAGGTGTGGTTTTTATCATCTGGCTACATGCAGTAGGAGGGAGGTTTACTCTCGAGAGTGAATTAAAAAGCCTTCCGCGGGAAACGAAACTTCTATTCCCCAATGAAAACCAGTAGTTACACTTCCTTTGAAAAAATATTTTTAAAGAATTATTAGCCACGGCATAGGTGGGGACATATTTCATATATCCACGTGCATTAATTATGTTAGGGAAAAATTATATAATTATGGAATAACTTTTTTTTAAATTTATTCAAAATGAAGTTGAAAGAAATGAAATTTATTTAATCGGAGCAGGGACTCATAATAGTTATAAGAGGTGGTCATCGTTCACTGAGTTCATATGCGCCGTTCGGGACAGGTGAGTAGTTAGGAAGGGGTAGAATATTTAGGGTATGGTGAAAGGGTGGAGTCCGACCTAGCGTCGGACTAGCCTAATATTAGCAAAACTTAAGCCAAAGCCAACCCAAGGGGTCAACTGATAGACGTCTCAGCCGACGGACAGCTTACTCGACTTGAAGTGCTCTGAAAATGTCACGCCAGTTAGGAAACGGGATACCACTGAAAAATCCTGCCACCTCTGGAATTCAAACTCGGGCCCTCGAGTTGGGTAGCCGGTTTCGTAATAACCAAACCATCCCGATCTCCTCATTCATTCATTTTAAATGTGTTAACATAAGTCATCTATCGACTTTAATGCCTAAATAGTTTTAAATATATCGTACTTCGTAATGGAGTTCAAATTAAATTGTTAATTTAGCAGATTAACAAACCCAAAAGCATCAATGCGATCCTTGGGTTTTCATTATCTGACACAATTGAAAAATGCTGCGCGTAATTAATGACCGATGCTATTACAACATATTATAGAGTGGCCATCGGTCAATTGATTTATATTATTACTTTTTATTTTCGAAGTTAAAATTGATATATGATGATGTTCTAAAAAAATATATCAAGAATATGTTGAAAATTTTCTCAAGTTGGTGAAATATTTGTCTTATAAATGCTTACAAAAGTTAAACGTTGTTTTCTTTAAACCGAGTCTTGATTCGTTCAAGCCACGAGTAACTCCTTTTCTTGTTCACTTGATGAAGCGTCTAAAGGGAAGGAAACTAGATCACCAAATATCTTGACCCTAAGACCCAAGGCTTTGGAATCTCAGGCACTTTCATTAATTTACTCTTGCTGTGAAGAAATAGATTCTAAGGAAAAAGGAAACTTCGGACAGGGATCTTGATTCTTTTCAGTAATATTTTTTCATTACTCAAAAGGTGAAAAAATGGTCTCTCATACCAGTTTTCCACAAATAAATATTTGTTTTCGAAACCTAAAGGATAATTAAAACATATTACTCAATAATTCTTTATTGTAGGGCCTTAATATTAATAAAATTAGGCTGTTCTATCAAATTTGATAAATGATAGATAAAGTTTAGGTACTCGTTACGATTGAAGATTTAGAATTAGTCGGAAAACGCTTAAATATACTCATCAATATCTCAAATCTCTTCAAAAGCACGAAATAATAGCATATTGCTTCATTGGGCGCATAGGCAATTAAATATAAAATAATGAACTTATTATTACTAGCATTCAAATATCTATGCACTGGCTTCACTTGACAAAAGTCTAGGCGCAGGCTGAAATTATTAAATAAAAGAACTAATCACTCTTGGATTACATCTACATCTACTCAATTCCCCGGAAGCCGCCGCAAGGGCGAGTGGCGGGGGGGGGGGGTGTTACGACCCTACCCGTAATTAAAAAAGAAAAAAATCCCTTGCAAAAGCCATAAATTTATACAGTCCGCATAAAAAACATGGCATACATTCATGCAAATACCCTTACACCCCACACACATGCAAACACACAAACTACCAGCTAACATACACATGCACCTACAAATATACATATTATCTTTGTAATGCTTAATTTATTTTCAACTTGTAAATTCAATTTCTTTAATATTTCTAATGTGACATCGGTTTCTTAATATTGTGATTTCTGATTGTTCCGGGAAAAAATGAGTATTTGTATCTATCTGTACTGGAATCTATCTGCCTTATTATATCTTTGTGGTCTGATCTATCTAAAAAGTGTGGGGCCATTATAATTCCTTCAGTGTCATAGTTGAACTCGTTTGTTCTGAACCTTTCTAAAAGTCTAAGCCTCGCTTGTTCTCTTCGTATTTCGAGTGGCTCCCAGCCTAAATCCTCTAAAAGACCCGTCGCACTTGTGTTCATATCATAACAATTTTTAACGAATATAGCGGATTTTTTCTGGACTTAAGCTAATTATGATCATATTATGCCTAAGTATTTTTTCCTTAACCGACGGTATTTTTCAAAATCTTCAATTCATATTCAAATCATATGATCGATTTGGAATTTTAAAGGGCTGTTATTCACGTATGTCTATTTTGCTTTTACTTTCTTATTATGGACCCTTAAATTTTACCGCATACATACAGGTGCACTGATAACATCTGAAAGCGTAGTCTTTTCCATTGGGCGTCTACATTTAGATGTACATCTAAATGCATATATCCCGTCCACTGAGGATTGTTAAAATAAAAATAAGTTTTTGTTTGAATCGTTTCATTTATCCCTCAAACGTGAGGGTTGGGTGCTGGTACTATTATGCACAGTGAGCGAGATTTTGGTTACATGCAACTAGGTGCCGCTGCCAAAGGTACTAACCGTTGGCATCGTCATGTAATAGTTATTTTCTAGTCTAAGATTTTAGATAGACTTCAGTTCGATACAAAATGGAAAGCGCTACATTTCTGAGCCACGCTTAACAAGAAACAGCCTTAAACCCCGCGCTAAAACCGCTTTTCTACAATCCAGCATACTTCTTACCTTTTTTCATTCTGTCCCAGATGCTTTTCGGTTCCTCGGTCCATCTTTTTCGCAAAACGTTCTCTCCCTGTTCTCCGTCTAGTCATAATCTTGGTCATCGATTTTCATGCGATTATTAATTGAGGTGGTTACTCACAGCCTTCCACAACAGTATTTTTAACGTGGCAACACTATTAGAATCGGCGTTCGATTAGGGATATGCCTCTTTGGAGCCGCCTCACTCCAAGAAAATACACTACTTGGGATACCTTTCTTTTGGTTCCTACCCTTCGACCTATCTGCATTTATGCGATCCTACCAGGAGCAAATATCATTTTTCTGGCCGGCACGTCCACATACACGAGCTGTGCCCAAAAATTATCCGACCTAAGTTCATATCTCCGCATTGGTGCTAATCTTCGTCATCCTTCAAAGTAGTCCCCATTTGATTGAACCACACGCTCCCAGCGGTGCTTCCACATCTTAAAGCAGTCCTGGAACGCAGATTTTCGAATGACCTCCAACTCGCGCGTCGCATTACTCTGAATCGTCTCGATGTCGTCGAACCGCTTTCCTTTGAGCGACATTTTAAACTTTGGGAACATCCAAGAGTCGCGGGGAGCTATGTCGGGACTAGCAAAGATGTACAATCTTATGTTTTGGCAAAAATTGCTGCTCAAGGTTCGATGAATGCGCTGGCGCGTTATCGTGGCGAAGAAGCCAGTCAGCGCTTGACCAGAGACGCCGTCGTTTTCTTCTCACGGCATCACGCAATCTTTTCAGAACTTCAACGTAATATTTTTTTTGATCTACTGACCTCTTGGAGCGAATTCATAGGGTACAAAACCCTAAAAATAAAAAATAATACAAATAACGCAGGTCGGATCATTTTTGGACATACCCCTTGGGTCTTGGGCAAACGCAATCCCTTGTACCGCTTCAAGGTTGAAGTCGTTGGGAAGGTGGGAATCGGGATGGAAAGTTTCTTGAATGAAGATCGCTCTAGGAGACCATTTTGCTTGAGGCACTTCTAAAAAATTATTTCTACGATAATCACTATCACTATTTGAACTTTGCTATCGAAACTGGAACATGAATTGGAATGGCAATTGGAATTAAATTTGAAAAAATGCGTAGTTATACATTTTTAGGAAGAGAGTGATTCCCTCTATTTAGTTACAAAGTGAAAGAAACAGAAATCGCGAGGTTGGATTCCTTTAAATACTTGGGTGTAACAATAACTCACGATCTGTCCTGGGGAAAGCACATACGGGAAATATGCGGTCGTACTAATAAAAAATTGGGATTTGTAAAAAGAGTGCTGGGTAAATGTGACGAAAAACTGAAGGGACGATGTTTTCTTGCCCTAGTCAGGCCCCACCTAGAGTATGCTGCCAGTATATTGGATCCTCAAGAGATAAATTTAATTTCAGAATTGGATCGAGTTCAGCGGAGGGGGGCTAGATTTGTCAAAAATTGCTATGACCAACGCAGTAGCGTAACTACTTTGCTAGAAAATTTAGGCTGGGATTCCCTTACACAGCGGCGTTTACAATATAGATTAAACTTATTGAAAACATTTAAAGATGGGTCCTTTTCCGATGACATCAAGAACATTATCCGAACCCCAACGTATTACAGGCGGAGGGATCACAAATATAAGATTAGAGAGATTGACTGCAAGACTGACAGATTTAAATTGTCATTTTTTCCAAGAACAATAAGAGATTATAATGCTTGTAATTGAAATCCCCCACTAGTCGGCTAGATATTATAAGGATTTGCCTACAAGGTAGCGACTGCGCATGGTTATATTAGTATATTTATATATATTTTTTTTGCAGGTTCCCCTTACCTTTCCCCTTCCATTTGAAAAACCCTAACCCCCTCATCCCTAACCATTTCCTCGTGGTGCTGCAACCCCTGCCACACACCTTTTTGGTGGCTTGCAGGGTATTGATGTAGATGTAGATGCAGATGAATTGACGATTTTGTACCTCGGAGCCAGAATTTCAGAAGGTAAGCTGGCGCATCGGTGCCAGAAGCATGAACCTTAGGCATTTCTAGGTAACGGTGTGAGTAGACTGGCGTGAAGTATTTTATTAATAATATTCATTTCCTTTTTAGTACTCAATGACTATTCCAGGTACTCTTACACTCCCTATAAACAGGCAATATTGAATAGCCTTCTAGCAGGTTTTTTTTTATTCGAATGGAACAAATATTGACTGAATAATATATGAAAAAATACCGAAATAATGATTGAATTGAGAAATGCTTTGTATAAATTGTGTAAAAAAGAGGGATTGAGAAATAATATCAGTGTTCCAATAACTTTTCCCCCCATGAAGGGCATTTTCTACTTAAACGTACTTTGAAACATTTTCTCCGCTAATTGTATGTACGTGTAAATGAGATTGTAAACTAGCGTGCGTCACACCATTTGTAAAAGTTACCGTAGACAGTATGACAAGTATTTACAAAATATGTCAAAGTACTCTCATTGGTGTTTGAAAAGGACTAAAGCGTGTTATGCGCAAAGGCCTTCGAGGGCGGCGGGCACTCGGCCGAAGTGATCGGACTCGACGGAGAGCACAGGCGGAGAGAGAATCCGTCGCCGAGTCAGGAGGACGACACACACCCGTGAGCAGCGTATTGATTCTAAAAGATTGGGAACCTTCCAACGCACATGCGGAGAGGGGGGGAGACGCTCGAGCGGACTTTGTTTTCCGGGAATCGCAGCAGATTTCACGTAAGACCCATAGGTGTGGGGGGACGGCGTCTGTGCTCGTCAAAGGAGGGCCGTCGAAGGGGTCGGATTTCTGCAGGGGTGCGTCCGCCCCCACCGCGGAGCAGCACCTCCATTCATCCCAAGTGGCGTGAGGGGTGGATAACGAGAGAGAAGGCGAGGGGGTAGGGCACCGTTGGTGTCCGTGACCTTAAACATTTATCATGTATATTGAATTTAGCTCAGTACTCATAAAACTGCCGCCAAGTAGACTGCGGTGAAGGATACTAACTTCATGTGATTGCATTAAAAATAGTCTCCATTATTCTTCAAATGTTTTATTAAATATATACACCTATATCGCGTGCATTACTAGTTTTTCATCAATGTTGATTCTTCAGTCAATGCTTCAAAGGACATTAACTACTTTCAGAAATGAGAATAGTTTTGAATGAAAACGAGATAGCCGAGGCCGTAAACTTCATTCTATTTAATTACAGAAGAAACTGCGGGAGATGCCTAAACAGTAACTTTTAACGGAGGTATCCGCTAATGTTTATTGCAATCAACAATTTCCGAGCGTAAAACTCATCGGCCTTGGCCGAGATTCGAACCCGGATGCCTCAATGTCCGGTCGACTGCTTTAGCCAGTTAAGCTACCTAGGAGTCCTGTCAAACCTGAAATTTTGGGGGCTGAAGAGGAACATAGTTTAGTTAATCAAGTTTACGGTCTCAGCTATCTCGTTTTCATTGCTTCACGGCCGTAGGTACGTTCATTTTAGATTTACAGAATTTTAAATGCTTACATTATTTGATGATCTGGCTAAATCAGGCTATATTGGCTGGCATATAAGGGAAACTATTTTGCTTAGATCGGTATGTTAATATAAGGATCGATGATGCTTATATAACTGTGGTGTATCATTTTAATAATCATTTAAAAAGCCTATATTTTCAAGCAATTTGTAATTTTCAGCACCTATTGTTGAATTAATAAAATTGGATAACCGGTGGCAAGGAAATAATCGAAACAGGAATATGGTTTGAATAAACTACACGTACATTAAATATAAGATACTGAGCTCTCGTCAATTAATGACGTATAATGAAAACTTCTATGGTAATAAGTTAGCACAACTCGTCCCGCAATGATAACAAGCAAAAACTCACTCCTCAAGAATTGAAATTACTTAGCTATGGTTTAAACTTTAGCATACAAACAAAATCAAGCCTTAGGGAGAACCTATTTTCCCAATTATGTGTGTAAGGATCTCTCAGATCATATGACAATACCACTAAAGAATATCTTCGTAAAGCTTGTGAAAAGCAGATTAGAAATAATCTGAATTAATTCAACATCCTTCCGTGGTTGAAAAAAACTAACTTAAACTTTGTTTTACTTTATTTAAATGCTTAAGATTGCTTTTATATGAAATCGCACGAAGGCAGTCTTTGTGTAATCATGACTAAATAGCATTATTTCGAGAAAGTAACCTCTTTGCTATCATCCGGGCCATGCACTGAATCAAAAAAGGATCCTCTCAACAGCTTAGTCACACAAGTTGAAAATGTTGTCAATGATTGCCCCAGCCTAATTGATAAGAATACTAAATTCAAACTTTCAATATTCAATCAAATTTTACTAAGGTTATATTCCTTGCCAAAAATACACAAAAACGGCTGTCTGATGAGGCCCATAGTTTCAAGGATCCGACTTTATCTCCTGTCCAAGTGTATTGCTGCTGCTGTGGTGTTGCTGTATTCACTAACTTAAGTTTTAAATTACTCCATTCGATTGAAAATAATTTGGACTCCGTTAACACAACCAAAATCATACAGTATCCGAAAGAGAAGTTATGGTGTCTCTCGATGTTTCAAATTCATCCCCTAGTGTATCAGTTGACATTGCCATAGATTCACTCAAGAATTGGTAGACATCTTTAAATCTCGAGGACAAAAAAATTGACGAAATACATCCGATTAACCAACCTAATCATGAACCAAAATTTCTTTGTCGTTCAAGGCAAATTCTACAAACAAGAATTTAGCACTGCTATGGGTAACCCTCTATCCCCAATCTTGGCCACTATTTTCATGACTTATTTTGAAAAATCTTTCAACTGCAAATTCAGTTACTTCTCGACAGTGTTTTTAACATACGTGGACGACATATTTTCCATTTTAAATGCTAACAAATATGATAGCAAACAATTCTTTTGTGATTTAAATAATTTATTTCCTTCCATCAAATTCACGCAAGGAATGGAAAGAAATAACCAACTCACATTTCTCGATCTTATTTTACCTAGGAAAAATAGTAAACTCCCCTATAACGTCCAACCGTGAACCTACACACACGGACATAACAAAACGCTTCTTTCCATGCACTAGTCTACAGACTAGTTGATATCCCACTCAATAGAGTAATTATTTTAAAGATTAAAATAATATTTTACGTATCGCCATACATATCGGCTTTAATGGGTCTATGATATATTGATAATATATTGAAACCACACAACTTTAAGAGACTCATTGAGAATTCCACCACACACACTCAAGACGAACTACATTAAACTTACTTATCATCTTCATTTTGACTAAAGGTCTAGAACAGATATTTAAAATAGTAAGTAAAAATATTTCTTTCGGTAACAATCTTAAACATTTGTTGAGGAACACAAAAGACAAGACCGGCACTGTCAATAAATCATGACTTCTCCAAATATCTTGTTCCTAGTGCGATTCTTCCTAAATGGGACAAATATAAAAACATTAAGACGAGATTCAAGGGACATATGGCCTCCTTTAAATTAAACAGACGGGAAAAATCCAGCATTTGTCAACACTTACTTAATAGAGGACATGAAACCTCACAGAACAATCATCATATCATTAAACAAACAACCGATTGACGCTTATTAAAGTCTCTTTATCCAGAAATTTAAAACATACGTTATTAATAGCGGCAACGGGCCCATTATTTAATCCTTCCGTTTTCTATCTTTTAAAATAAGAATTTCAAATTCTCTAACTGTCATTTTTTTAATGTTCTCCTCGTAAATCACCTCACATCCTTTCATTCCCCCTCCCGCCTACTGCAACCCCCCCTTTACCGTAATTGGTTCTTTAAATTTTTCTTTCACCCCCCATTAAATTTCCTCTCCTGAATTCACCTCATCTTTCTTCTGTGTTTCCCCTTTAACCGTCGTTGTTTACTCTAATTTTTGTCTTTACCTCCCCTCCTCTCCAGCTTAGGGTTTATATTGCAAGTTTGTCCGTTTCCTCTCTCTAGCACGCATCATAGATGGCCAGCTTCAGATGTACTTCCCGGAGGCATCTCTGCCTGCACATCGCATTGGCCTGCCTCTACCGGTTCCGGACACTCTACATCTACACCATTACCCTGCGAGCCACCAAAAATGTGTATGGCAGGGGGTGCATCACCAGGAGGAAAGGGTAAGGGATGAGGGAGTTACGGTTTTTCAAATGGATGGGGAAAGGTGGGGGGAACCTGCAAAAAATATACATACGCTCTGTACAGTCTATGCCCCAGGGAAGACTTTCCTCTCCTCAAGAAAAAGAAACGGAAACGCAAGATGCCAAGTGATGGTGATATCCAGTGATAGAGTGATATGGTGTAACTTATTAACTTTTTCACTTATTTATCCCTGTGTAACATTTTACGCCTTTTGAAAGTGAAGAGTGTTATGTGTAATTACAAGAGACGTTACGTTTTCAAACTTTAAATTTTACACAGTTATACTTTACTTTCTTCTCTCCTGTTCTTTCCGGTGGACTGCGGAGGGTTTTTCGGATTTCCCCTCCCCCGCGGGTGGAACAGTTGTAGAAGGAAAATTTAAAAAATTTTCTTTCTGCAACCGCTGAACGCAAGCTCTAACAGCAACTGTTATAGACCCTGAAGAGGGATATTAACCATAACAGGGCTTCCTTGTCAGTTGTATTGTCATATTATTGTATTGTTACTGTTATCATTGTTGCTGTTAAAACTATGCACAACCGCTTGGATACCTTGTAAAAGCTTGGACCTTTTTAATTGAATGGAATTGCTTCCTGATTTACTGACAATCTTTTATTGCTAGTCCTTTTTTTCCTTCAGTTCGCTGAGGAGGGCTACATTGTAGCCGAAATGCGCGTATCCGACGCACACTCTCGTCTTTCCCTGTTCTTTTTCGCTAGCTTTGCTCAATTTGAGAAATATTCCCCCAGTAGTGAGGCCCTTTGTGAATGTGTGAGAATGAGTGTTTTCCTGAGTGCTCGTGATTGCGTCAGCTCTGTGGTTTTCTCCGGCGCGGAGTTTATTCCCGTAAACAGTCACAGATAGTGTGTGTGCGTGTAAAAATAAACCAGGTATCCTTAACGGAGTCGCTTTTACCCTGTGAAGGATGCCAATTGAGTTTGAGCTTTTCGGTCTGTAGTTGGTCCCTGGCGAGGAAGTAACATTCCTGCAAACTACTGCAGAAGGGTGTTCTAGTTGAGAGGTTGTGGTTGATCATTGTTGGGATTTTTTTCCCACAAACCGTCACAAAAGAATTTCGTTTTCATTGCGGGACTAGTAGTGCTAACTTATTACGGCTTATTACGGCTATTTACCGCTTATTTCATTGTACGCGTATTAAAAAAAAACATAAACACAGTAATCAACCCGAAGGTCGGTTTAGTAGGTGATGGTAGAGTTCACCCAGTACTAAGCCCGACGGCGTGTGAAATTCACACATTAGGGTAGGGAGGCCAGTTCCTTTCCCTGTGCCGGAAATGGTTTCCCGGGAAGATCTGGTACCCGAAAAATCACATAGCTTGGTTGGAGCTGCAGGTACTCTTGCCTTTCCCGGCAATTGAACCCGGAACCCTCCTGTCAGTAGTCCTACGCTCGATCCCCTGGACTACTGCGACCCACTTTTTTCCGCCAAAAATTTTTAGGTTCCTTACACCAAAACCTACATAAGCGCAATTATTAGCTGCAATCATTTCCAAAATCCGACTATGGGCCTTCTTTTGCCATAAAAGCTGTCTTCTGTCGCTATGCACGCCTACGCCGGAGTGTGTGCGGCTCTAAGGGCCCGTATCGCTGCGAGGGAGGGTGTCGTGGCTGAGCTTCTGTTTAGGGTTGGCAGGAAGGTTGCTCTTCCGCGGAAAGGACTGACTCGGGGTGGAGTTGCGAAAACTCGCTTTGCTAATGGGACTGCACGGTTTCGCCCGAATAGAACTCGCAGAGGAGAGAACGAAATGTCGCCCGGAGTCCGATCCTTTGATGAGGAAGAGGTTCCGATCCGGAAGCCGGAGGATCAGAAGGTGGTCTCGTGCAATAGCAGAGGAAAGTAAGTGCGGCGAGGGATTGGAGATGCGAAGGCAAACCTCCTCCCCGTCTCCAACAGGTGCTTATCGGAGGATAGCCCAGCGGTATCCGCAGCCCTTACCTCCGCCCCTGTGAGAGCACCACCTAGAAGGAACCGTCAGAGTGGGAAGGAGGGATTCTAGTGATAGGCAGCAGTAACGTCAGACGCGTGATTTGCCCATTGCGGGAGAGGGCAGACCATGAAGGTGTGAGCCAGCGCCTGACGGAATGGTGATATCCTAGCGGCGACATTCCCCAGGTGACGAAGGCGGTTGGAAGGGCGGCTGTGGGCACGAAGTGTTCCAGGCTGCGGGTCGTGGCTCATGTTGGCATCAACGATGCCGTCGACCGTGGATCTGAAGAGATTCTAAATTCCTTCAGAGAATCGAACTCGGAAGTAAAGCAGGTGCATGGTGTCGAAGGGGTTAATGTGACGCTCTCAATCTGCATCCTTGTCCCGAGGATTGAACGTGGACCTCTATTTGGAGCCGAGTGGAAGGTATCAATCAGAGGTTGCGTGCTTTCTGCAGGGATATTGGGGCGTCCTTCGTTGGTATAAAGTCGCCGATCCAATCATAAAGGAGCCACTTGAATTGTTCTGGTGTTCACTATACGTCTGAGGCCACCAGGTGTGTAGCGGGCAGGATATTCGAGCACTGCGGGGAGTTTTTTAGATTAAAGTGTGCGTCAGCGTGTAGGTGAAAACGTTGGTTTCTAATGTCTTCTTTGCCAAATTATATAGCTTTAAATGAATTGAGGTCCAGTGCTAGCAATAGCTCATTTAACACCAATCAGATATTCGGAGGGAAAATTTTGAAATCGTCCAAAGTTGAAATCTCATGTAATAAAATAAAACGATTGCTGAAAAATATTTAGTTTAATAAATCCTCCGGGCCCGTAAAATTACCCGATCGTAAATTCAACGATCTGGCTCCGGAAATCGGGCCGTATCTACCAACAATATTTAAGAAGTCGTTGTTAGATCACAAGGTTCCCAGAGATTGGAAAACGGCTGACGTAACAACAACATTTAAAAACGGAGACAAGAAGGAACTGCATATTCTGCAGAACTGCAAACTGCAGAAGGAGCTGCGAGGAATTGCAGATCAATTTCCTTCACATCCATTTCGTACCAGGTTGTAGAACACATAGTACAGAGTTCGATCTTGAGACACCTCGATAATCAGGAATTATTATTGAAAAATAATCACGGTTTTCGAAAAGGTAGATCCTGCGAGATACCACTTGTGCTTTGTTCATGATTTTCTTACTTCGGGAGAGATCAATGCTCCAGTGGACGCGATTTTTCTAGATTTTAAGAAAGCTTTCGACAAAGTTCCTCAAAGTAAGCTACTTGCAAAGCTAGAAATATACAACATATATCATATGACATATACAAAAATATCCAGGGTTGTATGAAAGACTTTTTGAGCGGTAGGATACAAAGAGAAGTACAATTCCCTCCCGAACGCCTGCTGCATTGGGGAAACCGAAACGGAATGTGTAAAAAATTAAATGCCTAGGTGCTACTCTGACTCACGATCTCTCCTCAATGACAAAATACGGGGAGTATCTGGACAAGCTAGCAACAAATTAGGATTTTTTTAGAAGAGTAGGTTAAGTAAATTAGGTTAAGTTTAATTAAGTTAGGTAAATGTGATGAAAATGTGAAAGAAAAATGTTATATGTCGCTGGTTAGGCCTCATTTGTAAATATGCTGCATGTATATGGGATCCTCACGAAGTTGGATTGATTGCCGGATTGGATCACTTGCAGCGTAGAGGAGCTAGATTTTTAGAACGTTTTAATGATAAACTTATTAGAGTATCCAAAATATTAGAGCACCTAGGATGGGAATCCCTAAGGAGCGAAGGTTAAATTACAGATTGAAGCTCTTGCATAAATTGGAAAGAGGTCTATTTAGCCGTTTTGTTGAAGATGTATTATTACCCGCCTTGCAGTACGGTAGGAGAGATAATGCCAATTAAATTAGAGGGATTAACTGTTCAACAGATAGCTTTAAGATTTAATTTTTTTCACGAACGATTGGGGAACAACAACAGTTTTCAATCGTGGTAGGGTCTTTATCGAGTGAAATTATTCTGGGGTGTAATCACAACCTGCCATACACCCTAGCGGTGGCTTGCCGTGGTAAACAAAAAAATAAAATAAATAAGTAAATGATGAGACTTCAATAAAAATTGGCGGACGGAACGATGGTTGATCTCTTAGTTTCGATTATCTCTGAGGAATTTGGAAAGCTAAATCTTATGAATTAAGTGAAGCTCATTGTCCTCACAAATTTATACTTTATCGCATAGATATACCACACTTTCAGCATTTTGTTTGGTACTGTTCAAATTAGGTAACATTAGCAAACATGAAACGATGGTCCATCATCCTAAGATGATATTAAATCTTAGAATTTTTCCCCATTTGTATCGCATATTACGCGTCCTTCTAGCGAAAAAGGCGATTTTCAAATGATACTAATGCAAACTATAATGTTTTCCTCGAAACATTTTTTCCAAACAAGTCAGAGGCATGAAAAATAATTGTCTTGAACCTTACCTCACCCCTTGAAGTATTTATTTTTCCATTGCCCGAGAGCAGTCAAATAAAAACCGAATACATGGGGTATGCGGTGTTCATTTTACATAGCAGACACACGACGGTGAATTTCAGCTCTCCAATTCAGCACCCATAGCCACCAAGGAAACGAACCGCACCACTCAGCTTTTCTTTGCTTGCCTCCGTTTCTTCAGCTAGGCGAACACACTAGACCAGTCCGCGTAACAAGGACATAACCCAACAACTAGATGAGCCTGTGAGTTGTCATCACTATGCAGTTCTCCTGCCACAGCGATGGCAGAATTGATACGTGACAAAAGTGTTGCCACCTTTCGCGCAGACTGTGTGTGTTATGGCGGGAGTTCGGTTTTCATTTGACTGCCCCTTATATGCCTGCTTGTTTATCTTGGTTAAACCGGTATTATTTTAATCTCTTATTATAAATATTATTTAATGTCCAGTGAATTTTTATACGTCATTTACATACTTGTAATAGGTAAATATTTATTGTTTCGGTCATTCTATAAACAATAATTAAATATGAGTACTTCATTTATTACGATCTTAATGTCATGTGTAATGTTGAAAAGAGAATTTAAAATAAAAGCAGCTCAAATTATAAAACGACCAAAACGTGGCTGTCACAAAAAGCTAGAGGGAGTTAAAATATCGACGCGTGCGCGAACTCTTGAAATTTTTAAAGATATTTGAAGAGGGGTTTCAAAGTCAGACAAGAAAAATGGATCCTCAGAGAAAGTAGATCAAGGTGCGACGCAAAAGGGAATATGATCATCGACGAAGGAGACACGGGGTAACAGTGTCAAAGCATGGATACGCTGAGGGAACAACTGGGCGTGCCAAAGGCGTTCAATGCAATTATAGGCGATCGACGGGGAAGACGAGGGCACCCGCGTGGAGGATGGCGGCCAGGTCATTCTGTCAGAAAATGTCAAAATGGTGAAATACTATGAAGACGGCTAATTCAAGTCTTTATACATCACTTTACCTCTTTTCTGTCTTGTAGGGATGTGCCTTCCTAAAATGGTCAATTAGTCTGGAAGCTCCCTTCCCCTCTTTTGAAATCACCCTTTTGCATGGTGATCACAGAGGTATATGCTGGTTAAATGTGACTTTATAAATCCGTAATTAAGATAATCAACATTTTAATGCCTCTATTTCTTCTTTGATGAGTCATATTCTGCGAATCTCTTTCTACAATAAAGGTTTAATAAATTAGATTTTGTTAAAATAAAATTTAAAATATATTAACTGAATAGAATACTCGTATTAGTTAATGATAAGACGTGGATTTAATCCTTAAGTGGTTTCTGTTTAAAATAAATTACTAATAATCATATGAAAAACATTAAAACAAAATATTTATGTGCTTGCGACATAATTTCAAGCACACATAAGCAAGGCTGAATATAGTATGTATTTGTTCTGCATACCTGGTATGAAACAGAGTTCATAAACACGGTATTTTGCTCTTGAACGGTAGTAGCTTCACTTTGGATAAACTGAAAATATCAATGCAGTTTATTTATTTTATATAAATATTGTACATTTCATATACAAATGATATAAATTTATCACGCGAGCGCGAAGTCGAAAATGGAGCGTAGGGGTGTTGGTGCCGGAGGTCTGCAAATACACCTTTGTCGCCTCTCATGGAGAAACCAAACAGTCGGCTGCAAAGTAAGCTCCTCTCGAATTCGATTTATAATACTGGTCTAGTAAGTTTAGGATGAAATATTATTTCTATGGCTCATATTCTGTCGTTATGATCATATTCGTCCATCAATTCCCTAAATTTTATTCATAAGAAAGGCAGTTCAGGGTGCTAGCTGTTGCGGTAAAATTATATTTGATTCAATTTTTGGATACTTGTGTGTGCGTTGGTTCAATTAAGGTTTATTCCATAGTAAGGCCACCTTTTCATTTGATGATATATTAAGAGGAATTTTGTGAAGAAGTATTTTTAGTACTCAATTTACTCGTGAAGGCGGAATACTCACAATTTTTTCTTTTTACTCAAAGAAGTATTGAGAATATTACCCATTGTTTGAAAAAATATAATTCAAGGGAATGAGCTATGTCAGCAAAACCGTGACTTATATCAGTGAATCAGGAATTTATTTAATTCATACATCTGGCCAGCAAAGGGAAAGTTCAATGGTATGTATGCGAAGTATAGGACAAAATGTCCTCTATTTGAACAATCTATTACCGTTTCATGAACACATAAACAATATACTGACCGTTTATTTTCGCAATAATCTTCGCCATCGTAATATGATACAAATGGTTATATAATAATACTATAACAAGAATGGTATCATGCGATGAATGAAAAATAACTTACCAATACAGCCTTGATTGTACCTTTGGAACCGAATGGTTTGGAAAATTATTATCCAGGAAAATATTAAATGTAAAACCACCGAATTTAATCCTCAGATGATCTGATTCCACTCTGGATTCACACCCATTACATTTACACTAAATATTACTGCCGAAGAACTGTGTCGTCAAGTTGTGCCAATGATAGACCAAATGAGGTCAAAATCCTTCAAAAACTTTCCTTTTGTGATAAAGGCTTGGAAATATTTTTTAATCGTTCATAGTTTAAAGTGCAAGTCTTCATTACCTCCAGATGTGGGAAACTATGTCAAAAAAAAGCTTTAAAACAGAGACAAAAGAAAGGTTACCAAGCCTTCGCAAATTTCACATCGCCAGGACCCTCCAATGCACCCTCGCCGCTTCCTTGCTTCTTTTTATTTACTTATTTCTTAGTTATTTATATGCCCTGCAAGTCTCCGCTAGGGTGTGTGGCAGGGGGTGAATACACACCCAAATAATTTTACCCGAAAATGACCCTACCGCGGTCAAAAGATTATTATGACCCCTATCTTGAGTGTAAAAAATGCATTCTTAAATCTATCTGTTCTATACTTAATCCGTCTAATTTTACGAATATAATATTTTCTACCGTAGTACGATTGGGGTATTGACTAATTTTCAACATCATTGCTAAAGAGACCACCTTCCAATTTATGGAAGAGCTTCAATCGGTATTTTAAAATTCGCTTCGCTAGCGATTCTCAGCCTAGCTGCTCTAATCATTTTGATTAACTACTAAGTTTATCATAGCAACCCTGTACAAATCTAGCTCTTCTACGCTGCACGTGATCCAATTCGGCAATTAATCCAACTACGTGAGGATACCATTTACTTTCAGCGTATTCTAAATGGGGCCAGCCAAAGATAACATTTCTCATTAATATTTTCATCGCATTTACCCAGTACTCTTCTAATTAATCCTAATATTTTTTTTAGCTGGCCCACATATACCCCGCATATATTTCACCCAGGAGAGTTCGTGAGGGTAACGTCTAGGTATTTAACTGAGTCTAATCATTCCATTTCGCTGTTCCCTATGCGGTAGTCGTTCGGGTGGGAATTGCTCTTTTTCCAAAAATCTATGATGACGCACTTTTTTAAGTTTAGTTCTGATGGCCTAGTGCCTCACCAGCGTTGTATAGCATTAAGGTCATCTGACAAAGCCGCTGTGTCCTCAGGATCACGGATATCACGGTAAACCACTGCATTGTCGGCAAATAAACGGATCTTACTAGTGAATACGGAGTCGATGTCGTTAACGTAAAGTAGGAATAAAAGAGGTCCGATGAAACTTTCCCGTTGAACAACTGGAGTAACTTTTACTGCATTTGAGCTAACTCCATCCATCACAACTCTTTCAACCCGATCATTGAAAAAGTCTTTATTCCAATCCCGGATATTTTTATCAATGCTATATGCTTCTAGCTTAGTGAGCTTTGTTAAAATGTAGGAAAATCGCGACCACTGGAGCATTGCTCTCACTCGAAATAAGAATATCATAAACAAAAAGCGCAAGTTGTGTCTCAAAGGATTTACCTTTTCGGAAACCGTACTGATTTTTCATTAGTACCAACTGACTATCGAGATGTCTCACGTTCTCCTTTTTGTCCCCAAGACTGAAGCACCAACTCCCGGGGGGCCTTAGCGCCCACTTTAGGAACCACTGTGCTGGAAATGAAATGCTGCTGGGGTCAAATGTAGAAGGTCAAATAACAGATTGAAGCTCTTGCATAAATTGGAAGGAGGTCTCTTTAGTAGTGATTTTGAAAATCTATTATTTCACCCATCGTACTACGGTAGGAGAGATAATGTTAATAAAATTTGAGAGAATACGTGCAGAACAGTTAGATTTAAAATGCCAATTTTTTCACGAACGATAGGGGATCATAATAGCATGGTTCAACCGCGGTGGGGTCATGTTCGGGTAAAATTATTTTGGTGTGTATTCACCCCCTGCCACACACCCTAGCTGTGGCTTGCAGAGTACTTACAGAGTAGTATTAATAAATAAATAAAAAAGATATTCTAGGGCAGAGAGGTACTTACAGTAAGAAGAGTATGTCTTGTGGTTATGGTAGGTTGTATCGACGAATTATCGATGAGAAAATCGGATTTTTTTGTGTGTTAGATTAGCGTGGACCACATTAAGCCGGTCGGAGGGTAAACTGGCTTGCGGGTTGATACTTTTTAAGTAAGAATAAATAATGAAGAGAGAGGAGATACTTCTCCAATGAAGGGTTTGGCAATGAAATGTTTAATGAGATGAAATAGAACGTTTCTGCTCAGAATCAATTCGATGGCTGTACCAATGCGTATGCCAACTCTGTACTACCCAATTGATAGACCCTAAATATTGGGGAAAATTTTAAATTTAAACATTGACACCTGCAATCAGTACTACCACATTTTTGGGAAGCAAAAACGCCAATTTGACGTTATGATATGATGCGTAAACCTTCTCTTTTAATTCCACCAATTAGATTCGATGATATTTTTAGTAACTATCCTATATGCAAATATAAATATACATATATTTGCTTTGATTAAAACAATATTTTGTTAGAATTCGTTAAAAATAAATAACTATCATAACATACGTCATCAAAAACTCCTAAATACATTAGAACTAGCAGTTTTTACTGCAATATAAAGACGGATATCTGATCCATTTATTAAGCGATTTGCTAAAGGTTTAATTCATGCATTCAGATATTAAACAATTTCTGTCATTGTTTATGTTGGTGTTTCAATGGGAACTAACCAAATTTCAGATTTGAAAACTTTAATGACCGCATTTTCTTTGATAATTTTTGATTTCATAAATCAAGTCAGGGCGAGAGAATGTCTGGAAAGTGGAGAACTTAAAGTGGTACTCATTTCCATCTTATGTTTTTTTTTACTTTTGTGATTAACTGATTGCTGTCCCCAAACTTTTAATTACAACAAAGGGCATGTAACAGCATATCCTTACGTTTCCCGAAATCAAATAACAAGAAAGCACGTCTCCAAACAGAGGACTAAGTTTATCGTCATTATAAATTCCACTCCACCAAAATAATTTGAGTTAGGAAGACAAACCGAGACCCCTGAATATATTGTTCTCCACTCTTTCCCCCTCCATCGCCGCACCCACCCCTCCCTCCCCTCACCTCATCCCCTCGCCCTTAACGCTTCTTCCTCGACCGCATGTTCATTATAAATCAATTAATTAAAAAGCTACATACCATAAAATTTTTTATAGTTATTTGAAAACTGAGCGCAAATTTTATTCATCCAAATAGTTTTAATGATAATGTTAGCCTACAGCTATGGTGCTAACTCTTTTAATCAATCCAAGATTAAGGCATAGATTAAAATACTGATTTATTCTTGATTATGCTGGTGTAATGCTTAAAAAATTAATACAAAATACAGTTACAACATTTTTGGCAACATTCGTGTTGTCAGGCTCTTTCAATCAATGATCAGGCACGCTTGGCTTCCTAGCCAATGAAGCAGCCAGAAGATGCTGCAGCGGGAAAATTATACGTTCGTAACATTGGTACAATAGAGCACAATGCAGTTCTATTCTCCTAGCTCGAGAATGCATATCATATGACGCCGCTGCTTTTTTTCCAGTCGAAGGGAATAAAACCATGTCAACTGAGAGAAATATTAAGTGCTGGCAGGAATTTATCAAATAAATCAGGTTTGTTGCGGATGCAGTTGCCTTGGAAAGAAATAGAAAACGAGTTTGAGTGTTTAATATGGAGAATATACAGGGTGCGTTCCGAAAGTAATGAAATTACTTTTAAAATTAATTTATTGAACAGATTTGCACAAACAATTAAAATTCTTCAAAGTACTGTTCTTGGGCCTCTACGCATTTTTTCCAACGATTCTGCCATGACCAGTACGCGCCCTGGAAGGCGTCTTTGGGGACCTCTCACTAGGTCTTCGTCACGGCTGATTGGAACTACTCTATGGAGGGGAAACGGGTTCCTTTCAGAGCTGCCTTGATCCGTAGAAACAAAAAGAAGTCTGCTGGGCCGACGTTATGACTATAGGGGGGTGGGGCAGCGTTGGCATCTGGTGTTTGGCCAGGAACTCGCGGACTTGTAGCGCGTTTTGTGAAAAACACCTTAGGCGCGAGCTGGGGGCACACTTTCCTCATCACTAAATATTCAGTAGCAATGCGAAGCATAACAGTAGACGACAAGTTCAGTCCATTTTCAACCATTTTGATACTCAATCGACGGTCAGAGTCCAACAATTGTCGAACACGAGCCACATTGTTGTCGGTTTAGCTGGTGACTCCCACCCAGAGCGTTGTTCGTCGTGAGCCTCTTCCCGGCCCTCTTTAAACGTCTTTAACCACCTCGGAACTTGTGAGTAGGGCAAAGCAGAGTCCCCGTAAGCCTCACAAATAATTTTTTCAGTCTCCTCAAGAGATTTTTTCAGTTTATCACAAAACTTAGTAATCGCGTAACGTTGCTCGGTCGTCAATTCTATTTTTTCGTGACACGTTCGGCGCGTAGAGGCTTACAATAACTGCCGTCCTGTCGCTGCCACAGCGTGAAAAACACAGACCAGTTTCGCGGCAAAGCAAAAGTTGTGTCTCTATTTTGCCGATCTCTTCAAAACAGCACCCTTGTGATTCAACGCACCGGTGTCAGCGCCTCTGCCACGCTTCTGGTGCGCTTCCTGGAAGGCATCAAAAGGGCTTGAACAGGAGAGGGAAGGCATAAAGAGAACCAACTGGAATCATGTTCAGGCACCTTGTCGTGGTCTCTTTGACATAATTATGTGGTCAAAAATAGTATTCAAAGGGGCTATACTTGAATCGTACTCACTGACCCATGTCTCGTCACCAGGAGCCACCTATTCTAAACAATTCCAGTCACCGTGATCCAAGAGGTTCAAAACAAGAATTTCACACAAGTAGTCTGCCAACAGCACCTTGGGGGAACACCTTGGAACGCTATTTTCATAGCTAAATCTTTCGTTAGAATGCAATGCACTGTGGTTTTCTGAATATTGCACTTCTCTGCTTACATCTTGATACTTATGAGTAAATCTGAATTGAGCATGTGTCTCACTTTTTGCACATTTTCAACACACTGTGTTGCTGATGGATGTCCAGGGCTTTATTCCTCATGGTCAATCTCCTCGTTACCTGCTACGTTCCTGTGCAAGCAGAAAGTCATTATTTCGGACATATCTCCATCTCCGTAAGCAGCATTAACCTTGGTCATGACCTCCGAACCCGATTTCCTAAGTTTAACACATAATTTTATCGCATATCAATATTCAATGGAAGATGGAATCTTGAATTTGAGACCCGACCCTCGAGCAGGGGTTTAGTCTTGCATCGATCCGCATAATGTGGTGGCATGCAGAAGAATGGCGCGGGTCATGTCGCTTTATAAGGAACTCTCACCATTTAACCCGCCACTCCAGACTTTCGCACAGTCAGGAAAATTTGTTTTACTTAATTTTTGGGAGAGACCTGATATTTTTAAATTGTATGTATGCTATTACCATTTATACGCTTCCTAAAGAATGTACATGTAGTACTTCACGTACATGTACAATAACACGTCTAGCAAAACACCAAAAAGCGTTGTTCTGAGCATGATATAATCCGAGGGCTGTCCAGAAAGTAACATCTCTTTTGTGCATCATGGGAAGCAGTAGAGGAGCAGAATTGTCGCTACATTGACCCACACGGTGGGTCACTACGCCCCAAGTTGCAGTAATTGGAAGGTCGCGTCGCATGTTGTTTGCTAACAGTAGAGAGTCAAAATAAAAAACCAATTTAAAAACCCTGGAGGTAGGAATGAAAGTGGGCGGAGAATCCATAAAATCAGTTAGGTTCGCTGATGACCAAGCTTTAGTTTACAGTCAGCCAAGGGGCTGCAAGCATTGCTTAGTGAATTGGAAATTCAGTGCGACAGGTATGGGATGAGAATCAATATTAATAAAACAAAGGTTATGCGATTTTCTAGGAAGAAAAAGGCTAAGCTAAACACTAAAATAGGAGGGCAAAACTAGAGCAGGTAGAACAGTTTACGTATCTCTGAAGTGTTTTAGACCAACACGCTTAAAGTAGTACGGACGTAAGGAGAAGAATTGCGATAGGCAAAGAGGCTTTCACAAGGAGGAGGGAGTTGATGACGGGGACGTTGAGTAAGGATATTAAGAAAACACTCGTAAAAACTTTGATATGGAGCGTAGCTATATACGGTGCGGATACGTGGGCATTGAAGCAGGAGGATAGACGTAGATTGGAGGCTTTTGAAATGTGAGTGTGGAGAAGAATGGAGGTGAAATGGAAAGAAAAAAAAACAAACGAGGAAGTACTTGATATGGTGGGCGAAGAGAGGGGTTTGTTAGGAGAAATCCTGTGCAGACAGGAAAAGTAGGTGAAGGGGGTATTGACCGGCAGTAGGATGTTGAAGACTGTGATAGAGGGGAGAATGTTGGGCAAACGAGGAAAGGGAAGGAACAGGGTAGGGATGTTGGACGGGATGAAGGGAGGAAGAAAATCCTCAGAGCTGAAGAAGGAACTGATGTAGAGTAGGATGTTATGTTTTGCTAGAGGTCACAAATTATTTAATTAGTAATTATGTCCATCCAAAAACCTACCTTAACCTGTAGATTACCTAATTATATATATATATATATATATATATATATATATATATAATATATACCCAATGGACTACCGCGGCTGTGGGCCGCGGTAGTCCATTGGGTAAAGCGTTGGACTACTGACCGGAGGGTCCCGGGTTTGATTTCGGGACAAGGCACTCTGGACACCTGCAGGTCCACCCAAGCTATGTGATTTTTCGGGTACCAGGTCTTCCTGGGAAACCGTAACCGGCACAGGGAAAGGAACTGGCACCCCTACCCTGATGTGTGAATTTCACACGCCATCGGGCTTAGTACTGGGTTAACTCTACCATCACCTACCAAACCGACCTTCGGGTTGATTACTGTATATATATATATATATATATATATATATATATATATATATATATATATATATATATATATATATATATATAAATATACAAATTTGCATATATATATACAAAACATGCGTAACTTTCCTCCTGGGGCGGACCGGGCCCGGCCCAGGGCCCGGTCCGCCCCAGGCCGCCACACAGCGCGTGCCCGGGCCCCCTTCATGCAAATGCCATCGGTCTCGTGGGAGGGGCATCACTGTTTGGCGATCGGGGAGATGTCTACGGGGTCAACGGGCGCCTCTTCGCTGGGCTCCATGCAGGTTCCCACCGCTGAAATTATTCGTGTCCATTGTAGCACTCTGCCACGGGACGAAGACAGGTGACAATCCGAGTATAAATCTCAAATGGAAAGAAAAATAATGTCGCAAATATGGAATTGTGCGGCCGTTTTTAGTAAATTTGTACTCATCGATTGATAGAGAATACTATATTATCAAAATGCATATTTCAGAAAAATATTACTGTCATTGTAATTGGCGAAATTATAGATGTACCTGAATATTCTTATTCCATTCCTTAACTAGTAATTAGGTTGTCTTCTAAGTACTGAACTCAAAGGTTTCAGCAGTTCTGAAATATAATATAACCGTATTTTTAATATCGTGATATAATTATATTCTACCAGTTATGTCCTCCGTATATTCTATCTGTTCGAATGATAAGGGATTAGAATAACATCATCCATCCGCGGTAGCAGTAAATTTATTCGGGAAAAAGTTGGTCTGGAATTTATTCACCGCCTGCCACACACACATGCGGTGGCTTGTAGGGAACTAAAATATCTATAGGGCTTCTTACCGTCAGACCCTGTGGTATAATTTAGCACGAGTCTCATATAATTGGTCTGAATTGTATTTTTGTACTGTGGACCTGACACAATTTGCCTTAGACTGTGCTTCTACCAATTAGGAGTCACCGAACTTTTTATCCAAGATGGAGCTCTGGAGCGGGCGTCCATCATTTTCATTAATCGATGAGTCCCTTAGACCCTAAGATGGGAAAGCACCTCTTTGTTTGCATTAACATCGGAATGGATCCAGCACTACAAGTGAGACGTTTACAATGACGGATTATAGTTTCGAACTGAACCAATATGTGACACGTCCATGATACATTAATATAGAGTAACGTTCGTCATTGAGTCTCATCGCACAAGAGCAGAAAGTTAACTTGGATGAACTAAGAACTTGATTGTTCCTAATGAAAACAAGTGCGGATTAATTACCCTTTCCCAGTTGTGAAACTATTTTACATGCACCGTGGGATGGATTAGTTATGAAGGTAATTGCCTACACTGCATAAGTAATTATGGAAGCACTGCATATCCTAACGGAACGCCCTTTTCAAATATTCAAGATATTACTCGTAATGAAATGGGCATTGTGGTTGCTAGTGTCCACGCGACATGGGCGCAATAAATGGCTACAATCATAATAGGGTCTCCCAACGAGAGGACCCGGGTTCAAATCCTGGAGACAACAAATATTTTTGTTGTATCCCGATCCCTACTTGAGGTGCTTTGTGGAGAGCACTTTGAGGGAGTACGACGTCCGTCGGATTGGACATTAAACTACGGACCCCTTGGCGCCTTTCGACAAGAGTAGGCTAATTCCGACGCCGGGTTTCTATCCACCCTTATTTTCCCAGCCATCCCTAATGGTGCAAAAGACCTTAGCTGCCGGTCGCCTCCCATTAAAACTACTATTTCGTGATTGGGTTACCGATATCAATTCAATTTGTTTTTTGATTTGATCAAAGTGTGAGACCTGCAAACTCACAATCCTATAATGCAAGCAGTTTGTGCAGATTTTTTGGATTTTAATTACAGATCGGTGTCTTGCAGAGTATTTCCTGCATACGTTCAATTTTATTCATAAATTCAACACCACATTACTGGAAAGGATGAATTGAGCTTCTTACGATCTTGTAAACATTGACTATATCAATTAAATATTATATAATAATATTATATTACAGAAATATTAATTACTGATTAATCCGAAAAAATTACTGTTATGTGCTGTCAAGGTCGATCCTTAAGACTGTACAGCAATAAATGTTTGAGCCCTAAAAATAAGTAAAATAATTTGGATTATGGGTCAACAATTTTTTTCTTCGTTCAAAGCAAAGTAAAATCTTATTTTCGTTTAAATTCTTTTGCCTGGAACGGAGAACATCTATTTTCATATCTGGTGAACGCACGTGAGACCGGTCATACCATAAAAATTATTATGAAAATCAAAAACTAGTTTTGCCTTTGAATTTGTTCGCCGCAATATCAGACGTTTGGAAATGCATTCGTGGAAATAAAACCAATTTTATTCTACGAATAATATAATTCGCCCGTATTCAGATCATAGTGTTTAGCTTGTGTTAAATTATAGCTATAAATTGTAAGTTTCATTTTGTAGACTTTTTGAATCGGTTGTCAACCTTTTGAATAGTCGAGTAGATGAGAGGCGAATGATTTATCGGTAATACATAATGAAATGACAATCGTAGTTTATAGTCGGAATCCACAAGGGACAGATTGCTTAGACTCATCAAATCCTGTCATCGTCATGTTGAGTCTTCAGTTAATTTTTATATCTATATCAATACTATTCCTAGTCAAGATATTATGTCTTCTATGCTAGAGTATTTAAAAACTACTTTCAGTTGTTATTTCGACCATAAACAAATTGATAGTATACTGTTACGAAGGCAGGAAACAAACGTAACTCCGCTGAAAACACCTTCCTGCAGCGGCCTAATCGTGGCTCGATAATACAGGTATAAAAAATATATATAAAACTGTATATAAAAAACCAAACATCATTAACACCGTCAAACATTTCAAATAATATCCTTTTCTTCTATGAAACCCTTTAGTTGGCCATTGGGTTATTTTCACCGTTTAACGGAAAAAAAACCTGCGCATTTTGTGTGGAGGGAAAAAATTCCCAAATTTTTTATTCGAGGGCGGTAAAGGGACTTTATTGTTTTATATTAACACAATGGATATTATAAGCCAAAAGCCGCTTCAATAATGGCGCGCGGAGTCATAATCATCATTGCATTCCTCTCTTCCACCCACCTTCCGCCATCGCATCCCCCTACGTGCCCCCTCTTGGTTCGGGGCCCAAAGAGGGCACCCGCCCCTTATTCTTGCCTAGACCTCTCTCTTTCTCTCTCTCTTTCTCTTGGTTGTAACATTTGTCACCGCTATCGCCTCATCCCATTCAAATTAAATCTGCATTCATAGGTGGATTTGGGGATTTCCACTCGGAATAAAAAATTCCATGTGAATTAAACCGTATTTTTTAGAATATTAAAAGAATATCATCTAAAAAAAATGCAAGAGGGAGGACTCGCTGGTAACAGCATTCTGCGCCACATATTAATTTGCTTTGAATTATATTCAGGATGTGATAATTGAACCACTCATTTAGCCCGCTTCCGGCCGCTATTTTCGACTCGTGTGCAGCATTTGGGGAAAACATTTCCCCTGAAAACGGATTTCATTTGAATTTCATTATAATTTGACGATGGGAAAATCGTTAACTTTGGAAAGGGACAATCCCAGAAATCCAAGTTAGTTCCGCTCGGGCTTTATGCTGAATGTGCTGTTAACGCTGTAATTATGAGCAACTTGTAAAATTATAAAGTTTCAAACTCGCTGATGGCGTTAAATATATTTCCTAATTTAAACACAAGAGACATAAATGAAATGATGAATGGTTGAATATCAAACTAAACCAGGCCTTTGTCGTTGAAATATGCGATATCGGGCCAAAATTTAAGTGTCAGGTTTCCTTGGGATGTTGTTACAATGAAGTTTCAGCACCATTCACTAACAGCCCTTGTCGATTCATTTTAAGCCGTTGGTTCCTCAATTTATTATAATTATCTAATGCATTTTGACGCCAGAGTGTTCGCATTCCAGAAAATTGAAAGCGATTAGCGAAGACGGGTTTAAGGAGAGGAGAGGACGGATAGAAACTTTCGATGCAAGGAGGAAGATTGTTTGAGAATATTGTAATACGCTTCAATTTGATTTCTGAGTCGCTCCGGGGGACGATCATCCGTCATTTTATGGAATTTGAACCCTTATTTAAATTTCAAAGGTTTTAGAAAGGATGAGGAAATATATTTCCACTTCCATGAATACACTTATCGTAACATTTGAGTGGAACCTTGATGCTCAGTGTTGAACATTCAATTTATATATGCGTTCCTAATACTTTGAGATGTTCATATTTTTAGATGGAAAGGAGACTAAACTTTTGGGGCGCATTTTCCAGTTCTTTCTATTCATTATTTCATGGACTGATTCTTAAAGTGCCTTTCTCAGTACTGTTTTTTGGCGTAATACCATCAAATGATCAGCCAACTGAGGTCAGACGACTTCGCTGCCGCCCCACTGACGGACAAACAATAAATGGGCGATATTTCGTCTATCGCTCCTACTCATTGACTTTTTGGTGGCTTTAGTGGCGTTAATATTTACGCAACGAGTGTTGCTTACGTCAGTTCCCAATGAAAGACGCAAGAACTGCCATAAAACGAAGAATATACGAGTGCGAGTACTCGTAATTTGTGGCAAGTGAGCGTATGTTCGATGATTTTGATACGTAGGAATGAAGACGCCATTCGAAGGTAATACAAAGGTAATGGAGGAATTGTAAAGCTGATGGCTGATGGAAGAATAATGCGGGTAGAAATTTGATGCGAACTGCAAAAAACTGAATGGTTTCACAGTTAATCAAACATTACTGTAAATTGTAAACTTAATAGTAAATTATATTGAGATGTAGTGAGATGATAAGCGTTTTGAAATCACGGTTCATGTTGGATAAGCTTGCTTAAGCTGGAGGTAGGCGGAACAAAGATCCTTTGGACGATAAAAAGGGAATTGGAAAATATAGAGCAATGGAATGAAACTGATCAAGTGGTTACGGTTATTATTATTATTAAAATTTACATGTGCAGATAAACAGTGTCAGGTGGAATACAAGTCCCAAGTAATCACAAAAGATAACAAATAAAATCAGTCAGTAAAAAAAAGTACACAAAGAAAAATTCCAATCACAAATACTTAACATAAAACAAGAAAATCTCCATCTCATTAAAACCAATCAATCAGCAAGAAAAAAGGTAAAATAAAAAGTTAAGCTGTTAACTATAATTTTATGCCACACATTAATCAAACTATTACATAATTTGCTTACATCTTTTCTTAAAAGTATGCACTCTCTTAGGAAAGGGATCGAATAGTTTTGCAGGTAAGGTGTTCCAATCAACAATTGTTTCACATAGAAAAGAAAAAAAATTTTATTCGTTCTTTAAACTACAGGGTTCGTCCGGAAAATAAGTGTACTGACTACTGATTTTTTCCCGCCACTCCAGGCGCGCCCAGTACCGCTCTGACGGGCTGCGATTGAAGGGGGGTATGTTGGCAAGCGACGCTGAAAAAGACAGTCGGCTCTGAGCTGTGGTGTAGTGAGGAGCTCTGTTAACGCGAACCTCCACGCTCGACTCACGTCACGCGATGCCGAAGTTTTTGGAGCAGCGTTATTCCATTAAATTTGCGGTAAAGCTTCGGAAATCGTCTACCGAAACTGTCGGTATGATTGACCAAGCTTACGGGAAGTTAGCCATGTCCAGAAACATATGATCTTTCGGTGGCACAAGATGTTCGTGGAGGGCAGAGAAGAGGTCGACGACGGGTCTTCGAGAGGTTCCCGAAGATGCCTTCGCGGGAGCGTTCCAGGAATCGGAACGCCGCTGGAACAAGTGTATCGACTCACAAGGGTCCTATTTTGAGGAATTTTAGCTTAAGATATGTAAAAGTGTAATAAATTATTTTTCCTGAGCTCAGTACACTTATTTTCCGGACGAACCCTGTAATATCAAGATCTAAATGGAATGTCTTAGACTTAAGGAATAAAATCTACTTAGGATAGGAAGATGTCCTCCTCAAAGATTAGGCACCTAATTTCTTTTTGGGCTTGAGATGCCCTCAAATAGAAATTGATATATGACTGAGCATGAACATCAACGCAATACAATGTCACGAATACTTACACTCGAGTATTCTGAACCTTAGCAAAGTCTAAGTCTCGCCTGTTCTCTTCGCGTCTCAATCGGCTCCCAGGCTGATACAGGCTCTTTAAGGCCCGGCACAATCGTCATCTTATCACAACTACTTTCGACGAATCTTACCGTCATTTTCTTGAATATATCCAACTCTCCTATCGATGTTTTCCCCAAAACTTGCGGATTACTCGAAATGGGGTTTAATTGAAGCGAAATGACACCTCTATTCTACAGTAGCGCTGATGAATCCGAGCTGAAGTTCTGCTCGTTATTTATTTCACTTCAAAATTTCAAAACTGAGTATTTGCTTTCAGTTCCAAACCCCATTCCTTTCATCAACCGGATACATTCTCTCGAATCGCCAGAGAGAGTGGCCCGCAATCTGCTGGGGTTCTTAATCCCTTTTATACCACCGCGTCGTCCTGAAGAAAAAGAAACTTTACACTTCCACAATAAAGGTTTAATATTTCACGACCATGGTTTCGGTGCTGCGCATTATCATCAAATGACAAACATCAATATTTTTCCAACTTATATAGTCTGGCTCCAAGAGTCTGGCTGCACCTGAACTCAACCTACCCCATCCTCTCCCTTACTCCCCTCTTGGAGCCAGACTATATAAGTTGAAAAAATGTTGATATTTTTACCTGATGATGATGCGCAGCACCGATGTCGCGTAGTTGGCGGCCGCGACATCATCGGTGGGAGAGTAGCACAGAATGAGAGAGTCGTATTCGGTTTAAGAGTCTTTCATTTAGCCGTTTTCAAGCTATGGGGTTCAGGCACCGGGGACAAGGGACGAGCGAGCGGGGCAAGGCTAGGCATCTCTGGTGTGGTCGTACGCTCGACCGACGGACTCAGAGACAGGGTATCGGGTGAGGAATGGGGAAGGGAATGGGGCCCCCTGCTCGAGGATCGTCTCGCTTTATAATGAATATAATGAAGGAATTCCACAAAGTTAAACCGGAAACTATTGTGTCTATATCCTCAGGTTAAATCCACCTTGTCAAAAATTTTATTACGTATTAAGATTAGTAGCGGCCCTATTACCCTCCCCTGAGGGACACCAAAAATTACGTCTACCTCCGTTGCGCACACCTCATCGATGGCTTCTTTTTGATTTCGATATGGCAGGGAGTCTCTAATCCATTTCATCACATTCTCGTTGATACGATAGCGTTTAAGTTTGTGTATCAGTTTGTTGTGAAAAACTTAATCGTTGCTTTTTTCGGAATTCAAAAATATCATGCCCCATGTGCATGCTCATTCGCCCGATTTAAGGATATCGAGAATGTAAACACTCAATTGGGTTACACAAGATATATTCTTCCAAAATCCATGCCGGTTATCGCTAATAATCTTCTCCTTGCCGTTCAAGCTTATAAAGTTAGGAACAATAACGTCCTCTCATATTTTACATGGAATCAATAATATGTGCCTGAAAATGGTGGGATTCTCACTATTGCCACGTATATAGTTGGGAATCATGTGAGCTAGGTTACAGTCGCGAAGTACTGAGCCTTCTTCTATCGACTTTAGAAATATAATTTCTGATGTTTTAAGTTGATCCTCTCAATATTATAGCGAGAATTTCTTCTGGATCTGGTCTGGAGCTACTGTTTTATTCCTTTCTTTGGCAGTGCTATTTCACTCATAAGCTCTCCGCGTGGTCCAGGAGGTTCGTTTTGGTGCGTGTGTATCTTTATAGAAGATACTCTAAAAAAATGTCTAAAATATTTGCCTTTTTCATGCTGTATGTAATTAGTATGCCGTTTTCTCACATAAATTGCATATTTGAATGTTTACCGTGTGTTACACTTAAATGAGATCAGATTTTTTTGAAATTCCTCAACATATTCACCTATCGTTTTAGTTTTGGAAGCTTTACCCCTGACAGTTTTTGTTTTTCCACGAAATTTTCAAGGTTTTCATGAGTTTTTTTAAAACACGGCGTCATTAAATTGTAAACACTTTTTAATGTCTCAATGCAACCTTATTTGCTTTCATAACCTTCATTTGATTTGCCCTTTGTAACATCTCGATCCCTTACTCTCTCATTAAAGTGTTGAAAGGAACGTACGTCTTCATTCCTTCACGTACAACATTTAATATCTACTTCCTGGAACTAAATGTGCATGGGTTTTTGTATTGAATTTTTATCATTCGTTTTTTTCCAATTTTATCGAACTCTATTAAAATTTGGATTATTATAAAAGTATACTTTAAGATTCTCCTTGTTTACTATCGCAAAGATAGATTTGTTCTAAATTAACAGCCATTTAGGGTAAGAGAGACGGTTTTTAAAAGAAAATCGAATAAATCTAAAAGCAAATGTTGCTGAGAGGCAATGGGGTGCTGCAAAATGTGATTGGGTGTAGAATGCTAAGAAATGGAGGTAGAGGAGAGAAAATTGCAGCCATTTTCGATGGAATTAACAGAAGCTAAAATAATACAGTGCTGTAGAAATATTCACTTTAACATAAAGAAGGGGGTTTAAGTATATTTAGTATCATTTCTTAGGGGCACTGAGCAGTAACCAGTCCCATTAAAAACCTATCCTCATCCGTTAAAATATTACCAATAATTTTCAAATGTATTGGCATCCGTTGATATATCTTAACATATGGCCTGTGTTAATATTTTATACTAGCCAGAATATTGAGAGCCTCTTGCGCAGTTTGGGAATTATAATTTTGTGAGCACTTACTCTCTTTCCAAACATCATGCATAAATATGGCATATGAATAGAAATATGTAATTTATTCATTAGTAATTGGTGGACTTTCCTTAACAGTGTGAGCAAAATATTCTTAATGAAAAAGTTCGATGGATGTTATTTGCCATCAAACGACAAACCGTGCGATTTCTATCTGCTATTAGATTTGCTCACGCGTAACTTTGCTCGATTTCACAGTTCACTCGTGAGTTATCTCCAACTAGATTTAGTGGGTGAGATTAAATTTGGACCCGAAGATGAAGCTGAAGAACAGAAAGAGAAAAGAGCATTTGCAACAGGGTAATCACTTTCGCTGCAGGGGGGGAGAGGAACCGGCCGCTCCACACGAATAAGCGCCAGCCATCAACTTCTGAATTTCATCAAGGGGGCGACAAGGGGTGCTGGAGCTTGGTCCCAGCCATGGCTCCGTAATCCCGAGTCCCGCCTCCGCGGCGGTAGCCACTGATAGCGTCGGAGGGACGGGGCATGGCGGATTAGATTCCAATCCGCGCTCTGTCCCCTGCCCAAAAATCTATTTCCTCCAGCCGGGCAGTTGATTCCCTGTGGCCGTCTCGTCAACGGGGCAAGGGGGGCGGGGCAATTGCCCCGGGAGGGGAGCTGGGGGGGGGGGGTGGTAGAGGACCGTGGATTAGTCAGCGGGGCGACGGGATTGATGGAATGGCCAGGATTATCGAGAGTCCCGTGGCCCAAGGGAGAGCCATTGCCCCATGGGCAGAGGGCAGCCCGGGGGCAAAGGGGCAAGCGGAGTGAGGGCCTACTGACACGGATTGATTGGCATGGAAGCTCGACGTCAGCGGATTCAATCACACCATCACTTCCTAAAATGATTGTCAGTACCACAGTTGTTAAGAGGATTAATAAATGTTTGTGCTTGATCGGTTTGTCTTCTGTAGTCTAATGGACAGAAAATCAGTCTAAAGTATTTCTTTTTCAAATGTTTAAATAATGTAAAACATTTCTATGTCGTAGTATTAGAGCTATTCAGGGACTAGTGACGCCTAAGAACATGGTTCTGAAAAATTATTCAAATCAAAGAGTTGCCATCGTCGGAGAAACGGGTCGAGTAGGAGTTGAAAGTCCAACTAAATGCAATCATTTTAGTATTGTATCATTCACTGACCACGCAGGGTTCATTTGGAATAGTTAAGAGGTTTTCGATAGATCTTCTTGGGATTCTGTCAGGAAAATGGAGCGGACTCTGTTGAGCTGAAGCCTGTCCCATCATTGTGCTCGGCACCCCTCAGTCTCTCGAGAGTTCACTTCGCCACCGAGGCATCGCAGTTGGTGACGCCCAGGACACACACACACGTCCAGAGTTTTTGGCATGAATGGCAGGATAGAGCGCAGGGTAACTTGATGATGGTGATAAAGATGATGAAGACGTGCCCTGCAAGCCACCTTGGGGTATTTGGCAGGGGTTGAAAATACAACATACTAAATTTTGCCCCGAATATAACCCTACCGTGGTCGAACAATGTTATTCCGTTCCCCTATGGTCCATGAAAAAATGACATCTTAAATCTATCTCGTCTACACTTAATCTCTCCAACTTAATTAACATGTCCTTTGATCCCGTAGTATGATGGGGGTTTTATACATATTCAACAACATTGCTGGGAGACGTCCTTCAAATGTATGCAAGAGTTTTAATCTGTACTTTAACCTTCGCTCCGTGATTTATTCCGAGTCTAATTCCTCAAATATTTTTGATACGCTACTAATGAGACCTAACCAGCCGAAGAGAACACCTCTCTGTGTCCTTTTCATCACATTTACCCATTATTCTTTTAATTAGCCCTAATTTTTTTGTTAGCTTATTCATATAATCCCCGTATGTGTTTCACTCGGGAGAGATCGTGATTGAGGTTACCACCTAGGTATTCAATTGAGTCTACACATTCCATTTCGTTGTTCCCTATGCCGTAGTCGTTCGGGTGGGAATTGCTCTTTTTCCAAAAATCTATGACTACGCACTTTTTTAAGTTTAGTTCTGATGGCCTAGTGCCTCACCAGCGTTGTATAGCATCAGCCGACCCCGGTGGCGGCGGGGTAACGTCCTCGTCTGCCATTCCAAGGGTCACGGGTTCAATTCCCCCCTGGTTGAGTTTTCCTCCATCTAGGGCTTGGATGTTTGTAAATGTGACCACTGTTATCGTTGTTAATAGTTCGATGTAAAGGCCAAAATGTGCTGTTTTCGGACTCATACTGAATAAATAAAATAAATAAATAAAAAGGTCATCTGACAAAACCGCTGTGTCCTCAGGATGACGATAAACCACTGCATTGTCGGCAAATAAACGGATCTTACTAGTGCATACAGAGTGAATGCAGTTAACGTAAAGTAGGAATAAAAGAGATCCGATGAAACTTTCCTGTTGAACAACTGAAATAACTTCTACTGCATTTGAGCTAACTCCATCCATCACAACTCTTTCAACCCGATCATTGAAAAAGTCTTTATTCCAATCCCGCATATTTTTATCTATACCCTATGCGTATAGCTTAGTGAGAAGTTTACTATCAGGTACTCTGTCGAAGAATTTCTTAAAATGTAGGAAAATCGCCTCCACTGGAACATTGCTCTTTCCCGAAATACCGGTAAGAATATCATGAACAAAAAGCGAAAGTTTTGTCTGGTAGGATCTACCCTTTAAGAAACCGCGCTGATTTTTATAAATTACTTCTGACTATCGACTTGGGTTCCAATCAAACTAGCAACTATATGTTCCATGATCTGACGTGAAATGGATGCGAGGGAAACAGGTGCGCAAATTCTCGGTTCCTCCCTGTCTCCGTTTTTAAATATGGTTGTTGCGTTAGCCGTTTTAGAATCTCTGGGAACCTTGTGATCTTCTAGCGACTTTTTAAATATGATTCCTAGAGATGAGGTAGTTTCTGACGCTAGTTCCTTAAATTACGAGCGGGTATTTGATCAGTTCCGGAGTGTTGATGACTTAATATTTTTCAGCAAATTTTATTCCATTGTAAGATATTTCAATTTCATTTCTTTATGACATTTCGATTTTAACTTATGGGGATACAATTAAAATTTCGAAATGACATTGCTAAATAAATTATATCTCCATAACTGGGGAATCAAAAAATACGCACATATTGACCAACAGATATGATTATGGGAAAGTATTCGGTGTTCTGAAAAGTATCCGACCTAACAAGACATTTTATCTTAAAATTTCTAGGTGGTCTGAAAAGTTTCCGACCTAGAAAATTAAAGATAAAATGTCTTGTTAGGTCGGATACTTTTCAGACCACCCTCGTATCTACATTTGTGACAAATTACCGATTCTTCAAAAATTAGAAAACGGATTTAACGTAGAGCACATTACTGGAGCAATTGGGTTGATAATATTAAGGATACAGAAGGTCTTCTTTCTGAGGATATAAACCACGCAAGCACTTCCCAGTTGATAATAGAGTTCGCAATTACCACAAACCCTAGCGGTAGCTTGCAGGCCACTAAAATAAATAAATCAAGAGGGGGAGTTTTCTTGGCATCAAAAATATTTCGAAAGCAGACAGTACGTGTTTGATAACAAAAACATAGTAGGCGTTTTTGGTATACCTAATTTCCTTATATCAACCCAAAGTTAACCAGTGCATTTTTGCAGACCTCCAGACATGGGTATGCTAAGTCTTTATGCACTCGACGAAAAAATGAATCAATTTACCCGTAAAAATAATTTTGTGTTAGCATCACCACAATCGGCGGGGACTTCAAATTTCCCAATGTGGATTGTGGAAGTAAGAGCGTTGAAACACATCCGTGAATGCAATTTTAGCTATACGTTAATATATCTGGTGACGAGAAACTCACTCCATCAAGCAGTACCCGCGCCAACTCGTGGAAATAATACATTGGACTTATTCCTTACGAACACTCCGGAGCGTATACTAAGTGTACATATTGACGTGGGATTGAGCGATCATAAATCCGTGAATATTAGCTTCAATACAGAAATTATACAGATTATTAAACCAAAACGAAACATTTATTTCTACCAGATCATCATCATTACTACCAGAGTTCAAAAGGAGAGTACGCCTGTAATTCTAACGCAAAAAGTATTCTCATTGTTCCTCAACATAAGACGAGGTGGATATCACAGACGTCCCAAAAAAATTTGCTAAGACAAACCGAGAGTCGAGGTGGCAAAACAATGACGATGGGAAAAAGTTTATAATGAAGGGAGTGTTACACTCGGGAGTGGAACGAGCGGGCGAGAACATATATTCGATGAAGCACAGGCAGTTGATGGAGAAACACAATTTAAAAAAATTAAATCTAAAAGAAATTTTGTCGTGCCATACGTGAATTTAAAAGTAAAATATTATGCGAGTACTTAGACAATGCCCTTAAAGCGTTCGGGTCATACGTCAGGGAATGAGCGAACTGCTAAAGGGTTATAGTACTCATTCACACTGATAGCGAGGCAATAGCTATTGCTCTCAATAAATTGTCCCAAGTATTTTCACAAATTATATTGCCGCCGAGGATTTCCCAGATAGTCTACATACCGAACAATTGGCTACTGGAACATTGGACTGACAAAGAATTATCAAATTGCTACAACCCACTAGGTTAGGACGTTAACACAATTACCTCCTACTATCATTAATGAAGATAATATAACCAATTAATGTTAATGAACCTTATTTAGAATCTTTAGAACATGAAAAGCGACGTAAAAGACCATAACAAATAGCTATTGAAGTGCCGTTTGACATTCAACCGTGCCCTACCTCGTAGTAATACTTCAGAAATCCCCCATCGAGTGCCAAGTCACTAAGAACTGGAATATCGCCAAGAAAACGCATATTTTTAATAGTGGTGACAGGAAGGATCCCAGTAATTAAGACCTAATTTCTCGTATCTATTTGTTTCAAAATGTTGGACACATAATTGTCCGTGCGATACATAATTATGATAATTCAGACATGACTTACATGTCGAGAGACAGAGAGGGAGTGATGGGCAATTGGATTTGATTTTTTTTAATATCAAAAGGCATTTAATAAGGTTCCCCATGGTAAACTAATTCATCAAGTAAATCTGGCATCAGTGAAAGCGCAGCGCATATTAGATGTAAGACTTATGTCAGAACGAGAAGAAAGGTAAGTTATTACCGGCGCTATTTCTGAAACGGTACGGGTGACCTCTAAGGTACCTCAAGGAAGTGTGTTCACATTTCTCCTTTCATTGATTTTGACAAAACTTTTGAACGACGAAGTGAAGAGTCCGATTATCATGCTCGCAGATAACTTGGTGATTTATAGAGAAGAGAATCAATTGATATTACCATAGGATCTCGATTGCGTATCTCGATATTGATGTATCAAATGGGGATTGAAACTAAATCATAACAAATGTTCTGTGGCCAATTTTATCAAAAATTACACCCATTTTATCACATAAACTTGGTGGATTTATTTTAGAAGTGGTTTATATGGTAAAAATATATGCATGCAGGTGTAACTGTCGCTGACGACTTAACATGTGACCTCTCAAGTTTTTCGTCGACATATTAGTACGTGTGTGTTTGTGGTTTTTCTTGCGTCAGAGTGTGCGTGACTGTGTTCGTATCCGCATGAGTGTGTGCTACAATGCAAATCTTTTCAAGGTTTTTAAGTGAATGCTTTTTACTTTTTTCTAATCATTTCCACATCTTTCCTCTCCCTTATCCCTTTCCATCTGGTGCTTGCACCAACTGCCATACACCATTTCGGTAGATCGCGGGGTATTTGTATCGATTTTTACGACTACATCAATACCCTGCAAGCTACCAAAAAGGTGTGTGGCAGGGGGTGCAGCACCAGGAGGAAAGGGTAAGGGATGAAGGGGTTAGGGTTTCTCCAATGGAAGGGGAAAGGTGGGGGGAACCTGCAAAAAAAATTATAAATATACTAATATAACCATGCGCAGTCACTACCTTGTAGGCAAATACTTATTATGTCGAGCCGACTAGTGGGGGAATTCGATTACAAGCATTCTAGTGTCTTATTGTTCTTGGAAAAAATTACCATTTAAACCTGTCAGTCTTGCAGTCTATCTCTCTAATCTCATATTTGCGATCCCTCCGCCCGTAATACGTTGGGGTTGTATTATGTCCTTGATGTCATCGGAAAAGGACCAATCTTTAAATGTTTTTAATACGTTTAATCTATATTGTGAACGCCGCTGTTTAAGGGAATCCCAGCCTAAATTTTCTAGCAAAGTAGTCACGCTACTGTGTTGGTCATAACAATTTTTGACAAATCTCCGCTGAACTCGATCTAATTCCGAAATCATATTTATCTCTTGAGGATTCCATATACTGGCAGCATACTCTAGGTGGGGCCTGACTAGGGCAAGATAACATCGTTGCTTCACATTTTCATCACATTTACCCAGCACTCTTTTTACACATTTACCCACTCTTTTTACAAATCCCAATTTTTTTATTAGCACGACCGCATATTTCTCGTATGTGCTTTCCCCAGGACAGATCGTGAGTAATTGTTACACCCAAGTATTTAAAGGAATCTACCCTCGGGATTTCTGTTAGCTTCATTTTGTAACTAAATTGGGGGGTGTTACTCTTTTCCCAAAAAATTATTATTATGCATTTTTCAAATTTAATTCCAATTGCCATGTATCGCACCAAGTCTGAATTGCATTTAGGTCGTTAGGTAACGTGACTCTGTCTTCGGGACTTCGAATGTCCCCGTAAATCACCGCATCGTCAGCTAAAAGACGGAGCCTGCAATCAACCATGGTACTGAGGTCATTTATGTAATTAAGAAACAAGAGGAGGCCTATGACACTTCCTTGTGGTACACCCGACGTGACCTTGACACTATCGGATGATACACCGTCCAGGACGACTGTTTGAACGCGATTTTTTAAAAATTGTCTAAACCAGCATATAATACTCCCGTGTATTCCATAAGTTTCCAACTTCGCAAGTAACTTGCAATGAGGGACTTTATCAAAAGCTTTTTTAAAAATCTAGTAATATCGCATCAACTGGAATATTACTTTCACCGGAATGCATTATATCATGAACAAAGAGTGCGAGCTGAGTTTCGCAGGATCTACCTTTACGGAACCCGTGTTGGTTATCAATCAATAAATCTTGGCTATCGAGGTACCTCATTGGCTGCAGAAATGTTTTCGGGAGGTTCTCTGGTATATTCTGGGAGCGTTTTTTGAAAACACTGTGGAATAATGAGTTTAATATGTTGGCTTTATCTAAACTACTTGTTACTTTATCCCTTTTTTCGTTGTTCAATGAATTTACGGTGGACTTTTTTCCCTGCACTTCCCTGGCGTAGGACCAAAACATCTTTGGGCAATTGTTTAAATGTTCACCTAATTCTTTCCTTTTGAATTCCGCTAGCGCCTTCCGGAAGGTCTTCTTGGCAGTGGACCTAGATGCTTTGTACTTCTGAATGGTTTCGTTGATTTTATCAAGGAAGGAATCTTTAACCGCGTTTTTCATTCTGGCACGGCCAACCCTTTGCCGTCTTAGTTATTTTCGTACTTCAGAGTTGTACCAACGGATTTAGACGTAAAAGCGATGGTTACAGATCAATTAAGAGTGGGGGATGGGAGACTTCATAGAATGGCCTTAGCACGGACAAGGGAAATGAAAAGTAGAGTGAGTGTTGGGCAAGGGAGTTGAAGAATTGCAGTGGAGTGACCCCACCAATCTGTCGGCTATGCCAGTGACACCGACAAGGTGTCAACGGGCTTGTGCGGCTTGGCGCTTGGCTTTGTAGTGGGCTTATTTTCGACTGAGAAAAGTTGATACTCTCTTTTTCAGCTCGCCATTACATTATATAATCTTTCCTATCAAAAAGTCCTCTAGTTTTCTGAAGAGATGAATAACAGGAGGAACCACGTCCGGGCTATAAGGTGCAAGTTTGAAAATTTCCAATATCAATTTTTAGATAACTCATATTTTTTCCTACCACCTTGAGCCCTGCTATTGTCGTGAGGAGTGACACCGCTAGACAACAGACCTCGCCGTTGGTTTTGAGTCGCCCGCCGTAATGTCATAGTACGAGGCATGAGATCAATGAGCAGCGCACCTTGTTAATCCTAGGAAACGGGGGCCCTGAGTGCCCGGATACATGCTGCCGTCTTATTTTTTTTATTTGGTTGGTAAAAGGACGTGATGCCACAACGCTGATTTTCGTTAACTCTCAAATATTGCCTTTTTAAATCCATGTTTCGTCTCTAGTGACTATTTGAGCCAAGAAAGAAACTCCGTTGTCAGAATAACGCTCCAGAGCATTCATTGCTGCACTCATTTAGGCTTAGATTGAGTGTACATCTACATATACATAATACCCCGCAAGCCGCCGCAAGGGCGTGTGGCGGGGGGTGTTAGGTCACCAACAGTAAAAAGGAACAATACCACATGCAAAACAACAACGTGGAAAATTACACCCACAGCGGTGCACACACTCAAGCTCATCAGTTCGGCCGTAATATTAGACGGGCGCCCCGAACGCCCGTCATCGTGAACGTTCTCCCTGCCAGGTTAAAGTTAAGACTCCAGCGCCGAACGGGTTACTCATCAATGATATTTTTTCCATAAACCTAATTTGATTGACGTTGAATATTACATGGTCACACATTTCTTGCTTTGAGAAATCTGATTTCCAATTCCAATGCCCTTCCCGAATCCACAAGTGACGGCGTTTTCATTTCTTAAACGTTGACAAACACTCACTGAAACAACAAAAAAAGATGAAAGTGATTCGAAACTTAACGCACAGTAAGCAGACAAATAAGTAAAGTCGTATGAGTCTTTACAAGCGCCTTTACTCTCGTCGTAAGAGCTCCTTTCGGCGCAAACGGGCACCACTTCCCTGACGGCCCTCATGCAATCAAACCCTTCATCAACTCGGAGAGCTTCCTTGGGAAAGGATGCAGATTTGGACTATAATTTTGTTGTTAAGAAAGACAATTGAATTTGAAAAGGAATACCAGGTTCAGACAAGTGCCAAAGGGGAAAACTTGAATATTTAATGGATACGATAATGAAGGAAATATATAATCATATTGAGTAAATAAAAATAAAATATACACATGTAATAAAACGGGTAATTATTGAAAACATTATGCATAAAGTATTCTTGAAAACTGAAGTACTTGTTGCCAAAAATTACGTTTAAATTAGGTCTTTGATGGCCTCGAATGCTTTAGGTTATACTCTCATTTTTTTCCCCAGCTGACATCGCTTCACTTAAACTTTTTTTTCACTAAGTGGATAAAAGTTCTAACTCGAATCTTGAAATTGCACTCCTGATTTATTTTTTGAAGCAAATAATAGCTCTTTTTGGAGCAGTTTTGCGGTTTCAAATTCAACAGATTTTATGGACCTCTCGTTGTCACTTCGCAGTCCGCATACATTGTAAATATTTCGACGTCTCGCATATAATGTATCGAAGAGGTAATTTTGTATAAAATATAGAATGCATTTTGCGTTCCCAAAAGGGGAAATTGGCGCACGGGTCAATTTGTAGTTGGTCGTAGAGGTATTCTCATTCTGTTTTTTGCACAGACCTGCGAATGAATGATTTTCCGTCCGTGGTCCAAGTTCTGCTAGAGATTTTATTCTGGCTGTGGAAAAACCATTGACAATGGAAGCGCTTGCTCACTCGAAAAAAAAATCTCTAAAATGCCTCTCCAAATGTAAGGACGTGACGCGGTCAAACGGGGAAATTTTACAAACCGAATAATTAACCGCGAATATGCTTGTCGAGAAATAGTCTCAAGGTTTTATATTTGAGTTGAAAAATATTAATTGTGTACAAATCGTTAGTATTTTGATATTAGTATTCCTCTGATCTAGCGCTACGATTTAAATAAAATGAATAAATTTATATCCTAAAAACATAAAAAGAATAGACACGTCAACTTAAAACCGTGAATATAATGACTGAATACGATATGAATGGTTTTACGATAAGGGTTACATATTTTACGTTTTATGATGTTATTTTTTTCCAAAGTCGGTAAATAGTTTTTGTCTCGAAGGAAACGTTCTGGAGAAAGAGAAGAAAGTGATTTTCTAAAACTATTTCTCTCCCATCGAGAATAAAGGATCGAGATTTAAAGAGGAATAGTCTCGAGGCGAAAAAGGGAGGCGAAAAATACTGAGAGCCTTTCAAGGGTTAGTATCGAGAACAAAGGGCAAGAAGGCAGTCAACGCAAGGAATGGGAAAGCATATGTAGATACGACTGGAAGAAGAAAATGAAAAATTTGACGTAAAGGAATCAACACGTGAATGGCCCATTATTTTGTGCATGAGAAACAGAGTCGATCAGAAAGAATGAGGAATGATAGTGAATAAAAACGAGAGAAGAGCAGCAAACATGAAACTTTCCGAAAAAGGAACATTGACGGTGGTGAACTTTTCCCAAAATCCTTTTTAATATACAGAACAGATAAAATAGAATCAGCTAAATACAGATCAAATAGAATCGAAGGCGGTGTCTTTAATGTAGCTTAAAATTCTTGCGCTAGCAGTGCTGAGGTAATTCCAGGCGATGGTTTGGAAAGCGTTTGGTGTTCAGTTAAAAGTCCGCGATCCAAAAGAATTTATGCATGCGCATTTTACAGACCACCAGTCGATAGAGACAATTCAATAATAGAATACGATCAGTAAATCAAATGTTTATCATCCCTACACAATGATCGCTTCGCTATAATCGGTGAATCATATCTATTGACTGGAGCGCATATAACTTTAAAACGGAGGGGTAAAGACAGAGACACCTGCGAATCGCTCTTGAATTCTTTTACGTTGAACTCATTGTATTAACTTGTCACTTCACCAACTAGGGGCGACAATATTCTTTATTTTTTAGCAATAAATATTGCAGAAAAAGTCTTAAACTATAGAAGGAATCATTGACTAAGAGATTTCAATGTCCCATCTATTGACTGGAATACATATAGTGTTAAAACGGGGGTAAAGGCAAAGATATCTGCAAATCGCTATTGACTTATTTTACTTTGAACTCCTCGGAAACATTTACCTCAGAAAAAAAGGTATTCCCTCCTGAACGCCTTGTACATCGGGAATACTGAAATGAAATTTGTGGCCTCAATTGGATGCTGAAGCGTTCGCGGTCTCACCAGACTAAAACACGTACGGGGAATGTGTGGACAGGCTAGCAAGGAGTTGGGATTTGTTGGAGTACTGGGTGGGTGTAATGGGGGCATCGGGGAGAGGTGTTCTCTTTCGCTGGTTAGGCCTCATTTAGAATATTCTCCAAGTATATGGGATACCCACGAAGTTGGATTGATTGCCAAATTGGATCGCGTGGAGCGTAGAGGATCTAGATGTGTATAACGTTGTTATGATAAACTTAGTAGCGCATCCATAATATTAGAGCAACTAGGCTAGGAATCACTCACGGGGCAAAATTTAATTACAGATAAAATCTCTTGCATAAATTTGAAGGACATCTCTTGAGCAGTGATGTTGAAAATGAATTATTAGTCCCATCATACTACGGTAGGATGGATCATGTCAATACTATTAGAGAGTTCAAGTGTACGACAGATAAATTTAAAGTGTCGTATTCGCGAACGATGAGGGATCAGAAAAACATTGTTCGACCGCCTTAGGGCCATATATGCGTAAAAATTAGTCTGGTAAATTCACCCCCTGCCACACACCAAAGCGGTGGCTTGCAAGGTACTAAGATAAATAAATAAACCTTCGCACTGATGAAATAATTAATGGATTTTCGAGCAAGTTTTTCTTCGAATGAATAGATAACAAACATCGAGAATACCTAGAACGAGGGGAGAATATTTGTATTTTAGGCATTGGGATAGATATTCTTTCACCTGAGCTCACACTACTCAATATTGGTTTGTAAATTCAGTTGAAATGGTGATTACTGAGTTGGAGTTTTTAACCCAACCCATGTAAGCCATTTATATCAATGGCGCCGAATGAAGCTCTTCTAAAACTACAAGCAGAATGCAATTCATTTCAAAAGACATGCTTAGGTTTATTTTCCTCTCGTAATGTCATGGGTACATTCGTTTTAGCAAATTAATCCTTAAGTGATGGGAGTTCCCTTTCTGCAAAATTCGGACAAGATAATCCATTAGTTAACATTAATAGATAGTGAGTGAAACTGAAAAAGTAATCACAAATGATAATTTAATGGGGGCTTTATTGTTCAAAGTTTAAAGCAGATAATTTTGAAAGGCGGGTAAGCGTGAGGTACAAATGCCTTGATATAGCTGTTGGAAAGGAAAATAATGCTATGGGAATTTTCTACGTACAATGTCATTTACACCTCTTTGGAAAAAAGGATATCAGTCAAATAATAATATGCTAAACGACTCTGCCATGCGTAGTTATATTAAATGAATTTCAAAATATTAAAATAAATACTAGTCGCTCATCGCACATACACATGATAAAAGCTTAGATTTAAATAATATGATACAAATAGAAAATTTTGGATTTCCATTACTGTCTTCATTAATTCGGCGGAAAAATTCATTAGCTCAAATCTTACTAAAAATACGTAATTAGTAATGAAATTCCTCGCTGGCACCCAATAAAGATGCCCTACCAGGAGCATTAATTTTGGAGGTAATGATTAATACCCTAAGGGTTTTCACCAATCGGTGGTCATTTAGTTTAAATTGTATCATATCATCCCTTTTCTCTTTTTGCCGTTACGATTATTAATGAATGGTACAATATAATCGTCCAAGGAATAATGTAACTAATAATTACGGATGATTTATATTTTCAGTATTGTAAACGATCGATTGCATAAATAATGAAATAAAAAATTATAATTTAATGCTTTTATATCCATAAATAAATTTTTCAAATTGATAAAAGTTCATTACATAGATTTGAGACGAATGTTATTTTGGACGAAAACCAAATTATTTGAAAAGTTGTTTCGACTCAGTTGAAGTGCTGTAAGTATACTAGCAGCTTACCACTTTATCCCTCCGTGGACACCTTTGAAGAACGGATGAAAAGTTACTTACACGGTGCATTTTGTGAGCGAGTTGATTCAGCAACCGATCGGTACCTTGGCCTCCGGCGACCGCCCTCCACAGTCGTTCGCATTCGACCACACTGGGGGTTCAAAGGGTGCAAGGGCACAAGGAGAGAGAGTTCGAGGGGTTGAGGGGAACCCCTCCTTTCCTCCTCTCGTGGGATACCTACCTAAGACGGATGCAGAGCGTCTCCCGTGGGAGGCGCCAGTCGTCAGCGATGGACCTCCCGCCTCCACCCCATGTCCTCATGGTCAAATCGGATCGATATCGTATCGAGTGGTCATGCACAAATGCGGTCAACCTTTGCGAATACATTTCGACTTACCCCGTCCGCCATTTCAGTAAGCATGACCGCCTACATTTTTCTGTCAAGCGATTATACCCCTCCTTCATTCTACTTAGTTTATATTTTTTCTATCTTCTGAAAACTTCACTCTGCTTCTCACACTTCTTCACTTCACTATATATAAGTTAAGTTACAATGTCTTGTAAACGAAAGAGAGAGGAAAAAGATAAAATACTATAGCCAATAAATTAAACAGGAATTTAAAGCTATTCGCATTTATAACATATTTTAGAGTACCAAAGATAAATGTTTTTTTTCATCTTGCATCTCTTCCTTATTACTATCAACATTTCAATCATATAAATTACATATTCATAATAGAAACGAAGACTACTACAATTTTCCCATAAATAAAAGTTAATTCACGGCTAGTTTCGATTTTAATAATGTAATGTATCGAAACTAGTCGTCTATAAACTTTTTTTCAATGGACAGTTGTAGGAGTCTTCGTCTCTGTTATTTAAACCATAATTCGGAGAGTCGCTTTCTCGTGTTTACACGTAAACGTTTTAGTTCGAATGAAACGCAAATATAATAACAATCTCCAAGGTGTTTAATGAAGATGGGAAATGACTGCTGGCCAAAGTAACGTATCCTTCATCAAAGTATTAAGTACAGCCCACGTAAAGAGATTTTATACTACTTTCCCCAAAATTTCAGGACTTTTAAGGAATAATAATATGGAAAAGTATATTTTATTTGGGAATTCGGATTCGCAGGAAAAACACGAATATTCTCATTCGGAGACTTTCAAAGCAGTCAAACACATTTATTCCCTTATCCCCGAGTGGGAGGGATGCGGGTTCGGATTAAACGCGCATTAAGAAAAGCATGCGGATTTCATCCCATCCGAAGCGAGGGCCATTCATATCAGGAAGCAATGCGGCCACAAAGAGTTAAAACACTGCGATTTAAAAAAAAGAAAACAAGTTTAATCCGTTAATAAAACTTCTGGCGAAAGAATAGAGCAGCAACAGGTATCCAGCATCACCTTGGAATTCATCAGGTGAAATATTTATAGCCTCTTGGCCGCCGCGGCGGCGCAAGGCGACGACGCCCTCCGCAGTTTAAGGAGCCTCCCGCGCGCGTTCATCACTTAAGACATCATTAATTAATGAACTACTCGCTCACCTCTTTCAACTCCTCACCACGAGGACGCCGCGCGTGGATTTTTCTTACCGTCACCTACACTATACATTTTCCTGTATAATGTAGTATCGCAAACGACAGTCTCCGGGCTCTTACCTGAGTGGATTGTTGATTCCGAATGCTTGGAATGATATAAAACGACTGCGCACTCCCAGGATTTCCTTAAAAATTCACCTCATACCCTTTGGAACATGTCCAAACATCGACCCTATTGAGTTTCCAACCCCGTACTGCATTCAGGAGGTGTTACTATATGTACAATTCCCAGGAAGCTATGAATGGACGAATATTTGAAATTTCAGCATATCATACGCTGGAATAATCACGGGTATTTTTACTTTACTCCCTTTTCCCTGACTGCTATTCGCAATATATTAGACTTTTTTGTACCCTGCAAGCAATGTTATTCTGAACCCTTATCGCTCGTGGAAAAAAGACACTTAATCTATCTGTTGTACACTTAATCTCTCTAACTTCATTAACGTTATCTCTCCTACCTTGGAACGATGGGGGTATTAACACATTTTCAACATCACTGCTGGAGAGATTCCCTTTCAATTCCTGAAAGAGCTTCAATCTGTAATTTAACCTTCGCTCCGTGGGTGGATCCCAGCCTAGATGCCCTAATATTTTGGATACGCTACTAAGTTTATCATTAGAATGTTTTACAAATCTAGCTCCTATACGCTGCACGCGAACCAATTTGGCAATCAATCTAACTTCGTGACGATCGCATATACTTGCTGCATATTCTAAATGAGGCCTAACCAGAGAAATATAACATTTCTCTTTCATCTTTTTATCACATTTACCAAGCACTCTTCTAATAAATCATGATTTTTTGTTAGCTTGCCCACATATTCCCCGTAGGTGTTTACCCCAAGAGAGGTCATCGGTAAGAGTGATGCCAAGATATTTTATAAATTATGAATTCGTTAATTTGATGATTTTAATGAAGTAAGGAATTTGGAGGAGAAAATTTTATTTCTAGTTGGTAATAACAAAACATGTTTTAAGATTGAATTCTAAATGCCGTTCGTTGCACCATTCCTGAATAGCCTTTATTAGGAAACGCATTTCTATCGCGCTAGATATTTTTATCGGCAAACGGACGAATCATATTCTTGACTATGCTAGGTCATTGAAATACATATATTATGAATACAAGCGAACCTAAAACTCTTCTCTGTGGGCACCCAAAATGACCTCCACTCTATTATAATCCGTACAATCACTAATGATCAATTGCGAGCGGTATTTAAGAATAATCTGATCTGGTATGTAGCATTATGGAATATCCCAAATATTTTAACTTTTTAATTAAAATTTCATAGGACAACTAGCCACTTCCCACCTTACTTAGGAAAAAACACTCAGCCATTTTAAATCAACATAAATTTACTTCGATTGGTTTTGATGCAACGCATCATCGTCCGGTAGCAGTAAATTTATATTTGTGTGAAATAAGTAAGGGTTTTTTCTTTCCTACGCATCACGAAGGAGTTCCACAAAGTTATGTCATCCACGATTTCATACTTTTCACCTTGCCACACTTCACTGTGCTAAATAAAAGAACATACATCATCATCTGTTCACTAAATGTATTACTTCACTGTACATATGTAATTAACACTCCAGTTTACCCAACTGTCTTTCCATCTCGCCTCGCAGAGGCCCCAAATATTTCCCTTGCCATACACCCTAGAGTTGGCTTGCAGGATACTAAAATGCGTATAACAATATATTTATATCCTTTCTTTCCCTACTTCTGCTTTATATTTTCTAATTTTGCCCTCTTCAACCTAGGCAAATCTTTCAAATCACCTCTGCTCATCAGTTCGATCTTCTTGTCCGTCTTTGCTCCTGTCAATTTTGCTCAGCCAGGATTTTATTTGCTTTGGATTTCGTTGCCTTGCCACTCCCGCTGCCTGGGCCGGTTGTCTTAGTTGGTCACCAGTCCCTGAGTAGTTGCCAGGTCTGATGTGCTGTCATGGGGGAGGTAGTTTCCCGTTTTATTAATGTTTTTAAGGGATGTAACATGAAAGTCTCTCGCGCCTGACATCTTGGAGAACATATATTCATAAAATCTTGCGGCCTCTTTGAAGGAGGCTTTTATCGTTTGCTAGAGTTATCTGAATTAGAAGTGGCGTAAATTTGATCTATCACCCATCCTCCTTCCTGTTTTGGAGATCTGATCTGGTGAGGGAAGTCGGTTTAAAATTTATATCCTTATTAATCGCTTTAATCAGTGGTAGTCAGAGGTGATTGAAATGTCTTGAGGCCCTTGACTCCACTCCCACAAACATCATCGATTATATATTTTCTACAAAGTAACAAACATGAACTCCGCTATCATAATAATTTTTATTTGCCTTGAGTCAGTTTTATAATTCTATTCGCTTAGGAAAACCAAAATTTGTTTCAATTCCCGAAGCGTAATCCATGATTTGTGGAGGTAATATCAGGAATATTTTTTAAAAGACCAGACCATGATTTCCCCTAATCGAATGCCTGGCTGCCCATAACTGTAAAACATTAAGTTTGGAGCCCTAATCCTACCGAAGTTCTTGCGTTGAGCGAAATATATATCACTTACCTCGAAGATATCTCATTTGAAGGGCACAGACGTTAGTATGTCACCGAAGTGGTCCCAGATTTCATTTCGCGATGGGAGAGCGCCTTCGAAACTCATTCCCCTCTCGTGGCCTTCGACCACACCCACACGTCACCTCCCTCGGACGAGGTCGAGCCGGATCGAGATCGGCTCGTGGAGTCAATTGAATTTCCCGCCACGGCGGACTTGGCTCGACGAGAAGCGAGGGGGCGAGGCCGCAGTTAACATTTTGGGGGTGAAGTGGGGGAGGTGGGGAAGGTCAGGGGGTTGAGGGATGGAGACGGGGGAGTGGAGAGAAGGGTTGGAAAGGAGCAAGGGAAAGGGGGGAGGGGTGAGAAGCGACCTTCTTGGGAGAGGAGTAAGCGAGACGAGGGCCCCCGACCTCCTTGGGGTGGGGAGAGACCGTCGTCTCAAGGGGCGAAACTCTCTCCTTGGCCGGGAGGAGAGGGGCGGGCGGGCCACCTGCTCATCGCAAGGGTCATTAGAACTAATAGAAGTACAAGGAAGAAGGACCCGCCCGGGTGGGACGCTGCATTGGGGGCCACCCTCTCCGTCGACCAGCCCCGAACGTGACCTGACCGCCGAGGGGGTCGCTGGAAGAAAAGTCTGGGGCGTCAAAGGCGAGAAGTTGAATGAGAGGGGGTGAGAGTTCACGCTCGGATTAACTATCGGATAGCTTGTGTTAGCGCGAAGGCGGGGCGGGAAAGGGTCGAAATTCACCCTCGTTTGTGTTCCATCCTTCCTTCTCCCTGGGGTCGTTTTGCGGTCTCGTCTGCTAAGGTTCGCCGCAGGGGTGCGGTCAGTTGACCGGAATGGCAGCGCGTGCCCAGTCTCGCTCCGCCGTCCACAACAGGATAATGGCATGCGGAGGCTGGCTCACCGCGAGAAAGCGACGGGCATAAGAACGTCTCTTATTTACTCCGCCGCCGCATTCCCTCGACGTAAACTTAACTAGAAATGATGTTTTCTTTATTTCAAGCATATGAGAAAAGGATGTTGCAACCTCTTTGAAAATGTGTTCGTCGATTAAATCCTACAATGAGGTTAATTGCTCTGTCGATTAAAAGTAAAAGAGTAATTGTAATAGCGAGCTGCGTCTCTTACCCGGATCAGACTGTTAAATTTATAGCATATTAAAATGTCCTTTTAGTCGCAAAGAGCGTATTTAGATGTTAAAATAATCTAAATCAATAATAGCGAGAGTAGTTTGAGACAAATTGAGAATCGACATTTGAGTACCGCTAAGGAACTTCGTCGTTCAACGGAACAACCCTCACTTACGCTTAAAAATTCGAGTTCCCTTCTTGGTTTTGCCCTTTCCAGAGGCCATGCCTGCAATCAACTTCAGAAAAAGTACTATTGAAATGAAACGCTATGCTTGAGCTCATTACGCCAGAGAAATAAACAAATAATTCAAAATCCTAAAATCACTCACGCTGCAGAGTTTGAGAGTTCATTTTCATTCGTATTGACACAAATGACATTTTATTTCTTGAAAATACCAGGACATTTTTAAGGACTTCTAAAATTCAAGGGAAATATAATGTCGAAAATCTATATTATCCACCATTATATTACTCTAAGTATTATTATTAAATTTCATAATAATAAAAAAACCAAAAGCTGAATTGACCACTGGGAAAACTAAAAGAGGAAATTTACTGAAAGACATTTTAGCAACAAATGGGAGAAGTGCCTCGTAGGTATAAAGGGAAATAAATTAAGAATTAAATAATCATGACCCCGTCGCGGCACTTCCATTTATTCAATTTACTTGAAAATATAATTATTCTTCCGTTACGATGAGTTTTGGATGGACACAAACCTCACACTATTGCTTTTCTTGGTCTCGACTGGCAAAACTGAATTTGACTCCCGCACTACAAAATAAACCCTTCAACTCCTCATGCATGGTATCTCCCTTGATTGCGTCCATGATGTTTCTCATCTATATTTGGTTACGGAAAACAAAGAAATTCTAAGTGAGATATTATTTCCGGAGGCATAAAGGTCCTAGAAGGAGATGCCACTATTTTGCTTAATTTCACAATTTTTAAACGCTGATCGAAAAGAAGCAGAGACGTCTTCGCGACACTGCAGCACAGTACATCATGTCGCTGCCTATGTAGTTTCATTATGTATTATTTGTACATTTCACTATTCCTGTTTGTGTTGTTTATGTTTCGTTTAGAAGTGCATGAAAAATACAGGATAACTAATCTTTCATGAATAAAATTAAATAATTGGACTACAAAACAATGTGTTGGGGTTTCTCCAAGTCTAAGAAATGGAAAGTTGCCATGTCATTATTAATTTGAGATATATACATTTGTATAACCCACAAAACATATAATGCGAACAATAAAGAAAAAGCAAGGCATCTTAGTTGGGACATATATATTACACAGAACTTGATTTTCAATCTTATAACAAATAAAGAAAAGTGAGAACGGAAGATGATTAGAATATCGGCTGGTGAAGGTTAGGAAAAATACTGAAATGAAAGTAGGGACTACGGATGGAATGATAAGTGAGGCAATGGTCCAGTTAAAGAAACCGATTCGTCAAACATGATGGAGAAGAATTTTGGTTGCCCGAAATTTCAACGTGAGCGGTCTACGTCTCCGCACACACTGCTGTCATCGCCAAAGCCAAGGGGTGAAAACTCCGCCGCCGTTGCAGCTTGTGATTGAATGGTGAGTGCTAGGGGAGGGCGGCGAAGAGAGGGATTGTTATAGCTGCGCGTCCGCCCGGGAAATAGGGCGAAAGAGGGGGAGTGCGAAGGCAATTGATGGGTTGCCGCGAGGTTAGCATTCCGACATAGTTCACCCTGGTAATTGGTGTCGAGCGTGAACCCTCGCGATATGACGGCCCTGGGTGAAGGAATTACGCCTTACGACGCCCAAGGAAGAGATCCTCAGAACGGTGGAAAGGAGGGGGAGGGGGCGAAGGCAAGGGATTTGGGGGGGGGGTCCTCCGGCAGCAGTGAGCCGTTGCGGTTGAAGCAAATGGAACAAGAATTGTCCTTGGCGAAGAAAAATATAACTCCCTTTTTATGACGCACTGGAATTCACACCCATTCACGCATTAAGACGCTCGAGTCCCGAATAAAACCCCGGAGACAATTACTCTTGTCCTAAAGCTAAATACCCTCAGATTAGACCAGCCGAATGAAATGGGAAATAGACCCGACATTTCAGAATTTAAGTTCCTTCCCTTTAACGATATGCCATCACTCCAAGATAAAGCGCTCTAATCTATGCACGTCCTACCATTTGAAAGACGCCGTGAGGGCGTGTGGTGGGGGCTGTTAGGTCGTCAGCCATCAAACCAATTGTTTGTTTATGACTAATGGGTTTCGGATAAAGAAAATGCTCGTAAATAATGTTCCTATTGTTCTGGCCTCGAATGTGCGATGGAAAGTGATTGCATTTATCAAACCTAGTTGATTTCCCACGGCCTTCTTCTGTGTTTCGCCTACCAAGTTATGCGACGCTGACATAATTCTTTCTCACTCTGAGTCAAACTTCATGATTCCAAAATTAAAATATCGCCTAAAATTTTGATGTTTCCTGGGTCAGCCATCCCATGGTCTTGCTGACACTTTCAATGTGATCATAATTATTCCTCACGAAATATAGTAGGCAGTTTTTTTGCCCTGTTTAATTCCGAAATCAATGTCTCATTTGAAGGGTTCTAAGAATTCTAGTTGTTTTTAGAGTGTCACCCACGGACCGGGTTTTAAATTTTTTAACCTATTATTTGTCAATTATTTGTTCGGTGGATTTTGGTTTTAATAATAACGCTACAAGCACTTGCTATTTACCGAATTTCCTCATTTTCGGTTCGATAATAGTGTGATTCCAAAGTATTTTACTCGTTCTTGGACCTTAATCTGCTCTTGACCCTTCTTGTTCTCTATGTGTAAGAATATTGAGTTGTGAATATTATTTAAAACATAATTGGAACTCCCCCATGCCTTCCACCAAACACTGATATTGTTAGAATCGCTTGAAAGTGCCTCGCAGCCTGATTTGTCATTTACATCGAAGTAGATTATCGACACTTCAACGAATACTTTTACTCCGCAGGTTATCATAAAATGAATGTTGTTACTGAAAATGAATAAAAAAGAAAGTAACAGATTACGCTGCCACGTGGCTTGCCAGCAGCTAATTTCACAAAGTAAGGACTAATGGAACACAATTCAAATTCCTCGTAATTCATGCCCAATGACCGCATTTTGTAATAGAGTTAATTTTGTATCGCTTGATTTGACGTATTTTTTAAGCCTAATATTGTACCATCTCCTTGCTTACTAGATTACTTTGACATGAGGACATCGTAAAGAATAACCCAAGTTATTTCCTTCAAGATCTACTCTTTGTTTGTGTGAGCGTGGCAAAAAACTATGATTTTCTGAGTAGGTCATGAAGTTTATCACACATATATGCTCATGAATTGCAGGAGATAACTACTTGTAATTATTTCGTAAGAAATCTGTCATTTCCTTCGTGAATATGACAAAAAACTTTTGCAATGTCTGATGTGCTATTATCGTTTTCAAATGTCTTTGGGCCTTAAGTATTGACCAGAGTTATTTGAGCGGGGAAAAACTTGCACCAGACTTTGCTGGAACCAATAAGAATGGTAGGGAGAAGGGTCTAGCGTCGCGAAATTCAATCGCTCTTAGACCTCTGATTGGCTTACTTTGTGAATCTGCATTTACTGTGTCTATTTTATTATTTTTCTAATCCTTTCCTCATGCTTTATTTTTTTGGTGTCTACGTAGCTTCTCTATTTTCATCTTCTAAATTCTTTCTTCAATAAATTAGTCTAGTTTTGCTTTACCTTTCCTTTCCTCGTTCTTGTTTCCCTATTCTCCTTGCCATTAGTATTTCATCTCTTCATGAAGATATTTTTCCAACGCTCATCAAGGATAGAATGTTTCAATAATTTATAAGCAAAATTTCATAAATGATTGTTAGGCTTTGCACTGTTTCCTGCCATCTACATTTACATCAATGTTTACCTCTACACATTATCCCGAAAGTCGCCGTAAGGGGGTGTGGCAGGAGGTGTTAGGGTTCCCCTCCCCACGTGTTTAAGCAAGCAGTCTCTTATCCACTTATTAATCTTTACATTAGTACCATAGCACCCTACTTTGTACGTTAATTTCCTGATAGGGATCTTACCGAATTTTTCCCCATAGTCTGCAAATAAAGATCGATTCGTATATTTACATCCTCCCTTTTCAGGTTTATGTTTTCAGGTAGATGTTCTACATAGTGACATGTTCTGCACACCACAATTGTCTAAATCCAGTTTTATTCCAGGCCTGTCTCTTGGTGTCCTTTTATTACCTTTCTTTTTTCTCTTCAATTCATCTCTAAATTTCAGTCTCCTTTTTTCCCCTCTATCTTTCCCTATCTCCTCTTCCCCAACCGCCACCCCTGGCCTGTTTCTTTTCACTTGTCCAATTTCATTTCATTTCCTCCTCCGAATAGCGCTCGTGTATGCTCTACGCCGGGCTAACACCGTTTAAAATCTCTTCTGTCTTTATTCCATTCATTCATATTATTATTTTTAACCTCCACAACTACTGGCATGACATGGCAATAATATTATTCTTTTGATCATCTTTTCTTATCCATTTGTATCTATTCTTAATTTATTGTTTAATTTTAATACATTAGTCTATTCACTTCGCCACTCATGTATTTATATTGCTTTATTTATTCCATTACAACAATTACAGAGTGTAAAAATCATTCGCCTAGACCGGGATACCGATCAAGACGAATGAGTTTTCCACTCTGATATTGTTGCATTGAAATGTACACATAAGTGGATGACTCCGTTTAAAGTTACTGTCGCAGCATCTTCAGTAGTTTCTTAGAATTTCTCTCTTCAAATTTTTTTAACATATCCATTCATAGCCAAGATTTATTTTGTCAGTTACCCTCAGAGTATCCTATTTTCTTCTTAGCTGTTCTTAACATGGTATTTTATAATACGTGTATCTTCCAATTTCTCATTTTCTCTCTTCCTTCAGTTATTGCTTTGGTAAGCATTTCACCTATTTTTCCTCCAAATAAGTTATCTAACTTTTCAGATTCTATTTTCGCAATTCCATTGACTTTCGAATTTCTTAAAATATTGCTTTAAGTCAATGACTCGTTCCTTGATACGTGTTAATATCTAAGTTATCTAACTTTTCAGATTCTATTTTCGCAATACCATTGACTTTCGAATTTCTTAAAATATTGCTTTAAGTCAATGACTCGTTCCTTGATACGTGTTAATATCTAAGTTATCTAACTTTTCAGATTCTATTTTCGCAATTCCATTGACTTTCGAATTTCTTAAAATATTGCTTTAAGTCAATGACTCGTTCCTTGATACGTGTTAACATCTAAAATAAGCCCCAGCTTTGAAAATAATGCATCTAAGGGTCAGGGGTCTTAATAATTTTACCATTGCGGCGTCACTGTGGTTACCGAAGGTAACTTTTTATATAGGTCAAGGGTTTGCTACTTAATGAGATGTTAGTAGAATATTACGAAGTAAGTTATTGAGTGGTAGTCTCCGTCGCAATGCGCACCCGAAATTCCACCCGACTACTATCGCAGGAGTTTGGCCAATCACTTTTAGAAGCGTGCTCCTATCTCCTAGCAACGGCGACACCCGATCGGTTCTGATTTCGCGCAAAGAGCCAATCCCAAAGAGATTTGTAAGTTAATATGGCGTTCTTCCTCATTCCATTGTTTTGCGAATAATAATGAACCAATAGTCAACTACTCCATAGTTTTTTTTCATGTACCCATGGACTATTCAATGACTTATTTTATGTCCCATCCAACAGGCCATTAAAGCCTGGATCGTCATATCATTGGAAATTATTATGACTCAATGTAGTTCCTACTTCCTTTATACCGCCTGAAATGCCTAGTCCAGCTTCCTCCCCTAACCTCCATCCAGTGTTCAGGATCATATTTCAAATCAGTATTCCCTGCAAATCACCGATCTCCGCTTATACACTTGTCTCTACCCAGTTTCTAAGCCGAAACTTGGATATATATATATATATATATATATATATATATATATATATATATATATATATATATAATGCAATATCATTGCAGTGCAATCTAAAAAAGCAGTTAAATAAACTTATAATTTTAAATTCATTGCCGAAGTTTGTATATGATGGGGTTTAGAGTGCGAGAGGGGATGGTTTGTGAGGGTAGAAGTAAATCAGAGGGGTGGAGAATTATAGGGGGGGGGGGTGCGGACAGGGATGGAGGGTAACGCAACCCAAATCTGCAGTTGTTTTGTTCTCATCGAGCGGCACAACCCCAGGGGGGCACTTTCCACAGGGGGGTGCGGTGGATGATGGCCTAATATCTATTCGAGAATCATGAAAAATATTCCATTTAGGGTAATTGCAATCCTTTTATGTCAATCAAATAACTCTCTCTTTGATGAGGTTGACTTGTAAACAAAACACTTCCATCGAATGAAATTTTGAGCTTTGAATTGCTGCCGCTGGTGGTTTATATGGTGCGAACACCATTCGTCCCTAATTACTCATTCAATTAATTTTCCCCGTCGAGGTGTTTTTTTCCACATAGCTAAAATCCCTCATGAGTGAACACATGACGTAACTTCGCTCCCTCTCGGCTCAGACAAAAAACTTGGTAAACTTTTCATTCGTGTTAACATCAAAATGACATGGCGACGTCATGGATATGGACAGGGCCAAATCCGTCGGACGTTTGAACACCAAAGCGGATATCTCACTTTTCGTTGGTTTAAGAGTTATAATTTTGCAATGTATTGTGCAATTCCTTCCCCATGGGTGGAGTAAACCTACGTCCATCATTGCAGGATTATTTGTTGTGAATCACTCTCAATAAATTCACAAATTAGGTTTTTCACAAAGATCAAAAAAATTGTTTTTAGGATAAAAAATTTGGCCACCTATTTTTTTTAATTTTACCATTTCAAAATTCTTAAAAAAAATTAATTGAGTCATATTGTAAATCTTGATCTGAATCATAAAAATATAAAGTAAAGTACACTCCTACATAGCGACATGTGGGGTAGTACTCCCCCGTCAGTCCGAAGCCTGATCCGGACGGATATGACATTGAAAGAATTGCCAAACATTACTAAAAAGAGTGGTCTAACTCATCACTATTGGTCTCTTACGAAAAACCCACACTTTTTCATGAAATTCCTTTTCGAAGGATTTTTTTTTCAGATTTTATATTGCTTTATGGATTGAGGGAGAGAGGATATAGCACATGTGGAGTTACCACAATTAGCTCTTCAATTGCGTGCTCAATCATCCGTAACTTCAAGTCCGTCTCAATGTTCAATCTCGATCAAGAGAAAGGGTTGTCCATTAAATCCACCGCCAGGCCACGCCGAGATGTCTTAAATACTCGCAATACGCAAAGACTCTTGAAATGACTTTGCATGTCCACGCCAAAATTTATTTAAACTAATTTCAAGTTATAATGTAAATGATGCGACCGAATTTTAGAATATCTCGCATACAAAGAGCTTCTTTAACCAGCTAAAGCACAATTAATGGCAATATAAATTCAACATCAGCCCTCTCAGCTGTGGAAACCTCATTGAATACCCCCTTTTAATTCTCATGAATAGATCATATTTGCACCTAATTTGAATCCACATGATTGCGTGTGAGGAAAGGAAATTTCGTCACGGTAATTCGAGAAGGTCCCTGCCGTAGTCTACGAACACGCGACCCGCCCATTGTGAAGAACGCCGCTGTCGGGGTTTCGAGATCCACCGCGGGTTCCTGGGGATGGCCGTGATATGGAAACCGTGGCAAGAGTGATGGGGAGGTGGAGAGGAGTGTCTGGCGGGTAAGTAGGAATCAGGCCGCAAACCCAGCATCGCGCGCAAGCAAGAAACGCAGGAGGGCACTTTTGCAGCGACGAATGAAAAGGGAAAGTTAATAATAAATAGTTTCAATTCCTTCCGATCTGACACCGGTCAGTTAATCAACGGCGACAGTGGCGTGGCCCGTATCCTCAGGGGGTCTTGTTGGGCATAGTGGCGGGGGGTCGGTGAAGAGGGTAGAGAAGGGATCTGGATGTGTGACTGAGTGAAGATTGGTGGAAGGAGATGAATGTGACGGGGACATTTTTGCTGCCGGCCCTGTTAACCGCCAGGGGATGCGATTTCCAGTGGCCTCGAGTCCCTTCGGAAAAGACGAGTGGCGGCGGAATTTCATCTTTCTCTCTCGAAGACAGAGATGCTTACCCCTCCCCTCTGCGAAGACCTCTCACCGCAGTGGAATATCACTTCCTTTGCCCCCCTTGTCCCCCTTGAGGAATCGCCGCCGGGGTGAAGGGAACCCCCGGTGGCCTCCGGCGTGGGGGTGTCAACGCGGCTACCCAGGGGCCCACGTGACCAAGGTGGAGCGTCGTGTCATCGATGATAAAGATGGGCAATAATCGGATAATTCGCAATAAACTTTGTGGTACAAAGTTGGGAACGCGTGATTGGAACAGTCCGATGGGGCATATTTATGTATATGCATTGTAGTTTGAAGGAACATCTCAAGGAAATAAATTCGTTTCCGGTCATCTCTAAAGCATCGCTTCGATGTCCAGGTATGTCGGAATAAATATTTTTTAAATTAAACTTGTAGTTAAAAAAATAAATTTAATAAAGTGAGCATACATAAAATCTTCCAATCATGCAACAATATAAAATATCGGAATAACCTGAATGATTTTCATAAAATTCGCTCTTCGAGGTATAATTGACAGTTATAATATTACATAAATATTAACAAACTATTCAAAATACAAGATATATCCCAAAAGTAGCTAAACAGAGTCAATTTAAAACAATTTATTGCAAAAATTGATACATCCACTCCAAATTCTTCAAAGTAGCACCCTTATACAGCCTCACAACGCTGCCAGCGGGTTATTCACGCATCGTAAGCTTTCTGGAAGGCGGAGGCAGGAATGCTGCTAAGCTCCCTCGTCACGACCTGCTGTATTACTTCCACCGAGCCGTTGTGACGTGCTTTCAGCACGAGTTTAGTTGTCTTTTTTTATGGGAGGCGATCGAAAGCTGAGGTCATTTGCGCCATTAGGGATGGACGGGAAAGGATGAAGGGTGGAGAGAAACCCGGCGTCGGCATTAGCATGCTCTTAACGAAAGGCGCCAAGGGGTCCGCAGTTTAACGTCCCATCCGACGGACGGCGTAATCACTCAAAATGCCCTCCTCAAAGCACCTCAAGTAGGGATCGGGACACCATAGAAAAATATCTGTCGTCGCTAAGACTCGAACCAAGGGCCTTTGAGTGGGAAGTTAGTACGTTAGCCACCGCACGCTCCCGATCCCCCCTTTTAGCACAAATATGAGGCGGGGTAAGAGGAAGAAGTCTGGCGGGGCATTATCAAAAAATTTGAATCCTCACTCACATAGCCGAGAAGCTCTCGGCAGATCCGCGTGCGAGTCCCATTTTGTTCGTCCGAGATCACTTGCGCCACCAACTTCACACATACCTTTCTCATGCCCATTTTTTCGTTCACAACTCAATTCACATCATTTTTAGGGATGCCAAGTTCATTGGAAACCTTGCGAACACTTAATCTTTGAGCCCTGTCCAACAAAGCCTTCAGTTTTGAAAGATTTGCGTTACCTTTTGAGGTCGAGGAGGTGTCCTGAACCTTTGGCACTTTCAACATCTTCTCCACCCTCCTGAAACAACTTTTGCCACTCAAAAACACCCGATCTACCAACGGCGTTATCAGCATAAGCTGCCATGAGCATGTAATGAGTCTCGCTCCCGTTTTGCCCAATTTCACGCAAAATTTGATGGTACAGGCTTTTCCAAAACTGTATAGTGACGGAGCGTGATGAGGTCACGTTAAAGAGATTTCACAAACGAACGATCCGAACTCCGAGAAGGCTGAGAGCCGACTACCACCGGCATCCAGCCTTTCTTAAAACATCCTTTCCTCGAATCCAACTCGAGAAACCGCCGCCCATCCGTCCGTCTATTCAGGAAAAAAGAAGTCATATTACTTTGAGGACAGTCCTTGTAATTTCGTTGCGGTCATTTATTTTTATGCTAAAAAATATTTAAACAATTATTTGAGTTTTCAGTTATCTATTTCATAAAAAATACCTTTTGTTGTTATGGTGAAACGAGATCTAATTTAGCAGTATTACGATAGGATTTCTGTAAAAAATACAATTTCACAACGAAAGAATCGGTAGCGATTCGGGGAATGATAAAACACTTCCGATTGCAAAAAAGAACTTTAAATAACATGGTGTAGCAATTAAGAGTAATCTTTAATATAGATAAGAGCATTAGCATTTTTTTCGAGAATCGATGGAATCTTAATCTAGGAAGTAATAGACGAAGGATTCATCCCAGAGGGTCTTTGAGGGAAAAAACCATATCATACCTTGTCCAAATGTTTGATGACCAGCGAGGGGGGTCAATTGTTTTCCATGAACCATCTGCTTTTTCCCTATCTACAATGAGACTTCCAAAAAATAATATAAAAAGCACAAATTATGAGACATGGAAAAGAAATTTAATTTATGGACCACAGACGCTCGGCACCATGCATTGCAATGTTGATGAACCTTAATAGGTCACATTTATTTAGCATTATTGATTATTCGAAACCGAGTGACCGCTGCTAGTTCGGAGATGCGATGAACAACTCGTATTCCTAGTTGGTTCCGAGAGCGGAGGAGAAACCTAGGAGGCGGCGAGAAGCGAACTCTTCCACTGCCCTCTTCCGTCGTTAAACGCAGTTTTATTTCGTGCGCAGGCATCGGTGACGTTGCCTACGAGTCTCCCTCGATGTATTCTCTAACGAACTTCATAAATTCGGTTTCTCACCGAAAGGGTAGGACTGGAAGAGGCATCCCGGCGTGAGAGTTGCATCACTGGGATTCAGTTTATTTAACGGACACTTTGATCCCGGATGCTCGAAAAATAAATGTGGGAATGTTTGCATGCAACCGAGGAAGGGAGAGAGGCTGGATGGGCGTTCGAATAAATACCCTTGATGCCTCTGCCACATTCCTTGCCTCGCAAATGAAAAAAATACCGCTCCGAAGGGACCCCCACTTCCCCCAGTCTGGCGGCCGGGGCCCATCGCTTATCCCCCAACAAGGGCCTCCGAATCAACGCGTCACTCTCTCTACTCTCTTCTACTCCGCATTCTTCCTTTCGCCTTCCCTCCCTCCCTCCCTCCCTCCCTCCTCCCCCGCCATTCCACTCAGGCATTCCTCCCACCCGCTGACAAAAACACACGACGCCCTTATCCGATAGGGGTTAGAATTCCCCCCCCAACCCCTTCCTCCTCCCCCCGGGGAGGTGGTATGGGGAAAAAGAAAAGAGGCCGGCATTTCATCCCCACCCGGTGGATGCGGAGGATTCACACGTCGGGCAGGAGAGGACGCTGGCGGTTGGGTCACCATTTCCAAATTTCAATTATAGAGGGCAGTGCATTCATCTGGGAAAATCGAGATAAGGTCGAAGGATCGCCTATCTCTTCGAATATTTCCATAAAATCTGGATAAAATCCGAATATCTGGAAAATATTGTAATATAATACAATATTCAGAAATTTTGGAAGAAGGAAGGGTTTATTTTTGTCATGAAACCATTGTGTAAGTGGTGTGTAAGGTAGTCGAGCGAGCAGATACAGATGGAAGCTAAATCTCAGCAGATTACGTTTCCGCTCTTTGGCACACTCATCGATCAGAGATAAAAAGTTAGCGTAAAAATTACGCAATAAGTTCTCGGAAACTCAGGGTCAAAAATGAGAAAAAGATGACAAACTTATGTCATCGCAAAAGAGACAAAAGTTGGAAAGTGATATAAAAATGAGATTGGGAGAGCACCCTGAATTGAATGGCCTCGGGATTTCACTCTCAACGGTGAGGACTCCGTTCCTCCAATGCTCTGCCCTCGATATCATTGAAGACCGGAGTAAAATCAAATATTAGAGAGGAAAGAAATCAATTAAAGGTAATGTTTTGATTAGTCCTGTAGCATATAATACAATATAATAATTTCATAAAAAATAAAAAATTATTTAACAGGGAATATCAATTATAGAAGATAAACATGTATTGGAATAATTACGTAAGTAACAAAATATCGACAAGTATGCCCTGAATATACTCTTGTTTTCATCACTGCTGGTAATGGCGTATAATACGAATTATTATTCCGTTTTAATCTCACACGTTTGTCCACTTTCACATTTTTATCTTTGGGAATTCTAGTCGTTATTTCCTGTAGGATCAGGCAGCATGGATATGCTATCACTCGAAATATTATGTCGGCAAATTGCCAAACTTTTGCAATGAAACGCTTCACTTCTCCTCACCCGCGTCTCAAGAGCCTCCGGTCCACGCCTATCACCTCGCTGCAAAGGAAAGATTTGCAAGTCCTATTTTGCGCACCTTACGGAAATGTTCAAGAGACTTTTTCTAACATCCTCACTCAACATCCCTGTCACAAAATCCCTCCACCTTGTGAGAGCTTCTTTGTCTAACGTAATTTTTTTTCTTATTTTCCTACCACTTCTGATCGTTTCAGTCAACAACACTTCCGAGTTACGAGGGTAATCCCACCCGACTCAACAAAGAAAACACAAAAATTTTGGAAAAATATGTATTTATTTTTCAACATAATCTCCTTCCAGCTCTTTGCACTTTTCGTGGCGATGTTCAATAAGTTCGATACCCTTTTTCTAATAAGAACTATCTGGCTCCTCAAAATAACCTCGTAAGTAAACTATTCCATTTTCTTTGGTGTATTCCCCCCTATTTTAATAGTAAACTGAGTATTTCTATTAATAAAAATTCGCATGACCTTTCTTGTTTACATTTATTCTCTTCACATACGAGTACCTATCGGCGTGGCTTTTTTCTGATCTCACTGCTTTGCTCAGATCACTCAAAAACTGCCAACGTACATATGTTACAATTGTTGTCTTCATAATTTAATGTCTCTCGTAGCCTTCATCTCTTTGAAAGTCCTCAAAATCTTTGTTTTTCTTACATTGATCCTCATCCCATATGAGCCAAACTGGTTTACTAATCCGCTCAGCATTTATCGCAACCCCTAGGCTGACTGGATATCTAAAGCTTGACTATTCGCAATGATAACTTAATGTTTCAATTTTCCATCGTCTTTCAATCTTTACTCCATTTTCCGTCTATCCCTCCAAATGCACGTTGAAAATCACGGACGAAAATTGACACCCATGTTTTAAGATCTTAACACTCATTCCGAATATTTTCCTTAATCTTCATCACAAACTTGATTAGTCTAAGACAAGCACAGGAAATGCATAAGTTGCCAGTCTCTTTAATCTACTTCTACGTTCTAAAATGCATTCATTCCTGCTACCAAATTCACTCTATCAAACAACATCTCGCATCTACGAAGCCAAAATAACTTCCTGGTTTTACTCCAAGTTTCACTCCTTTACTGATCTCAGGACTGCTATGACAACACACTTCTCCACTCTCTTCTCTCTTTTCTGAATTCAAACTCATCATCCTCTTAATAACTAACTTCCCTTCTCCTTATTCTTTTCTTGGTGACCTTAATTAGCACTTTTTCTGCGGGCGAAATGATATACATTGTTTTATAGTCTTTTTTATTTTTCCTAGCTGGGCCCTAAACTATTTTTCCACTCTCTTCCAAACTCTCGGTCTATATTTTCTTAATTTAGCCTGGGCCTTAATTTTCCAGTTCCCCGTTTTAACCCTTTCCTCCCTTCCAGTGTCTCCCTTCCAGGCACGACACACGGTTCCGTCGGTGAGGTCCCGCAATTGCCAGAGTTAAAATCTATACTTGTGTCCATTTTTATTTCTTGGAATGTGCGACGCATTACCAAAAGGAAATACTTTTTTCTCACATTTAAATATTGCCGGGTCAGACCCAAGTTTGAATCAAGGTATTTAAGTCTTTGTGCATAATCTCTTTCGTTTTTCTCAATGTTTTCTCAAATATACGATAGAGTATTTTTGTTAGAATTTTGGCGATACTTTTAAAAACCATTTTGGAAATTTGTGTGAGTTGTCCTTTCCTCTTTAATGCCGATATGAGTTTTTATTTTTACTATTTGCTTTCTTCGGTATGGAATAATGTTCTTTATCCCGTCGCGTGTGATATTTCAAAACATTTTTCAAGTGTTTTTGAGTTCAAGATATAGGTTCCTAACCTGAACGATTGCTGTTCCTGCTTTGATTTATCCCGCTGTTAATTAAATCAATTGAATTGTAATGCTCCGCAATTTTAAAAAATCATTTTCACGAACGTACTTTCTATTTCATTAAGAGATTCATGGCTTCTAATGCCCTGAAGTATATGATAATCTCTGCAATAGTAATCAATCGTATGGCTGCACTTACATCTCGGCGATTTAAATGCTTTTTCTAGGGAGAATTTCGCGAAGATAGAACTTTTTTTACATGAGTTGCATTTTATCGCAATGAACAATATCCTTCATCTCGTGTATCAAGGCTTTTCTCTAGTCGAATAAATTATATGAAAAAACCTTCCTGTTTGCTTCCCCTTCTTTGGGCTAACTATTAGTTCCTAGACGATGACTGGCTTTGAACTTCCAATGATGACTTTTATATTCGATCATTAATTTTTATACTCCGGAAATTAAATGTGATATTATTCTTCCATGTAAATCTTCATGTTTGTCGAGAGTGGGAATGGGATTGTGCTTACTGGGGATATCGTTTATTCTCCTCGCACTAAGCCGTCATGTAATATTAATTCGTTTCGTTTCACACGTGTGAGTGCATCAGCAAAAAATTGCGTTTAGATTGAGCTCGATTATATCTCTAGCCGGAAATGGGGTATCCAGCTTGAATTCTTCTGAAAAACTGTATTTCTTTATTATTCTTTAATTCCTCATGATTTGACCCACTATTTAACTTACTCGCTCTATTTTTAATAAAAGCTCTAACCTAACCGCTACTAACTCCGATAATTTGGGGGGATCGAGATGTTGCGGTGGCTATCGTACCGGCTTCCCACCCAGAGGGACCGGGTTCAAATCCCGGCAATGTTGGATATTTTTCAGTGGTATCTCGATTCCTACATCTGGAGGGCACTTTGAGTTGGTACGCCGTCCGTCGGATGGGACGTTAAGCCGCGGACCCCTTGGCGCCTTTCGTTAAGTGTAGGCTAATACCGACGCCGGGTTTCTCTCCACCCTTCATCCTTTCCCATCCATCCCTAATGGCGCAAATGACCTCAGCTGTTGGTCGCCTCCCCTAAATACAACTACTTCGATAATTTGACGTTATTACAGACACCATAGCAAATGAGTGGTTCCTGACTGATAAGAGGATAGTGCTCAACTCAGCTAAATCTGCTGAATGTCCCCGACAGAAAAATTGCATTCTTGGATTAAAATATATACACTATGAACGGCTTCAATCGGGTCCTGCGTGGCCAATACACGAGAAGATGTGCGAATGGACTATTTACCGTGGACCTTCAATTTTTCCTCTACAAGTGTCTTACCTTCATCCGTACAGCATTTATTTACATTTGTCCCATTTTATTCGATCCACGTGGGTAGTCTTGAGTCACCCCTGCGACCGCTCGAGCCACACGAGCTGTACCCTGTAGTTATAGTCCGGTGACAACGACTGTCAGTTATCTAGTAGTCCAGTTGTTTGGAACTGGACCAAATTAAGCCCATAGCAATTCTGAGGCTTTCGGCACGTGAGAATGAAGCCGGGCCCATTACGCCGTAAAAATTATTTGAGTACAGCTTTGTTTGAATTTTGCGTGAGAAACATTAACATTGAACTTTTCTCCATATGAATATATGTTAAAACTTTTTCTAGAAACGTATGATAACAATGTTTTGACCGAGTTCGGCAACGATATGAACTTTATTGACCTTAAATAGTATTACTTTTTTGCGTTGTTTTTTACGTTGTAATTTCTAGCTGCCGTATATGCAACTGAGTCAAATTTTCTGCCGGCCCAGCTTTAGTATTTCGCTCTCTCCCTTACATTACTATGGCCCTCAAACTCGATGTCCCTTGGCATCTCCCCAGTCAAATTTTTTCTGCTCTTGATGTCAGCTTTTCAATATCTGGGTACTCTCTTTCCTCTCTACAATTGTTTTTTCCACTGCTGTCATCATACACTGCATTTTCTTTTCCCCTCGGAAACCATGTTGCAAATTTCTCCGCACTACTCCCACACCAAGTGCGGGCATCTAATTATGCAACTGCACTATGCAAAGATTTAATTCATTTCTTTCAAAGTATTATTTTTCTATGATAGCAGTTTCCTCCTCGCTATAACTATCCGAGTATTTTTCCAAGCCAGCTCTTAACCGAAGAGTTCACTATTTCAGACATATTTCTTCAAAATACTGAAGCATTCCGCCCAATTATCCAGATTTCTAAATGATTATTTCTTATTTTAAGGCCCACCGTTGCTGTATAATATATCTTGTTATTCATTAAAAATATTTTAACATTCTTGTAAAATAATTTTAAATTTATCACACTCATTAAAATGTGCATACATTTAAATATATATTTTAATGTAGTTATTATTTCAAGTTATTGTTACCAATGTCTCGTAATTACATGCTATGGTTTTTTACTATCTATGTTGAGACCTTGGTGTAAATGAGCAACTTCACGAGATCACGCGTGAACAAAAAATAAAAATAATGAGAAATGAAAAGAGGAAAGAAAATGCAAATGGAGACTTAAGGAAATTTGCTCCCGAAAGTTATTATGGCTTTAGCCACATATGTATGAAACAAACAAAACCACATTATTTTTTTAGCCTTAATTTCCATTTTTATCTTTCTATAATATTGACCCTCTGCGATTTCAGAAGATAATTTGCCTCGCCATAAAGTAGTACAAAGGGCCATTGCCTTTCGTGGCTCACATGAAGACAAAAATGCGGTGATACATTCAGCTTGGTCAAATATATTAAATTAATTAATTTACCGCTAATTGAAGATACTTTACAAATGTGGAAATTTTTCATTTCATGTAACATATTTTCGAGGTAATCAACTTACATTTTCCGAAATAGTTATCGCTACATGCTAGGAAATTAATACTGGAACATGATTTACTCTTTCCTGTATCGATAGAGGAATTGGAAGCAAATTCTACGCAATACTAGCTTACAGTTGAACTGTTGATGGTAGTGTAAGATGATTAACCTTCAAATGTAGATCTTAATTCATATTCTTACCGATTAAATATAAATGATGTCAGGGGCGTATTAACCCCATTTGCCGCCCTACGCTATGGTCAATGTCTGTTGCCCCCTTAAGGAATTAATTTTCATATTTCAGAGCTTTTGTTTAAATAATGCAAACCAAATTCAATGTGTCCACAAGGTCCTAGCGCCTAACAACAGGAACTAGCGAAAAAAGCAATAGCGTGATCATTCGCAAGACAATGACTAATGTAAACACAGGATTCGCGCTCCTGGCGGCCTATGGTGGAACTTTTTTTCTAAATAAGAAAACGCGCGGGATTTTGAATCAATATGTTCGCATTAAAAACAATTGAAAAAAACTGATGAAATAAAAATTTCGGGACTTGTGCCGCCCCCTGGGAGCTGCCGCCCTACGCCATGGCGTTTTTGGCGTACTGGTAAATACACCCCTGAATGATGTATCTTTACAGTGAAAGATATTTTACACATTAGCTTTTTCTCCAATGTTTGAAGCATATGAAAAATTGAATAAATGTGATTAGACGTGTGTTGATATTAACAATTCTATGCGTTCTGAAGGAGCAACATAAATTTGCATTCTTAATAATAGTGGTATAATATCGTTTCTATCGAATTTCAAGACTAAAATGCAATCACGTTCTTCAAGTTAAGTTAAAAATATATACAAGCAATGCCATCATGCGGCTATTTTCCTCATCTATGGAAGAATAAAGATAAAGTAGTTAAAGAGCTCCATTCATTTAAAGCCTCGAACAGAGCTACGCAAATGCGATTAGAAGCTAAACGAACTAAAGTTGGGGGGGGGGGTTGGATTGTTGGACTGCTCAGGAATTTTAATGTGTGCTCGGTCCACCCCGCAAAAGACTGTCCCTTGAACTTCGCGTGTTTTCTTTGAAAGTCTGTTTCTGTTAGCAAACCTTTTTGTTGCTAATAGCACAGCTACGACATGAGGCTTTCATTCCAACTGCCCTGACAGATTCTATTCCGGATCAGATTGGATAGGGCGTGGACCAATCACCAGTCGACGACCTCCCGCCATGACCTCATGTACTGGAATGCGTGCCAGCCCCGGCAGACAATGACTGCAATCAAATCCAGTACAAAGGATACTTTCTCTCAAATTTCCCAATTAGCAGTTCTAATTGTTTTGGGAAACTGCAATAAAACACAATATGGTCGGCTTCAAAGAGTAATTTTGTTTGTTGATTCAACCTTATTTCTCTCATCACCTTAGTTCCTAACGCACAAATTCCTCATTCATGACCATCCACTTGAACCCAGATAAATGAGCGCTGTTCTGTCCCGATTTTTGGTTAGTCGGGTACTTAATGTTTGAAAGCAATCAATCGCCACGTCATGGCAACTTCTGGTGTTTCTTAAATAATATTCTTAAGCATTTTTTCAGTCTTTTGAGCGACACTTATTGGCCACGACCGTTAATCCGTCGAGGGCAATCCTTGGTTTTGCTGTTGAACTTGATACATCTCCAAGTCCTCCTACACCCAGTGAACGCACTCGATCGCTTTAAGGCGGGCTGAGAAGAAATGGGTTCAAATAATGGAAAATATTTCGCATAGAAAGGTTTTACATGATTAATTTGGCTTTTAAATTAATGCACTTTCTTATAGACTTAGATTCTCTCTAATTCAGCGTAGTTATAATAATTCATAGTTTGCTTATATTTTACTGGACATTATTGAAGAAGGTTATTGTGTAGAATAGTAAGAAAAAACAAAAAAGAGATTATGCTCAAAGCCTTACTTGTTACTTTAATGTAAAAATATTATGAGAAAATTTAGAGAATATACTTAATCACTTTGGTCAAACGTGGGGGAAACACAAGGAAAACGTCCAGCTGTACGATCTACGCAGGAAGAAAATGACCATATTTTTGTTATTAATTTTCATTTCAATATTAATTATGGTTATAAATTTAAAATTCGCAGATTTGAAATTTTGAAGCAAAAGAAGTGATGAGCGAGGCGTAAATGATACAATATAGGGTTTAATGTAAACTATCACAGAACGAGTCAAATATTTGGAGTTAACACCACGCCTTTTATTAGATGTACATGTTAGAAGAATGTGTGGGTAGGCCTTTCGAAAAATCGGCTTTATTGGGCGGGTGGTGGGGAAATGCAATGCTAAAGTAAAAAGAAAGGCGTTACTTCATTTTACTTAGGCCTCATTTGAAATAAGTCGCCTTTATTTGGTTTTCTTGGGAAAAATCATTGATAAAAGGCTCAGATTAAGGTAAGGTGAAATCCGCTACATTCGTAAAAATTGTTTAGATGAGACGTCGAGCGTGAAGGACTTTTTAGAGGAATTATTTAGAAGACGCAAAGGGAACAGGCGAGCACTGGAATTTTAACGAGTTGCACAGCACACGATTCACGTTTGATTCAAAAGGGAAATATTAAAGGTTTTACATAATGGCAGCAGGTTGGACCACCAAGATAAAATAAGGGAGTTGGACTGCAGTACTGGTAAATATAAAAATTTTTCTATCCTCTGATTACTATAAATTATATTAGTGTCAAAATCGAAGTCAATGTTGTTACAAGCGGAAACCATATCAAACGCTACTTAGAAATCTATTGCATTCGCGAGTAATTGTGCATGTATTCATTAGTTGCTTGTATGTATTTGTAAGTGTTGTATATTAAGGTAAGGTGTACATAAGTATGTTGGCATCGCATGCAACAGCACCCTCCCCCGCTCACTCGTCCACGTTGCAGATGGCTATGCGTTATGTATATTCAGATATTTTTTATGAAATTTATAACGTTTACACGAATATTAACGGATAAAATGAAGACCTCACTCACCAGGATTCATGGGCGATGAATTTTTGTCTGAGGACCAAATAGAAGAATACCTGAGAAATATTAAGACAAACACAGCCACCGTTCAAGAAGAAATTCAAGGTTAAGCACTGAATCAACTTGTGGAAGGCGTTGCTTCGTATTTAATAACAGTTTGTCATCCGTTAAAAGAAGGTTCAATACCTCGTGACTGTAGACTAGCTGAAAACATGGTCCTCTTAAAATGTGGCGATGGGAAGGAACCCAGTATTTGCAGACTGATTTCCTTGGATTCGATATTCATCTACATCTACATCAATACCCTGCAAGCCACCAAAAAGGTGTGTGGCAGGGGGTGCAGCACCAGGAGGAAAGGGCAAGGGATGAGGGGGTTAGGGTTTTTCAAATGGATGGGGAAAGGTAAGGGGAACCTGCAAAAAAAATACATATAATCGTATAACCATGCGCAGTCGCTACCTTGTAGGTAATTACTTATTATGTCGAGCCGGCTCCCGGGGGATTTCGATTACAAGAATTCTTGTCTCTTATTGTTCTTGGAAAAAATGACCATTTAAATCTGTCTGTCTTGCAGTCAATCTCTCTAATCTTACATTCGTGATCCCTCCGCCCGTAATACGTTGGGGTTCGTATTGTGTTCTTGATGTCATCGGAAAAGGACCCATCTTTAAATGTTTTAATAAGTTTAATCTACATTGTAAAAACCGTAAATATTATGTAGTCTTGGAACCTATAGTTCCTAACGTAACGTATAGAAGAGCCTTAGACATGTCCGAATATTGTCCTCAGAGAGGACGCAGCATTAACTCCGTGAAGAGGATTTAAGAAGAGGATTTAACTATACGTGTAGCTCAATCTAAATGATGAAATGCAGCTGCGAGGCGAGAGGTACCAAAATCTAGTGGACATTACAGGTGTCTGCGCCAGATGGCGGGAGAATTGTGAGAAAGAGGTCTATCTGCCGGATGAAAGAAAGGGTACAATGTCCCCCGACGTGTTGCGTGCGTCAATACTTTCATTAAGGGGTGCCCACCGCATATGGGGCGCGGAGCGGGGGTCAGAGGGGAGCTGGGGATGCAGGGGAGGGGGACGGAGGTGGTTGGAGACACTCTGTTCGTGTGTTATTGTGCGCGTTCATGATGGGCAAAAATAAACAATCCCGGGATGGAAAGGGTGGAGAGAACTCATTGCAACCCGCAGGACGTGTAATTAAACCTTTTAACCGAGTCGCCCGGCCGGCGCTCTAATTAAGACCATATTTCCGCGAAGGGCTAATGTCGAAGGGCTTAGAATGGGCGTGGGAGGAGTGGGCGCGAGTGTGTCCCCCGACGCCGGGGCGGGTCCACTTTCTGCGTGGATGGCCGCGCGGTGATGCCGCGCAATTAAAGGCGAGCGCCGGATTAATGTGTTCAATTAAGGGAGAGGGAGTCCACCTTGCATCAAACAGCCGCGCTCTAAAGCGGCGCGGCGGTGAGGGGGATGCGGTCGGTCAGCCTGATTCCGCCAGGGGGGCGGCGGCAGTTCTGCATTTGACCCGCCTGCCCTGCCTCGGCGACGGCAGTGCAGTGCTCACGGGGAATAAAATAAGTGCGGCAAGAGATTTATTTCGACCCATCTCTGTGCAGGAGACGTGCACTTTAATGCAGTCAATGGCCCTCAAGTATTTGGGCCACTATTTTGATCGTGAGGTCACGCAAAGTGCCTTGGGAATCCACCCCCAGGTAGCGCGAAACGGAGCGAGGAAGAGGTATTAATTCCCATGCGAATGAGGTAAATCGTGCCTTCGGGGGATTCTCGAGTAATTAATGAAATTATCCAAACGAAATTAGTAATCTAGCATAGAACATCCAAACTATATATTTTTTATCATAATCGGATGCGGTAGAGGCCACATGGCCACATGTCACCGTTACAGGTCAAACTTTTTATTTCCCCGATATTTTTTGCTCAAATTGACAGGGATAGAAAAACACACCAATGTTTACAGCTCCTGCTCCCATGTCGTTCCAGGGCGCCACGAAGGCGTGGGCCGGCCAAGGCCCCAATTTCTCCCTTGTCCCTTCTTCCGCTGTTTTTTGTGCCCCAATTGAAACACAATAGCACACGCGATTGAACTTGCGTTTTGAGAATCATATCGAGTGCATCGTTTGAGTCTTTTATGATTTCATCATCCGGTATCTTAATTTCCACTCGGACGTGCAATTAATCAGTTACACTAAAACCACGTCCTGTTGTGGGACGTATGAATTAGTTGCTATACAGAAATTCCTGCGTATCGCTTACCCTGTGGTGAGGGATCCGTGTCTTCTAATAGCAAGTGTGGTAAAACCTAATGGCGATGGAGGTTTTAATAATAACAATAATGTTTATCGATCGTTTACGCACATTTTGTTGATTGAATCTCGAGGATTTTGTGGAATGGATATTGAGAAAGAGGTGAGATGATTTCAAGAGAAAACACTTGTAGAGTGGTGATGACGTTGTTGTAACCATTGTAATCCATGACGAGCACGTCATCTACGACAATTTGTAATACGCAAACATATATGGGTAATCGGCTTTCAAGAGCGGTCAACGTCACCACTCCATGCGCTGGTACACTGGCTGGTGTAAACGCAATGGATAGCCTCCGGATTTATTTAGACATAGTCTTTATATTTCAGTTTTGCTGCAAGATAAAAACATTACGCTTCACTGAATAATTTTCATACCTTTGTCTCGAAAAAGTCTCCCTGACCAATGAAAGAAGGAAAAATGCGCCGTCTTTGAGTTGGTTCCGACTTTTAATTATGTAATTAAGTTTGATCTAATGAGTAATGTCACAAGCCCTCCAGCCAGATCTGACGCATGCAAATTTTGAGAAATTTAATGTCGGATTAATAATATTTCGGAGAAGTAATTATGCATCTGTGATAGAACGCAAAAGGCTTTGAAAAAATTTGAAGTGATACATATTTTGTAAAATA